>NW_012108008.1:209771-296717 GCF_000951045.1 Mandrillus leucophaeus | reverse complement strand
TACTAGGTTGGGAAAGTTCTCCTGGATGATATCCTGAAGAGTGTTCCAACTTGGTTCCATTTTCTCCGTCACTTTCAGGCACACCAATCAGATGTAGATTTGGTCTTTTCATATAATCCCATGTTTCTTGGAGTCTTTGTTCATTTCTTTTTACTCTTTTTTCTCTAACCTTGTCTTCTCACTTTATTTCATTAATATGATCTTCAATCACTGATACCCTTTTTTCTACTTGATCAAATCGGCTGTTGAAACTTGTGCATGCATCACGAAGTTCTTGTGCTGTGATTTTCAGTCCCCATCAGGTCATTTAAGATTTTCTCTACATTGTTTATTCTACTTAGCCATTTGTCTAATTTTTTTTCAAGATTTTTAGCTTCCTTGCAATAGGTTCGAACATCCTCTTTTAGCTCGGAGAATTTTGTTATTACCAACCTTTTGAAGCCTACTTCTGTCAACTCGTCAGTCACTCTCCATCCAGCTTTGTTCCATTGCTGGTGAGGAGCTGTGATCCTTTGTAGGAGGAGAGGAGCTCTGATTTTTAGAATTTTCAGGTTTTCTGCTCTGGTTTCTCCCTATCTTTGTAGTTCTATCTAGCTTTGGTCTTTGATGTTGGTGACCTACAGATGGGGTTTTGGTGTGGATATTCCTTTTGTTGATGTTGTTGCTATTCCTTTCTGTTTGTTATTTTTCCTTCTAACAGTCAGGTCCCTCAGCTGCAAGTCTGTTGGAATTTGCTGGAGGTCCACTCCAGACCCTGTTTACCTGGGTATCACCAGCAGATGCTGCAGAACAACAAATATTGCAGAACAGCAAATATTGCTGCCTGATTCTTCCTCTGGAAGCTTTGTCCCAGAGGGGCAGCTGCCTATATGAGATGTCTGTTGGCCCCTACTGGGAGGTGTCTCCCAGTTAGGCTCCACGGAGGTCAGGGACCCACTTGAGAAGGCAATCTGTCTGTTCTCAGAGCTCAAATGCCATGCTGGAGAACCACTGCTCTTTTCAGAGCTGTCAGACAAGGCCATTTAAGTTTGCAGAAGTTGTCTGCTGTCTTTTTTTCAGCTATGCTCTGCCCACAGAGGTGGAGTCTAGAGGCACTGGGCCTTGTTGAGCTGTGGTGGGCTTTGCCCAGTTTGAGCTTCCCGGTGGCTTGGTTTACCTACTGAAGCCTCAGCAATGGTGGATACCCCTCCACCGGCCAGGCTGCCATCTTGCAGTTCGATCTCAGACTGTTGCACTAGCAATGAGCAAGGCCCTGTGGGTGTGGGACCTACTGAGCCAGGCACATCAGAGAATTTCCTTGTCTGCCAGTTGCTAAGACTGTAGGAAGAGTGCAGAATTTGGGTGGGAGTGTCCCGTTTTTCCAGGTACAGTGTGTCATGGCTTCCCTTGGGTAGGAAAGGGAAATCCCCTGACCCCTTATCCTTCCTGGGTGAGGCAACGTCCTACCCTGCTTCATCTTGCCCTCCATGGGCTGCACCCACTGTCCAACCAGTCCCAGTGAGATGAACCAGGTACCTCAGTTGGAAAGGCAGAAATCACCCATCTTCTGCGTCAGTCACACTGGGAGCTACAGAACAGAGCTGTTCCTATTCGGCCATCTTGGAACACCCACCAAAGCATTGTTCTTAAAGACTTTATAGGTCTTCTCTTAATTTCTACAGTGTCTATGGGAGGTGATTAATTTGATTATCTCTACTTTATTGATTAGAAAACTAAAGCAGAGAAACAAAACAACTTACCTAAGGTCATTTAGAAAGGATACAATCAAGATTCAAACATAGGTAATCTTGTTCTAAACTCTATGCTTTTTTACCACTATGCTATGCTAACTCCCACATAATTCAAACTAAACAAGAGTTGGGTTCAAATTTTGACTATGTTCTATATTCACTGAGCAACCCTGGAAACTAGGTCTCAGTTCTGTCATCTGTGAAATAGGGACAGTAATACCTATTTTACTGGATTACTGTGAAGATTGAATGAGATAGTTTATATAAAGGGACATATCAAAGTTCTGGTACCAAGTGGATAGTAAACAAATGCCAGAGCCTTCTTCCTCTGTTACATTAGTGTTAAAAAATTTTAATGGAAAAAAATTTATTTTCCTCAAATGTGGCCTTTTTGAAACCTAGTTAAAATATTTGGGAAAGGATATCTTACTCATTTTTTGCATCCTTTAAGATTATTGTAAAGAAAAATGAAATTAGTACCTGTAAGCATAGAAAATTAATCATTCTCTCCTTTCCTTCACTTGTGCTTTGATTGCCACTGCTTAATGGTGATTTTTTTTTTTTAAATAATAGGATGATAGAGCTGAGAATGAAAGAGATGGATTTGTGGCTCTTTTTGGAATTTTAAGTCCAAGAATGTTCCTTTGATTAAATATTGTTATAAATTTTCTTGAAAAGAACTTTGTTTGCTGAGTTTTGAATGAAGAATTATACAACACAGATCCCATATCTTGTAATAAGCTGAACCCTTAGTGAAAATTACTCTAATAAGAGAACCATATATAAAGAATTTTGTGGTGAAACTGGCATACAATGGAGGGATCCATTTCTTAGACATCACTCAGATATGCTCCTCCAGCAATAACTGGGTTGTTTATTGAGATGAAGGGTTCAGGCATTTCTGATGTCTAAATCTGAGGGCTGCGAATAGAGAAAAGTACAATTAACTCAGCGAACTTAAACCACATTCGTCCATCTGTTGAGTCACTCTGTGTCAGGCTGTGAGGAATCGGTGCTGTGGGAATGGGGCAGTAACAGATGGCTGAGAAATGTGCCCTTCTCCTTCCACCACTGTCCTTTATAACAGCTTAGCTTGAAAATCTTTAACATATCATACATTTATCTGGTATTAGATACATGGAAAAAAGTCAGCATTGTGCTCTGTGTGTCACAGGCTGTGGGTTTGGCAGGACACGTGGAAGGGTTCCCAGGCCATGTAAACCCATGTGAGGAAGGGTAACCAAACCCCTTTTCCATTTCCAACCCATACACATGTCTGCAGAAGAAAAAAGACTAAACAAAATATTCTTTTTAAATCCAAAATCAAAACAAATAGAAGGATGAGTGGGAGGAAGATCTGGTCAAATTTACTTTAAATGCCTCCAGAAAGAGGCCCTAGCACAGTAAGTGAGAAATTCTTTGTTCCAATGTTTGAAGTGTCAGTACACTTTCAGTGAATGCTTAACCCATAAAGTCTTAATACAAATAAAGTTCTTACTTAGTAACTCCTATCTGCCCCTTATTGCAACAGGTGCTGTAGGTCAACTGGGTGTAAAGCCTGTCCTCAAAGAGCTTGCAATTTTCTTTTTTGTTATTTTATATTTGTCTTCTGGATAAGCATAGCAGAAGAACCCAGGATAAACACAAGTGTTCATATCTGCTCTCTTTCAAAAATCTACTAAAATAATGATAAGGGAATAAAACAAGTATAAATTTGAAAGGATAAAGAGACAGAATGAAGAGATAACAGGCAAGAGAGGGCAACAAGTTTTTGGAAGCTAGAAATTAAAGAGAGAAGTAGAAACTGATTTAAAAGAAAGGTACAGCTGAAAGTGTCCCCAGAAGGGATACCCTAGGAAAGCAAGCTGAGTTTTCTCTGCAGAACATAGCAAAGGCTCCAAAGACAGAGGTTCCAAGTGCAACAAAGATCAAGGGGTTAAAAACAAGAGAGGTTAATTGACAATTTACATAGGAAGCAAACTCTCAGGTGTTTATTTTCTCCTGGAACATTGTGAGTACCCCTCTAGGAGTGTAGAAACCTGCACTATTTCTTCAGAGATGCTAAAACCAGATTGGCTCTTCATTTAGGAAGGAAGGAGTGGAGGAGTGAACTGCTTCACTGAAAAAGGGAATCAAGTCGTCTTTATATTCAATGGTGAGCCACACTGCTCCCAACTCACTGCTGCCTACCAGAATGCTGGTTCTCAGGCAAACATTTCTCAGGCAGGAGATTGGAGAGTCCTTCTCTGGAGAAACTGAAAGGATGAAGGTATTCTGATAGAGGAGCCTCAGTAAGAAATCCATCTTGTTATCTACGCATCTGGTGAATCCTACGAATTGACAATTCCCTGTCCCCCTCCACTCCTAAGCTTCCCTCCTCATCACCTCTTCCTGCATGGAGTGTTCCAATTATCCTTTCAAGCCTTATTCTTAAACATGAACTGATATCCAAGGATGACCAAAAAATATTCAGTAAAATCCTCCTTCACTGAATAGAGGCTATAAAAATTAAACAGTAAAAAGGAAATAAATACAATGAAGGGATAGAAGGAAACTTTTTGCAAAAGCTTGAGTTAATATCCTCAGAGAAATGAGAAAACACTGCATCCATAGCGTTAGAATAGGATACTATAAAGAGTAATATTGAGAAGTAGAAAAGACTCATAGGTATTAAAAATATGATACCCCAAATTAAAATTAAATACAAGTGCTGAATGGTGATATTGAAGAAATTTCTAAGAAAGCAGAATGGTGTATAAAAAGATAAGATAAAAAGAAACAGAAAGTTGAGGCTCAGTCTAGGTTCCAACAGGCTTGTAGAGGCAACATTCACTTAAGAGAAATTATAGAGGACCAAAAAAATTAAAAGAAATTTCAAATAATCCGTATAAGGGCATGCATTTCTGTATTAAAGGGCCTGTCAAATGTCCAGAATAAAAAAAAGACCCACATCAAGATTTATTAGGAGATAGAAAATCCTGAAAGCATCCAGATTGATAAAATATGTCATATTTTCAATCTAGAGCTAAGAATGGCATAGATCGATCCAAGAAAGTTTGTGAGCTAGAAAACAACAGAGAAGTACTTTCAAAATTAGGATGAAAAATTATTTCCTCCCTAAAAATTATAGTTCTTTAAAAATTATCTGTCCTGTATTTTTTTCTGAAAGAACCACAGGAAAATGTAAGAAATAGAAATACAGAACCCAGGAAACATAAGAAGTAAAAGGATTTTCAACATATTGACCAAGAAAAGTTTGAGGGTGATAGCTATTTCTGTGAATGATTAATTACATATTCATAATTATGTAATATTAGTTGGTTATTTTAACTAAAAATTTGATATATTAGGAGAATGGGGGAAGTAAAGTCAGGTTACTATTGTTGGCGATGTTGGGAATGGTGATTTTGCTATAAAAGAGTAGAATCCTTGTTCTCACTCATAGGTGGGAATTGATCAGTGAGATCACTTGGACATAGGAAGGGGAACATCACACACTGGGGTCTGTTGTGGGGTGTGGGGAATGGGGAGGGATAGCATTAGGAGATATACCTAATGTAAATAACGAGTTAATGGGTGCAGCACACCAACATGGCACATGTATACATGTGTAACAAACCTGCATGTTGTGCACATGTACCCTAGAAAATAAAGTATATACATATAAAAAAAGAGTAGAATCCTGATATACAATAATAGGAAGTAGTATTTAAACTGATAAATTAATGAATAACAGTATAAACACATCATTTGGTGTCATATAGTTGAGTGTCATAAAATTTGCTAAAATCATGAAATTAGTTGCTTCTGGGAAATAGAACTCTTTTTAGTAACAGTGAGACAGTATTGATTTTTTATAGCTTTTTAGTGCTATTAATAATTTTTAATCTTGTGGCTGGATAAAATAAAAAGTGCATATAAAACTATTTTATGCTATTTGTATTGTATCTGTTACAATAGACTGGTTATGCCACAGTAACAAACAACTCCAGACTTTCAGTAGCATAATGCAAGAAAAGTTTATTTCTTGCCCATGTCTTCAGGTGAGTCAGCAGAGGTCTCTGATTTCTGTCCTTCTGTAGTCTCTCAGGAACTCAGGGATGAAAACTTTGTGGGCACATCACTTTCACAATCATTGAAGCAGTGGGAAAGAAACTCTGGAAGTTTCTAGTTGGCAATCAAGTGCTCTGGCCACACTTCACTTCTGCTCGCAACTCATTGGTCAGAACTAGTCACAAGGCACCATCCCACCACAAGAATGCCAGAAAAGTTCACAATTCCATCTGCACAAAAGGTAAGGAGAACCAAATATTAGGAAGCAGAAGGACTATCACATGTGTTTTTCCATTTCACTTCGGTCTTTTTCCCCCATCACTCTCCTTTCAATTTTCTACTCCCCAACCCTAGTAATTGGTGTTAATCCAGTGACTGTCTTTCTATTCTTTGTGTTTTTATAAAAATGCAGCCATTGTATACATATATTGCTCTGCACCTTGCTATCCCTACTTAGCAATATAGTGTGAGTATTCTCTAAGGTCAAAATATTTTGATCTAACTAATTGCTATATAATATGGCACAAATGTGCTGCAATTTATTTAATCAATCTCCTATGGATGGACATTTGGAATATTTCTGGACTTTTGTCACAGCAAATAGAATGACAGTGAACAGTCTTATACTTACATCTTTCCATATTAGAACTTTATTCTGTTATGATGATTCATAGACTTTGGGAATCCGTGTAATCTTTTATGTTCCTTTTGCTAAATTGATGGGTTATCAATTTAATTATGGAAATATGACAAATGTCCTTGAAAAGACTGGTAATTAACAGCATATGTAAACAAGAGAAAAATTAAGTGCTAAGGCAATAAGAGAAATTTTCAAGAGGGAGGCAGCTCTCAAACTATAAGTAAGTCAAAGAACATTCCAGAGGTGGAGACCAGCACAAACAACCACCCAGAGGCAGGGATGCTGCTGCCAAGTTTGTTGAACAGCAAGATGTGCTTACTTAAAGTGGAAAACACATGCAGGACCATGGGGAAGAGATAGTTTTGGACTGGTGGGCTGGGAGAGAATTGTACTGAGTATTGTGATAGAGGAGAGAAATTTAGACCTAAAATGGGAGGCAATTGTCAGCTGGTATAGATTTCTCCACAGAAAAGAGACTTAATAGGAAGAAGTGCTTAAAAGAAGAGCATTTTGGCAGAAGTTTACAGTAAACTTGAGTGGAGAAGAGCTAAAATGTTGTATTACAATAATACAGGCATGAAGGGGGTTTTACATGTCCAGTCAACATATCCTTGCATTTAACAAATACGATTTTACTAAAAGAAAGGATACAGTAACATAGGGTTAAACTGTATTTTTGTTTGTTTTAAAACCCTTGAACACTTATCAGAATAGCAGAAAACAAAAGAACAGATAATTTAGGAAAATAAAAGCTGTAAGTAAAAGTGAAGGAATGAATAACATTTAATTAAAACATTCTGAATTAAGGAGAAAGCCACTTTATACAGCAAAAGGCAACAAATAATTTGGCAAGGCCATTCTCTGTATAAACACAGCTGTCAGCAAATAGGGGAACTCAAAGTAAAGCTAGTTCTTAAGATGAGTAATATATTGTACAGCTACTACATGAAGGAAATCTTAATGTAGGTTAAACTTTTGGTATATATTTGACCCATGAATTCAGTGCTACATAATTTGTTCATAATTTGTTTTTTTTTTTTCCATTTCAAAGATGTTATATCTTTGAGGCCTTTGTTTTAGACTGCGAGGAAAACGGAAGTGCTAATTTTAGAATGTGGAGTCAAGCAAGAAAAAATAGTATGTGATAATCATATAGGCTAATGGGAGAATATAGAAAAGCAGATGATACACAGAATTTTTAGAGATGAATATTACATGTGAATAGATACAAACCCTTTCTATGCCAATAAAATAGCCAAGTCACTTACAGGCCAATAAAAGTTGAGCAAATTTTAAAACCAAACCAAAAAAAAGGTCTTTTTTTTTTTTTTTTTGATGGACTTTTGCTCTTATTGCCCAGGCTGGAGTGCAGTGGTGCGATCTTGGCTCACCGCAACCTCTGCTTCCTGGGTTCAAGCAATTCTCCTGCCTTAGCTCTTAAGTAGCTGGGATTACAGGCATATGCCACCATGCCCAGCTAATTTTGTATTTTTAGTAGAGATGGGGTTTCTCCATGTTGATCAGGCTGGTCTCAAACTCCCGACCTCAGGTAATCCTAAAGTGCTGGGATTACAGGTGTGAGCCACCGTGCCCAGCTGTCTTATTTTTTTAAAATGTAAAACATTAAATTTCAATTTTATCATTTTCAGGTTTCATTTTTTTGATACTAAAATGTATCTGATGACTTTCTGGAATTTCTTATCAGTTTTTTGCATCTCTTTCTGCAACAGTATAGAAGGAACCATTTTGGCCCTCAATTTTTTCATTCTTCGTGACACTGAATTCTCAATTAAAATTTCTCAGAATGCACAGCAATTTTAATAGGTAATTCCAAAGTGATTTCTTTCAGTATTTTATTGCATTTTTTTCTAGGAAAGGGTAATGTAATATTTGTGATAACTACTGGTTTTCCTTTCTCAAGACTGGTTTTGTCTACCTGCCTTGACTTATGGTTCCTTTTATGCAGGCTATTGGATATTAGCTATGTGTATGTAATGTCATGATTTATCATTTTTTTCCCTCTGACCCCACAACCTTTGAGTCATAATCTCCCTCAACATGTAGCCTTCACACTCGTGCCCTAGTCCTTCTTTTTGCTTGTAAACTATAAAAGACTTAAATGTCATACCGGTGCAGTTCTGTCATCCAATAAACTCGTAAGCCTATTTCTGACAGCAGCATCAAAGGGCATTCTGTGGAAAGTCATGGTTTCCTCATGGTACCAACATCAAAAGATTAGAAATTTAACTTCCAGAGCAATTTTTCCCAAATATCTTAGTTTTAAACATTAGTCCCTATAAATATTCATTGCTTTATATGAATTATATTGGTAAACTACTGGAAATTGCAAAAAGAAAAAAAGCAGGTGAGAGAGGAATTTAATTCCTTTCACATCCCATTTTCTGTTCACCTTTCCAGAGTTAAAGTGCATACTTTTTTTGTATAGTTATTTTCGGATAGGAAGTTAGGCATTTTAAGAGAATACTGTGGTGAGATGACTGGGATGGACAAAAATTTCCTTTCTACGGCAACTTCCTACCTCCTAGTTTGGTGCTTCTCTAACTCTTCCCCCTTACATCTGCAGACTGATATCTTCATAAAGTATAATGAAAACTAATAACAAAAATGAAAACAAAAACATACAAATTACAGCACCCCCAATTTAATGATTGATTTAATAAACACAAAATTACTTGGTTAAGTTCCTATAAACTTTGGAAATGATCATATCAAGTTCTGTACTTAATCTTAGATAGCTGCAAAGAGTTCGGGAACTAGCACCAGACAGTGGTGGGTCACACTTTGAGGAAGGCTGTCATTGACCTTATTGCCAGTCAGTATTTTCAATTTCCCGGGATAGAGATCTTCCAGGTTGTGCAGCAGAACATGATCAAAGAACAAAATTAATGAAAAATAAAGAAATGGTGCCTTAGTCTGTTTTTTTGTTGTTTATAACAGAATACCTGAACCTGGGTAATTTATAAAGAAAATATTTATTTTTTTATAATTCTGGAGGCTGGGAAATCCAAGGGCATGGCTCAACATCTGGTGAAAACTTCCTGGTGGAAACTCGGCAGGTTGGAAGTGGCACAGAGCATCACCTGGTGAGAGGGCTAAGTGTGCTAACATGTTTGCTCAGATTTTTCTTCCTTTTATAAAAGTCACCAGTTCCACTCCCATGATAACTCATGATAGCCCTCATGGTTCAGTGACCTCTTAACGGCCCCACCTTTCAATACTGTCACATTGGGGATTAAGTTTCCAGCACGTAAAATTTGGAGCACACATCAAGTCAAAGCAAATGGCATACATTAGGCTCTGAAATGTACACAACTCTCAAAGCACCAAGATCGATTTAGTAACTGAGCCCTGCGATAACATGACTCATGTGGTGTGTGAAGGCTGAACAAAAACCCCTGCAAACTCAACAAAACTACAATATATGCTTTGGAATGTGATTTCAAAAGTGCCTGTTTCTGTAAGGAGATGAATAAAATTATAGACCCCAAAATACTTTCTGTATTTTTCAGAAGAAAGTTTCTGACAAACCAATTTGAGGTAGAAGGTAAGGTCATAAGACACCAAACAGGGACAGATTGTTCTGTGTAGTATTCACGTAATCATCAGTTAAGTCTGTAAACCTTGAGTATGAATCCAAGCTCTGCCACTTACTAGATCTATGAGCCTTCAAATATAACTTCTCTAAGAACTGCTTTCTGTATATAGAAAAAGGGGAGATAATATTGGTGTCTACCTTAGAGGGTTGCTGCTAGGAGGACTAAAATACGGTACTCAGTATGTTAGTGATTATTGATAATAATAAATTATTTCATATGTCAACAGTATCTCTACAAACTCTAGGTTGTGGGGCAGATGTACTTTTATTTTTTATTTTATTTATTTTTTTAAATTTATTTATTATTATTATACTTTAAGTTGTAGGGTACATGTGCATAACGTGCAGGTTTGTTACATATGTATACTTGTGCCATGTTGCTGTGTTGCACCCATCAACCTGTCTCTTATACACATCTAGATGTGTATAAGAGACAGATCTCCTGGTGTCCCTGTTTGTTTAAAGCGCAGTATTGGGGTGGGAGTTACCCGATTTTCCAGGTGTTGTGTGTCTCAGTTCCCCTGGCTAGGAAAAGGGATTCCCTTCCCCCTTGCGCTTCCCAGATGAGGCAATGCCTCGCCCTGCTTCAGCTCTCGCTGGTCGGGCTGCAGTAGCTGACCAGCACCGATCGTCCGGCACTCCCCAGTGAGATGAACCCAGTACCTCAGCTGAAAATGCAGAAATCACCAGTCTTCTGTGTCGCTCGTGCTGGGAGTTGGAGACTGGAGCTGTTCCTATTTGGCCATCTTGCTCCGCCCCCGGCAGATGTACTTTTAAACATACTTGCCTTGTGTTTCATATGACAGCATTTCCCAAAATCTTACACAGAAAACCTACTGTGTTCCAAACAAAAAGGTCAATTAAATTTGGGATACTCGGAATGTTTTGAGATATATTATAAGACACATTATTATATCAAGGTTTCTGGGAAATCGTGTGCAAATAATCCTGTGCGCTTTTACTGAATACATCTATTCATAAAACTATTTGATCACACATTTTTTAAAAAGAAAAACATAGCAGCGAAAAAGAATTAATATATATTACATATATATAATATTAACATATAATACATGCTTATTGTGTGTCAGGTCCTAATAGAATAGTTTGCTTATTTAATGTTCACTGTGGAATAGGTACCCTTGGTATCCCCATTTTACAAGATAGATTACGTAACATGTTTCAAGTTCACACAATTCGGAGGCAATTCAGAACCAAACATTTAATCTCTGGTGACCTCATACTTAACCATTTTACTTGATTTTACTTGTGGTTGCAGATCATGCATTTATTCTCTTCCTGGGATCTAGCATTATACAGAAGATACTTTAGGAAATCCTGATTTTGAATAATTTTTTGTTCAGGCTAGTGTACTCAGGTGATTTGTACACAACACATTGTTTGCACACTTATTTTTTTCCCCTTACACTATGCTATTCATTTGTCGCTTTTTTCCCCCTCTCAAAATTCTACAGTTTATTGTTGACCCTGGTTAAATCTTTTCCATGTAGTCTTCCTTGTAGTTCTAGCCATGGCGGTCTTACTTTCTCTGAATTCCTAGACGCTTAGCATCTGTTTCACCAAATTCAAACGTCATTATTGGACAGATGTTCTATTGAACTCTGGATATGCCATTAATGTGAATCTTGTCTTCTTAACTACCATGTAGATCTTTGAAAATGGGAACCATTTTATGCTGAAAATTCTAAGAATATAATAAATGCATGTTTATTTGAATGTTTTTTGCTTAATATCTGGAGATGTTTCAAGTTTATTTGGTATGTGTCCCAAGTTGCTAGCAGGAAGGAAAAAACATTTCTATCAGTGGTCCTAACAATGACCATGCAAAACGGAAATAATCACCTTTGTTCTTTCATGTAAATGAATGATTCATAAGTTCAATTAAAAATCACATTATTTTGTAGTTGTAAATGTAGCAAATGACTAAGCCTATGGTCTTGAAATTGACAATAAATATTATTAAATATATTCACAGGGAATAGAACTTACCTGTTAAGGTCATATTTTATTTACTTCTTAATTTGGTTACTAGAGTGACCTATTTCCCGGGTGGAGTAGGAAAGATCTGGTGGCAAAACTATTTCAAAACTGAATCATTGGAAAATCCTTAAAAAGTCATTTTATTCTCTTCTCCTTCCACTGAGATGTATGCCACTTATCAACTGCAGAGAGATTAGATTTTATGCTTGTGTAGGATTGGACATGACCCAAAGATGTGTAACTTTTTAAAATAGAAAACATTTAAAACATTGAGGAGGAAGGAATTCTTCCAAACTCATTCTATGAGGCCAGTATTACCCTGATACCAAAACCAGATGAAGACACATCAAAAAAAGGAAACTATACGTCATTATCTCTGATGAATACTGATGCAAAATTTTCAACAAATATTAGTAAATCAAATTCAACAATACATTGAAAAGATCATTTATCATGACTAAGTAGGGTTTATCCCTGGGATGCAAAGACAGTTTAATATATGCAAATCAATTAATGTGATACATCATATCAACAGAATGAAGGATAAAAACTATATAACCATTTCAATTAATGCTGAAAAAACATTTGATAAAGTTCAATATCCCTACTAAACTCTAAAAAAAGATACAGAAGTAATATACATCAACATAATAGAAGTCATGTATGACAGACCCACAGCTAGTATCATATTAAATGGGGGGAAACTGAAAACCTTTCCTCTAAGAATTGGAACACAACAAGTATGCCCACTTTCACCACTGTTATTCAACATAGTACTGGAAGTCCTAGCTGGAGCAATCAGACAAGAGAAAGAAATAAAAAGCATCCAAATTGGAAAGGAATAAGTCAAATTATCCTTGTTTGCAGATTATATGATCTTATGTTTGTATCTTAACATACAAAAATCAGTAACATTTCTATGTGCCAACAGTGACAATCTGAAAAAGAAATAAATTAATCCCATTTACAGTAGCCACAAATAAAATTAAGTACCTAGGAATTAACCAAATAAGTGAAAGATCTCTATAATGAAAACTATAACACATTGATGAAAGAAATTGAAAAGGTTGTCAACAAATGGAAAGATTTTCCAGGTTCCTGGATTGGAAGAATCTGTATTGTTAAAATGTTTATACTACCCAAAACAATCTAAATATTCAATGCAATTCTTGTCAATACTAATGACATTCCTCACAGAAATAGAAAAAAACAATGCTAAAATTTATATAGAACCATGAAAGACTTAGAATAGCCAAAGCTATTCTAAGCAAAAAGAACAAAACTAGAGGAATCACAATACCTGGGGTCAAATTATACTACAGAGATATAGTAATCAAAACACCATGGTACTGGCATAAAAACAGACACATAAATCAATGAGACAGAATAGAGAACCTAGAAACAAATTCATACAGCAACAGTGAACTCATTTTCGACAAAGGTGCCAAGAACATACACTGGATAAAGACAGTCTATTCAATAAATGGTGCTGGGAAAACTGGATATCTATGTGCAGAAGAATGAAACTGGACCCCTATCTCTCACCATATATAAAAATCAAATCAAAATGGATTAACTTAAATCTAAGTCCTCTCATGATTGTTGTAGCACTGTAGTTCACTATAGCCAAGGTTTGAAAGCAACCTAAGTGTCCATCAACAGATGAATGGATAAAGAATGTATGGTACAGACACACAATGGAGTACTATACAGCCATAAAAAAGAATGAGATTCTGTCATTTGCAAAAACATGGATAGAAGTGGAGATCATTATGTTTAGTGAAATAAGCCAGGCACAGAAAAAGAAACATCACATATTCTCACCTATTTGTGGGATCTAAAAATTAAAACAATTGAACTCATGGACATAGAATGTAGATAGAGGGTTACCAGAGGCTGCGAAGGGTAGTGTGGGAGTGAGAGTCAGGGAAGCAGGTATGGTTAATGGGTACCAAAAATAATAGAATAAAGAAGACCTAGTATTTGATAGCACAACAGGGTGACTATAGTCAATAATAATTTAATTTTACATTTTAAAGTAACTGAAAAAGTATAATTGAATAGTTTGTAGCACTAGGATAAATGCTTGCCGGGATTGATGCCCCATTCTCCATGATGTGATTATTATGCCGTGTGTGCCTGTATTAAAACACTTCATGTAACCCATGCATATCTACACCTACTATGTACCCATAAAAATTAAAAAGTAAAAAAATTTAAAAGTAAAAAATAAAAAATACTCAAGTCTTTCTGTATGTCTTAATTCAATTTAAAGATAGTGGTTTACTGTTGTTTGGACATTTTCTGGGAAGTGTTAGTATATGGCAGTGGGATTTGTTCAAAACATAATCCAAAACAAGCTATGAAATAAAAATGACTGCAAAATCAAAATTTTAAAGCAATGAAAACAATTCTAAAATATAGAATATAGAAAAGTTTAGTAAAAGTCATTTTACAAATTAGTGGAACTAGGACAAACTGTCCTAGTTACAAACAGTAAACTGTTCACAATAATAAATTTCAAGATATGAAGATCCAATTACTATTTAATCAATTTATTCTTTTTTTAAAAAATAAGTGTTATTGTGTATGTTTAAGGTATACAACACGATGTTCTGGGACACAGATAGTAGTAAGACTACTGAAATGAAGCTAATTAACATATCCATGGCCTCACATAGCTTCCCAATTTTTGCATGTGCTACAAGAGCCACAAGATCTACTGATTTAGTATGAATCCCAAATACAGTAAGATTTTATTATAGTTTTCATGTTGTACATTGGATCGCTAGACTTCTTCATCCTATGTCATCTACTTTGTATCCTCTGATCTACACTATCTTCACACTTCTTCCGCCAACCCTGTTTGTTTTGTTCTCTGTATCTGTAAATATTTTTAAATAAAAGTAATTAAAAATATTTTGCTCATAGCATAATAACATGTAAGTATTTATTTTTGTAATTCTAAATTTTGAAGCCTCTTGATTTTTCAGGGCACAGAATATTTACACTTTTAGAATATATTTTGTTACCCAACTCCATCATTACAATACTGTTACAAAATTTATCACAGTATAGACTCAATAAATAAATGCTTTTCTTTGGCAATTTAATTATGATGGCATAAAGAGACATAGCATAATATATGTATTCATATAGAAATATATTTTGCAGGAAAATGTAGTAGGTAAATCACATTTTGATAAATCGCATAATAGGAACAAGATATTTAACAGGTCCTTAGTTTGACTGCTTTTGTAATGGGAGTACTTCTCTTCACTTGGCTTTTTTGGGTAAATTTAGATTTTTTATGTATCGATTACACTTGACGGATGGTGCATATCATCTTTAAAAATAATTCAAAAGATTTCTCCTGACCAAATTTACATTATTATGTAACTTTTAGAAAATAATAAAAGTATTTTTAATCTAAGGCTGTCAATGAAATGTAAATTAATTTCACATTATTTAAATGCGTGTGGTGGAAATTATTGCTCAGGTGCAGTTTTACTGATTTCTTAAAAAAGAATTGCAATTCACAAAAGACCTAAATATGCCAACTCTAATAGAAGGATGTAAGTAAGTGGGTTTATAGAAGAATAGTGAATGGTATTTTAGCTGGAGGATTGGACATATTAAAAATTTTAAGAATTAAAGGACAAGATAATCTGATTTATCCAGATATGAATTCTCAGCATGTCAGAGTTAGTGGTTCTTATTTAATTCAGAATTCCTATTTTTAATATAAGTGAGGTTTCCAGCAGTTCTAGTGGGGAGCGTGTAATCGCCAATGTAAACCCATGCCCACTGTTCAGCCAGGAGCCAGGCAGGATGAAAGAATTGAGAAAAAGTGTGAACTCCTGCAACTTAGACTAATAGCCAGCTAAATCTGAGGCTTAATTAACCCATATATTTATACCATATTTTCACAAAATGGTAGCTGGAAATCTGAAGGGAAAAATGGAACTACTTCTTGCAAATCCATCTGGAGACTGTTAAATATAACTTACTGATTTTTTAACATGAACATTTTATCTTGTTCTGCCTCCTTGGAAATATAAACTTTTATGCATGGTTGCTGGTACTCATTGCCATCAACTTCTGTCCTTCTGCAACTGATGTCCTATTATAGTGTTTTTTAAAAGCTCACAAAAGATAAAAAAAGAAATCAGCTAACACAATATATTTGCTAGCAAAAGAAAAAAGTTATTTATGTGCTAAATGGGAAGTAGAAAATATTTTATGATTATTTAGAGATAGAACCTGCTCTGTCTTCCAGACTGAAGTGCAATGACATTATTATAGCTCAGTGCAGCCTTGAGCTCCTGGGCTCAAGTGATCCTCCCATCACAGCCTCCCAAGTAGCTAAGACTACACCTGGCTAATTTTTTTTTTTTTTTTTTGCCAGATCACACACTTTTTGTTAAAATCAACTTTGTATTAATACATTACAAGGCAATTTTGTGGTAATACATTATTTTATTTTATTATACTTTAAATTCTGGGGTACATGAGCAGAATGTGCAGGTTTGTTACACAGGTATACACGTGCCATGGTGGTTTGCTGCATCCATCAACCCATCATCTACATTAGGTATTTCTTCTAGTGCTATCCCTCCCCTAACCCCCAACCTTCTGACAAGCCCCGGTGTTTGAGGTTCCCCTCCCTGTGTTCACGTGTTCTCATTGTTTAACTCCCACTTATGAATGAGAACATGCGGTGTTTGGTTTTCTGTTCTTGTGTTAGTTTGCTGAGAATGATGGTTTCCAGCTGCTGCCATGTCCCTGCAAAGGACATGAGCTCATCCTTTTTTTTATGGCTGCATATTAGTTCATGGTGTATATGTTCCGCATTTTCTTAAGCCTGTCTATCACTGATGGGCATTTGAGTTGATTCCAAGTCTTTGCTATTGTGAACAGTGCCACAATAAACATATGTGTACCTGTGTCTTTATAGTAGAAAGATTTATAATCCTTTGGGTATATACCCAGTAATGGAATCGCTGGGTCAAATAGTATTTCTGATTCTAGATCCTTCAGGAATTGCCACACTGTCTTCCACAATGGTTGAACTAATTTACATTACCACCAACAGTGTAAAAGTGTTCCTATTTCTCCACGTCCTCTACAGCATCTGTTGTTTCCTGACTTTAATGATCGCCATTCTAACTGGGTTGAGATGGTATTTCATTGTGGTTTTGATTTGTATTTCTCTAGTGACCAGTGATGATGAGCTTTTTTTCATGTTTGTTGGCCGCATAAATGTTTTCTTTCGAGAAGTGCTATGCATGATAATAGCTCTCATCTTGGGCCTCTCCTTTGTAGAAGTTCCAGGAATTCTCTTTGCCTTGCTCTTGTATTAAGTTCTCATTTCCTATTCCATTATTCCATGTCTTTTTCTTTTTTCTTTTTTTTTTTTTTGTTAGTCTCTTTTGTTTTTCTCTCCCCTCCCCGCCCGCATTGTGGTGAAGAACATTCTCCAATAGATTCCTGAAAAATAGTGCAATAAGTGCACGGGAAATAAATAATTAGAAACCGTGAATGTCTGAAATTGTTTCCATTCTATCCACACACTATATTGATAGCTTGATGAGACATATACTTCTAAGTTGAAAATATTTTTCCTAAGAATTTTGAAGGTGTCACTCTATTATTTTCTAATTAACATTGCTGTTAAGAGCTCCAGTGACACTCTTATTCTCAGTTCCTTGTCTGTGACCTACTTTTGTTTTCTGACAACTTTTAAACTCATCTCTTTTCCCGTAAAAATTTATAGTGAGAGATTTTAGAATGGATATTTAAAAATCTTCGTTGTCCTGAGTATTTGCAGTTGGGAACCTTGTGCTTTATAGTTTTACAGAATTCTCTTTTATTATTTTTTCCATCAGTTCCGACATCCTAACAGATTCTGACATCCTAGATCCTTCAATGTTATTTCTTCTTTCTCTTTGTCTATCCTTTTGTTTTATTTTTTAAAATATTTTTATCTTTCATTTTATGTTTAAATTTTTATTTTTGCTGTCATATTTGTAATTTCTAAAAGCTCTTTTTACATTTCCTAATCTCCCTTAAAGATAACACATTTTTCTTTATTTCATAAATAGAATATACTTTCTCATCCCTGAGGGTGGATGATACAGTTTTATTTTTTAAATCCATTTTACCATGACATATGTTGGATTTGAATATGATCTTTTCTGGCGGGATATGAAGTCTTTCTGCTCGGAAAGTACTCCAGTCTTTTTAATCTCCCATTGAAGCTATAAACTTTTCAATAGACACTTCATGCATAGTTGGCAGCTCTGATTTTAAAAAGTGGAATGGATAGCAAAAATAGGAATTTGGAGTAACCGAAGTCCTGGGTAATCCTAAAATAATGCACATAGAGAACATATTTAAGACAATGGGTGTAAATCATATTTCTGAGAAGTGGGAAACACGCCTTTCTTTCACAGATCTACTAGTGAATTATCATCTAAGCTATCTTAATATAAACCATAATGATGTAAATGCAAATCTCTACTAAATAAATGAAGTGTTTCTGTGAAGTTAAACCGATTAATACTGCCTGTTTCTAAAGCAACTTCTTATGAGCCTTTCTTTTAAAAGCACTTCCATTGTGACCATGCGGCTTCAAAACCTGCCTTCTTTCTCACCTCTTCTACTTCTGCAACAGTACTTATCCCTATTTTCTCTTTGCAAATCTTACAAGCAGGACTTTGGTTCAACTTTTATTTAATGAATTAACCTCTGAAATAATCTTCACACTGTTAGTCTTCTCCAATACATCTTGAAACACTTTTGCCAAATTTACTAAATTTAGCTTCATCAAGTGTAATTCTGACCATACACTCTTTTGCAAAAAAAAAAAAAAAAAAAAAAGTCCTTTTGTAGGCTACTCATTGTCTCCACAATTAAATGCGAATTCCTAAACTGGGCATTGAAGGATATCTACATATCCTTTCTGTTTGTCCTCTGCTATTTTCCTCATATATTCCATACTCTATTAGATAAAATAATAATGCTCTTTTGCAAATTCATATGGCTACAGGACTAGGCAGGGAGGGTTTTTAGTGACGTAGGTCTATACATTTTGTTTAAACAAGTTTATTGAAGTATAATTGACATATAGTAAACTGTGTATATTCAAAGTGTACAATTTGAAAAGCTTTGACATATATGCATATTTGTGAAACCATCACTAAAATCAAGATAATGAACGTATCTATCACTCCCAAAAGTTTTCTTGTATGCAGAAAGGAGGGCCTGGGATTGGCCCACAGAAACAGAAGATACTCAGGGTTTGGATCCCCTCACTGTGTGGCAGGTTTATCAGCCTCTGATTCTGCCTACACAATTTAGGCCATAAGATGGAGCCCTAGCCAGAAAATTTCAAATAGTTGCAGCCAAGTGTTTGGCTCTCTTCTGAAATTGGAAAAAAGATGATTTTTTTTTTTCTTTCACTTACTGACTTTCCTGCAAGAGTGTGATCTTGTTTTCTACAGCCAAAACAAACAAGCTTGAAGATGATGATATGTATCATACCCAACCACAAAAGCAAGGGGATTATCTGAGGCATAGCAAATGGCTTTGGCATGTTTCCTGGTTTCTGCCTGTGCAACACACCTGATTAACTACAAAAATAGTCCTATAAGCAATGGAATTTTCTTTCTCCTCCTTTCCTCCCTGCTTTTCTTCCCTTCAGTATGAATTTGGGTGTGGACAAAGTAATTCCAAATGGAAGGTCCAATGATGGGTCTCTATGATGGAAGATTACAGGGGCCTGCAGTTACATGCAAAACCCTGGGGTGTGAGGAACCACCCTGTCTATTGCAGACAAAACACAAATCCTGAAGACAGTGAGCAATAACATATTTTGGCGTGAATATTAGCCACATCCATGTGCAATCAGTGTTAGTCATTCTCAATGACACCCAATTTCCTTCTAAAGACAATACACATAAACATATAACCATATTTCACATTTTTTGTTGTTTTGAGACAGAGTTTCTGCTCTTTTGTTTAAGATGAAGTGCAGTAGTGTGGACATAGTTCATTATAGCCTCAAACTCCTGGGCTCAAGCAATCCTCCCATCTCAGCCTCCTGACTAGCTGGGACTACAGGTGCACACGATCAGGCCCAGGTAATTTTTTTTTTTTTTTTTTTTTTTGGTAGAGACAGGGTCTTCCTATGTTGTCCAGGCTGGTCTCAAACTCCTGGCCTCAAATAATCTTCCCTCCTTGACCTCCCAGAGTGCTGGAATTATAGGCATGAGCCACTGGGCCTGGCCCCTATTTCACAATTTTAATAAGAAAGATAATTATTTCTTGTCCCTGGCAATACAGTGCAATCAAGATTTTTACATTAAATATTTGAGAAAAATTACCCTTTAGGTATTTCTGAAATGTGAATACCTTGAGCAAGGCCGAATGCTATTCCTGAAGATGTTACTCGGCCCTTTACTCTCAAACAGGCATTTGAAGTAGTCTAATAGAGATCTAATAGTCTCATACCATTTAAGGGTCACTTGCAGGAGATCTACCAAGGGGATAACATAAAACCACTACTTAAGGGCTTGCAAGAACCACTGGAAACCTTCTATTTGTAAATTCATGAAGTGAATAATATATCATTGCAAATGACCACCATGCTGGTACTTTGAAAGTAAACTTTCTGTTGATGTATAACAAATAAAGTGCACAGTTTTAAAATGTATGGCTGGATGAGTTTCCACAAAGGGCATATACCTACATAGTCACTCCTTATATCAAGAAGCTGATCATTGGAATCCCATCTTGCCCCCTCCTGATAAGGTAACGATTATTCTGGTCTGTAACACCACTGATTAGTTTCACATGTTTTGGAGATGTATACAAATGGAGACATAGAGTATGTACTTTTTTATATTTGAAGGATTTATCCATATTGTTGTGGGTAAGAGTTGCTTATTTTTGTCATTGCTGAACAGTATTCCATTGTATGAATATTTACAATGTATTTATTTGTTCTTCTGTTGATAGACATTTGATTTTTTCAGTATTTGCCTGTTTTTGTTTGTGTTACTCTTTAAATTTTTATATGTGATTTTTGGTGCCTATTAGAATGCATTTTGAGGGTCATTATACTGAAGAATGGAATTACTGGTTCATAGAATTACCTTTTTGGTAAGCACATCTTTACCAAAGGGTAAGAAAAACTTTCCATTGCTTTTCATTCCTTACTACATTTATGTGTTCCATATAATAGAATTTTCCTTTTGCTTGAGAATTTCATTTATTATGATTTTTTTCTTTAGACCTTTCAGTTTTTGTTTGTCTGGAAATATCTTTATTTCACATTCTTTAAAAAAGCTATCTTTGCAGGGTATAGAGTTCTAGACAGTTTTTTTCTTTTGCATTTTAAGGCTATGATTGTGTTTTATTATGGTTTTCATCCTTTCTGCTCAGAAGTGGAATGTCAGTCTTAATGTTGCTCCTTAAATATAAAGTGTCTCTTTAATATGATTTATTAAATATATTTTTCCGTCTTTGGCTTTTAGCTATTTATACTGAAAAACCATTGCCTAGGTATAGTTTATTTTATATTTATCTTGCTTTGGGTTTCTTGCACTTCTTGAATCTATGACTTATGTCTGTCATTAGCTTTGGAAAATTCTCAATTTTCATCACTTAATGAATTACTTGGGATTTTATTTATATAGCTTTGTTTTCTGTGAATAAAAATAGTTTTATTATATTCCAATTTGGAAATCTGGAAATAAAATCCACCTTTTATTTTCTATCTTGTCAAATTGTCCTGGTTATAATCTCTACTATAACACTGAATAGGAGTGGTGAGAACAAATATCCCTGTTTTAGTTTTTATTTTAGAGGGAAAGCACTCATTCTTTTACTGTTAAGATTATGTTAGCTGTAGGTTTTTGCAGATGCCCTTTATCAGATTGCAGAAGTTTCTTTCTATTCTTAGTTTGTTGAATTTTTTTAAATAAGAAAACTGTGTTGGATTTTGTTTAATTCCTTTTATGTGCCTGATCACATAGTTTTTGTATCTTATTTTATTAATATGGTGAATTATATTAATTTAATTTTGAATATTAAATCAACTTTGCACTCCTGGAATAAATCTTACTTGATCATGGTGTATAAATCATCTTATAGTTAGCTAGATTCAGTTTGCCAGATTTTTTCCATACATATTCATAAGGGTGAATGGTCTGCAGCTTTTTTTTCCTTGTTATATTTTTGTCTTTTTGGCATCAGGGTGATACACTGGTCTCATACAATGAGTTTGAAATTGTTCCTTCCCTTTCTATTTTATGGAAGTGTTTGTGAAAAATTGTTATTAATTCTTTTTAAAATGTTTGATTGAATTTACCAAGGAAGCTATTTAGGGTCTGAGATTTTCTTCCTGAGAAGTTTTAAAATTAATAATTAAATTTCTCTACTTGTTACAGATCTACTCAGATTTTCTACTTCTTCCGTTAGTTTTGGAAATTTATGTCTTTCTAGGAATTCATCCATTTCATCTATCTAATTTGTCAGCATACAGTTCTTTGTAACATTCCCATATAATCCTTTTTTTTCCCTGAAGGTCTATAGTAATATCGTCTTTCATTCCTGATTTTTGTAATTTGAATCTTCTCTCTCTTTATCTTCGTTAATCTAGATAAAAATAATTACTCTTTACTTGATTTTAGCCAAAAGGTCAAGAAGTATTGATAGATAATTACTCTTTAAATATTATTTATGCTCAATTTTATCTCTTGTTTCCCTCAAGGACTAAATGACACATACATAGATATATTCACTATAACCTATACATTTCACATTCTATTCTGCATGTTCTACATATGCTTTATGTTTTAGTTTAGAAATTTTTTACTGATCTTTTAGCTCTCTAATTCTTGCACCAGTGACAGCCATTCTGTAAATTAAACTCATTTACTATATTACTAATCTAGTTATTTTTATGTTTGATAATTTCTATTTTATTTTTTTCTTATAGCACAGTTTTCTGATTAAAGTTTCAATTTGTCATCCATTTTCTTAAAGATATTAATCACACTTATTTTAAAGTCCACCTATGAGAACTCTAAAATCTGGATCACCTCTCAGTCTGTTTTTAGTCTGTTTATTTCTGGATTTTATTTCTTGGGAGACTTGGCGTATTATTCCGTTCTCGCACTGCTATAAAGAAATACTGGAGACTGGGAAATTTATAAAGAAAAGAGGTTTAGGCTCACAATTCTGCAGATACTCGCATCTGCTTGGCTTCTGGGGAGACCTCAGGAACCTTACAAACATGGCAAAAGGCAAAGGGGGAGTGAGCACTTCACATGGCTGGAGCAGGAAAAAGAGACAGAGAAGAAAGGTTCTACACACTCTTAAACAACCAGTTCATGAGAACTCACTCACTGTTGTGACACAGTAGCAAGTGGGAAAATCTGCCCCCATGTTCCAGTCACCTTCCACCAGGCCCCATCTCCAACACACATTCAGTGCCAGCCCACGAAAGCAGCCACTGGGGGCTGTACCCTGCAAACCCTCAGAGGTGGAGCTGCCCAAGGCCTTGGGAGCCCACCACCTGCACCAGTGTGTCCTGGATGTGAGACATGATGTCAAAGGAGATGATTTTGGAGCTTTAAGATTTAATGACTGCCCTGCTGAGTGTCAGACCTGAATGGGGCCTGTAGCCCCTTTCTCTTGGCCTATTTATATTTTTTGGAATGGCAGTATATACCCAATGTCTATATCCTCATTGTGTCTTGGAAGTAACTAACTTGTTTTTTATTTTACAGGCTCGTAGGCAGAGTCTCATAGCTCCACCAGGCAGTGTCCCAGTGGGGACTCTGTGTGGGGTCTTCAACCTCCCATTTCCCCCCTGCACTGCCCTAGTAGAGGTTGTCCATGAAGGCTCTGCCCCTGCAGCAGACTTCTCCCTGTCATCCAGGCTTTTCTATACATCCTCTGAAATTTAGGCAGAGGCTCCCAATTCTCAGCTCTTACACTCTTTACATCCACTGGCTTAATATTATGTAGAAACTGCCAAGACTCATGGCTTCCACTCTCTGATGTGGTGGCCTGAGCTGTATCTGGGGCCCATTTAGCAACTGCAGGAGCTGGAGCAGTTGAGATGCAGAGTAGTGTCCCAAGCCTGCACAGGGCAACAGGGCCCTGGACCTACCCCACAAAACCATTCTTCTCTCCTAGGCCTCTGGGCCTGTAATGAGAGACCTACTGTGAATGTCTCTGAAATGCTTTTGAGGTCCCTTCCCTATTGCCTTTGCTATTAGCATTTGCCTTCCTTTTAGTTGTTCAAATTTCTGCAACCTGCTTGAATTGTTCCCCTGCAAATTCTGCAAATGGGCTTTTCTTTTTTACCATATGGACTGGCTGCAAAATGTTTAAACTTTTATACTTTGCTTCCTCTTTAAATAGAAGTTCCAGTTTTAAGTCATTTCTTTGCTCACACATATGAGCATAGGATATTAGAAGCAGCCAGGCTATATCTTGAATGCTTTGCTGCTTAGAAATTTCTTTTTCCAGATATCCTAAATCATCACTCTCAAGTTCAAAGTTCCACAGATTCCTAGAGCAGGGGCACAATGCAGTCAACCTCTTTGCTAGGGTGTAACAGAAATGACCTTTGCTCTAGTTCCCAATGAGTTTCTCATTTCCATCTGAGACTTCCTCAGCCTGGACTTTATTGTCCATATTACTATCAGCAGTTCAGGCACAACCATTTGACCAACATTGAGGGAGGCCCAAATTTTTCCTTGCCTTCCTGTCTTCTTCCAGGCCCTTCAAACTCTTCCAACCTCTGCTTGTTACCCTGTTCCAAAGCCACTTCAACAGTTTCAGATATCTTTATTTCAATACCCTACTCCTGGTACCAATTTTATATTAGTGTTCTCCTTCTTTGTAGCACTGCTACAAAGAAAGACCTGAGACTGGGTAATTCATTAAGAAAAGAGGTTTAATTGGCTCATGGTCTCACAGGCTATACAGGAAGCATGATGCTGGCATCTGCTTTGCTTCTGGGGAGGCCTCAAGAAACTTACAAACATAACAGAAGGCAAAGGGGGAGTGAGCACTTCACATGGCCAGAGCATGACGAAGAGAGAGGTGAGAATAAGTGCCACACACTTTTAAACAACTAGATCTTATGAAAACTCATTCACTGTTGTAACACAGTACCAAGGGGAAAGTCTGCCCTCATGATTCAATTATCTTCCACCAGACCCCACCTCCAACACTAGAGATTACAATTTGACAAGAGTTTTGGACAGGGACACAAGTCCGAACCACATCATTTGGAAATTTCTGACTGCATACCAGCCACTGTAAATATCATAGAAGTTTTGGGTGATATTGCCTTACAACTCATGAGAAGACTTATTCTATCCTCTGACAGGAAGTCAGAGTAAGGACAGACCACCTCAATCCACGAGTGTTCTCTCTTGATATTGGGTCATTAAGTATAATATAACACATTTAGGAAACAGAACAACTTTATTTTAAAGACAGTAGGTTTTTTTTAAATTTTAAGATAAATTCCAGGATATTAATCTTTGAAGGTTTTACTTCAATATTGGTGGCTCCACAAAAGTCAACATAATGTTTGATTAGAAATCATTGATGGAAAAGGTTACTGTGCTCATTTTAAGCCATGGGGTGCTTAATACTGGAATACTGCAGAGTGTTTTGCTCACTGTCTCTCAGAGAGGTGGTAACTGGCAGGAACTTAGACCCTATTCCCATAGGTGATGAATAATACTTAGTCATTAAATTGAACAGCAGAGCTGATTATTTTGAGGACAGTAGTGTCTAAATTCTAGGATTGTTTTAAGGACTAATTGTGGAGCCAAACAAGCACTGAATACACTATAAAATTTACATTTAATATGTATTTATGTATATCTGTCAATCACTTATAAAAATGATTTTTTAACATATTCTTCCCTCCTTGCTCTCCTCTCCCCATCACTATACACATCTGTTGTTGCCCGTTTGCATGTTACCCTGGGCATCAGATCTCCCTTTAGCTAGTGTCTCTATACTCCTCATTCTAATAACTGATTATTAAACATTTAGCTGGCCTATCTTCTGTAATGCTTATATTTTTTAGGTTACCATACCCTATAAATGCTTATGTAAACCTCTTGCCTCAATGTTACTTGAGAAGAAACTATAGTAAAGTTTATTATCAAGTAAAGTCAAAGTCAATTCAAACAAATTCCAAATCACTGTTGACTTCCCAGAAGATTTGGATAGGTGACATGAGCCTTAAAATTGTGAACTGATTAACCTAAGGCATTAAACATGGAGACAAAGAAATGTTGAATATGGCTTCAAGGTCTCTCATGTTATAAATGTAAAAATTGAAAATTTGAAGACAGAGGGAACTTTATTTTCCATAGCTTATTATTTTAGAATAAAGTAAACCAATTTCCCCCCAATTCTTTTGCAAATAAAATAAAGAGAAACTCATTCAGTTCAATTAAGTACTATCATGTTTTTATTTTTTAATTTATAGGATTAAATTGTTTATTGGAGCAACTTCAAACAGAAAGGCTCCAAACCTCTCAAATAAGCCAAAATTGTGGCATTCCCCTATCCAATAGAGTTATTTTCAGAGTAAAGCTGTATTAATGTTTTTAGATGGAAACAACCTCAATGGAATATGGAATCCCAAGTTTTCCTTATAAGAAAGCACTTTTTACTGAGCTGTTGAGAATGCTGACATTTGAAATGCACAGGCATGGTTAGTTGGTGATATGTTTAGACTGGATTGACTTAGCGGGAGAGAAATTTTAAAGGTCGTGCATGAGCCAATGAAGTTGAGGAAGTGACTTGGCAAGGTTTAAGCATGCAGCTTTCTGATATCCAGAAAAGCATTTGTTAGTGCTAAGTCCTAATGAAAGGAATCTTTAACAAACTGGCTACAAATGTAGTTGTTTTCCTCCCTTTAAGAAGCTGATGAGGCCTGTCCTTTGGATCATCACAAAACTGAGAGATCTATGCATTTTTAGTAAATAGCCATTGTGTTCCTACTTCTTTCCAGGAAGAAACAGCTTCTCAACTACAATTTCGAATCAATTTGAAAATTGAGTAGGAATTGGTATTTTGTACTCGTTAAGAGACTTAATAAGTTAAAAAATAATAGTGTAGTGTGATGCCTCCAGCTTTGTTCTTTTTGCTTAGGATTGTTTTGGCTATTTTTGGCTCTTGTTTAGTTCCTTATCAATTTTAGAACAGTTTCTTCTAGTTCTGTGAAAGATGCCATTGGTAATTTCATAGGAATAGCATAGAATCTGCAAATTGCTTTGGACAGTATGGACATTTTAACAATACTGATTCTTTCTCTCCATGAGCATGGAATATTTTTCCATTTGTTTGTGTCATCTCTGATTTCTTTCAGCAGTTTTATGGTTTTCATTGTAGAGATCTTTCACCTCGCTTGTTAGCTTTATTCCTAGGTATTTTATTCTTTTTGTGGCCATTGTAAATTAGATTGTGTTCTTGCTTTGGCTCTCAGTTTGGTAACAGTTGGTGTATAGAAATACCATTAATTTTTGTACATTGATTTTGTATCCTGAAACTTTGCTGAAGTTGTTTACCAGATCTAGGAGTCTCTCTGGACAGAGACTATGGGGTTTTCTAGATATATAATTATATCATCTGTGAAGGGAGATAGTTTGACTTCTTCTCTTCTCATTTGGATGACTTCTATTTCTTCCTCTTGCCTGATTGCTCTGGCTAGGACTTTCGGTATAGGACAATAAACAGACATTTCTCAGAAGAAGACATACAATACACATGACCAACAAACACGAAAAAAGGCATAAAATCACTAATAATTAGAGAAATGTGAATCAAAACCACAATGAGATACCATCTCACACCAATCAGAATGGCTATTAATAAAAAAGTCAAAAAATAACAGATGCTGGCAATGTTGTGGAGAAAAGGGAATGCTTACACACTGCTGGTGGGATTGTGAATTAGTTCAGTCCCTGTGGAAAGCAGTTTGGAGATTTCTCAAATAACTTAAAACTGGACTACTATTTGACCCAGCAATTCCATTACTGTATATATACCCAAAGGAATTTAAATCATCCTATGAAAATGACAAGCACACACACTTGTTGATTGCAGCACTATTCACAGTAGCAGAGACATGGAATTACCCCAGGTGCCTATCAATGGTGGATTGGATAAGGAAAATTCGGTGCATATACATCATGGAATACTAAGCAGTCATAAAGAAGAATGAAATCATGTCCTTTTGCAGCAATGTGGATGCAGCTGGAGGCCATTATCCTAAGCAAGTTAACACAGGAACAGAAAACCAAATACCATGTGTTCTCACTTGTAAGTGGGCGCTAAACATTGAGTACATTTGGTGATTACTTGAATGATGAAATAATATATATACCAAACCTCCATGATACACAATTGACCCATGTAACAAACCTCCACATATACAACCTGATCCTAAAATAAAATTTGGAAAGAAAAAGTAATAATAGTGCAAACAGTTAACTTATTTTATAGGACCTATTAGCAAACTGAATATGTTTTGTTAGACACTTTGATGAAAAAAAATGGTCTTCTTATTCAATTAAGGTTTATAACTGAAGGGCTGAAAACCTAAGAAGAAACTCCTTTGGTTTATTTTATTGAAAACTCGGAGACCTTGCTTTTGAAAATTAGTCATTCTCATCTTTCCAATGCATAGGTTGGGAATCAGTGTGATCAACAGGATATGTGCCTACTTCAGGGAGATCTGTTCTTCAGTTGCCTCTACAAGGAAGATAGTTGGGCCCACCACCCCTTCATCACCAGAGAAAGATTGTTTTCCAGGAGTCAAGGGGTAACTTGGAAAAGTTGGATGGGACCATTTGAGATTTTAAAATAATGGTATTTCCTACATATGTCTTGGGAATTCAGTGTGGACACAAATTATTTCTCTGGGGAAGTAAAAGCACAGGAAGCCAGACATAAAATAACAAAATGCTATTAGTATCCTACCAGGTGCCAAAGCATTCTCTAAAGTTGGTCATCAAAATGTTACATTATTAGTATCCAAATCAATGGAACAGAACAGAAAATACAGAAGTACACCTTAGTAGTTAGAAGAATTAGTGTATTATCCATAAAGGTGGTCCTACAAATTAGTAGTAGAGAGGATTATTGGGTCAGAATTTAACAAAATTGTCCTGTGATGATTGACTGATATTTGGAACATATAAAGTTAAAACATCACCTTATTTTATATGCCAAAGTAAACTACAGATGGGTTAAAGAGTTACATATAAAACCATGTTTTGAAAGAAAAATATGAATAAAATTCATCTAATTTAGACTAAAAATCCTTCTAAGAATAAAAGCCACGAGGAAGTGCCAAATATTTAAACTACATTAACATGCTGGCATACAAAGTTTAACAGTATCACATTTTAGCTATATAAGAAAGCAAAAAAGCAGCAAAATGAAAAGATAAATGTGGCAGAGGGTTAATATTTTTCTCACAAAGAGAGCTGTAAAAATCATTAAGCAAAACAAGGCTCCAATAAAGTAATGCTCAAACAACATAAAAAGAAGAAATATAAATGGACTATAATGGATACTAAAAAAATTAAAATTCATCAGTAAGTGAAAATGCAAATAAAAATGAGATAATATTTCACAGATCATATGGAAAATGATACTAGGATTGCTGGCAAGGATGAGTGTAGGGAGCTTAGTCCCATCCCACATTGATGGTAGGATTATCAATTGTTATTAATGTCTGGAAAATAATACAGCAATGTGTGCTGTCTAATGAGGAGTACTTTATTATTGTAATTATTATAGAAATCAATTATTTTACTAAAAAATTATTTTTATTTTCGATTCAGGGGTACATATGCAGGTTTGTTAAAAGGATATATTGTGTGATACTGGGGTTTGGGCTTCTAATGATCCTGTCACCCAAGAAACAAGTATAATACCTGATAGGTAGTTTTTCAGCCCTTCCCCTTCTACCTGTCTCCCCTTCTTGGAATCCCCAATGTCTACTGTTCCCATCTTCATGTCCATGTGTACCCATGTTTAGCTCTCACTTATAAGTGAGAACACACGGTATTTGGTTTTCTGTTCCTGTGTTAATGTGCTTAGGATAATGGCCTCCAGCTGCATCCATGTTGCTGCAAAGCACATGATTTCATTCTTTTTTTATAGCTTCGTTGTATTCCATAATGTATATGTACCACATTTTCTTTATCCAATCCACCATTGATGGATCCTGGGTTGATTCCATGTCTCTGCTATTGTGAAGAGTGCTGCAATCAACAAATACATGTGTGTGTCTTTTTAGTAGAATGATTGATTTAAATTCCTTTGGATATATACCCAGTAATGGGATTGTTGGGTCAAATAGTAGTCCAGTTTTAAGTTATTTGAGAAATCTCCAAACTGCTTTCCACGGGGGTTGAACTAATTTGCATTTCCACCAACAGTGTGTAAGTGTTCCCTTTTCTCCACAACCTCACCAACGTCTGTCATTTTTTGACTTTTTATTGATAGTCATTCTGATTGGTGTAAGATGGTATCTGATTGTGGGTTTTGACTTGCATCTCTCTGATAATTTGTTATGTTGAGGATTTTTTCATAATGTTTGTTGGACACCTCTATATCTCTTTTGAGAAGTGTCTGCTCATGTTCTTTGGCCACTTTTTAATATGGTTATTTGTTTTTTTCTTGTTTATTTGTTTACTTTTCTTATAGATTTTGGGGCATCACTGTGTTTCCCAAGCTGGAGTGCAGTGGCTATTTACAGGTGCAATTATAGTATACTGCAGCCTCAAACTCCTGGCCTTAGCAATTCTCCTGCCTCAGCCTCCTGAGTAGCTGGGACTAAAGGCATGTACCGCCATGCCTGGCTAGGAATGATTCTTAAGAAATTATCACATTTAGAGTTAAATGCTACTGGACAAAGTTTTTTTTTTTTTTGCCGCATTATTTATAGTGAAAAATAAGATGAAAATGAAAACAAAACTTGCTATGCATTCAACAAAAATAAAATTATCCAATAAAATAAAGAAAATATTATATAATTATCGTAAGTTATGTTTTCAATAAATGCTTAAGAACATGGAAAAACACCTATGGTTTGATATCAAGTGATACAAGGCAGGGTAGAAAGTTTATAATAAATACTCTATTAATTTTGGAAAATTTTAGGCATGTATGTACATATGTAAATATGTAGGAAAAAAACTGGTTGAAAATATATTAAACTGTTAACACTTTCTTGTGGGTGGTAGGATTACATGTTTTAATTTTTGCTTTTTATACGTTATTATTTTTACTATTTGTACATGAAATTTGAGTTGATTTTAATGAGAAAAAATAGTACATTTTTAAATTTAACATTCAGTACTTAGTAAAGAAATCAATATACTTGACATTTTTTAACTTACAATGTATCACGATGAGCTATGTAAAAGTGACTAATGTCTTGATGGATATCTGTGACTCAAACATTTAACGCATTCCTTACACGTTTTAACAAGGGAGGGGCATCCTTGTTCTTCTCCCTCCAGGTCTGTCTCTTCACCATAAGATGTGGCAAGAATAGTGAAGCAATGAACTTCTTCAGGTAAATGGTGCAATGGGAAAAAAAAAAAAATTCAGACATTTCCCCATAGAATGTTGTCATCCATTTCACTCTTGGCAAGACACTGATGGTTAGCAAATAGAGAAGTTGTCCCTAAGGTGACACGCATTTATTTCCTCTGGTATAGGCAACTTTTATCCGCTCAAATGGAAAAACTGGCAAAGCAGTGTGATTAGGAAATTGAACCCATAAGCGTTCTATTGCTCCCCTTCACCTCTGCTGTACTTTAACCGTCCCCTTTGCTGTCAAGTCTCTAGAAGAGCTGGTCTGCATCCATATCCTGGTTTCCTCAGCACTTCCTCCACCTTTCCGCCCCCAGCAGTGTAACTCCTGTCCTTTCCATTTCTCTAGAAGTGTACTCTTCTTTGAGAGACTGCCCAGTACCCAGATCCAAATGACCTTGCCTCAATTTTCTATCTTCTTGACCTCTCTAAAACATATAAAGCTAATCACCAGTCCCTTTTATTTTGAAATAGTCTTTTTCCTTGCCCCTGGACACTGTATCAGCCGTGTTAACGGAGGGTACTCTTCAAAATTTCATTGGCTCTATGTATTTCTGTCTTCCTAGTCTTGGGGAAGGGGAAGAATAAAATTACATTCTCTTATTTTAATTATTACTGCCTTGAGATTGCTATTAATAGTTTATTCATTTCTTCCATGATGATGATGATGATGATAATGATGAAGAAGAATATCAACCTTCAAAGTGTCTTAGATGAATTAACTAATTTCAATTTCCCAATAATGCAATGAGGTAGATACTACTATTTTCCATATTTTTCTAATGAGGAAATTGACACACAGAGTTTAAAAAACTTGCCCAGATCCACGCCTGTAATCCCAGCACTTTGAGAGGCCGAGGCGGGCAGATCACGAGGTCAGGAGATAGAGACCCTCCTGGCTAACGCAGTGAAACCCCGTCTCTATAAAAAATACAAAAAAATTAGCCGGGTGCGGTGGCGGGCGCCTGTAGTCCCAGGTACCGGGGAGGCTGAGGCAGGAGAATGGTGTGAGCCCGGGAGGCGGAGCTTGCAGTGAGCCGAGATCGCGCCACTGCACTCCAGCCTGGGCGACAGAGTGAGACTCTGTCTCAAAAAAAAAAAAAAAAAAAAAAAAGACAGAAATCATGTTTAAAATGCTGACTGTTTTTCTGAACGTGATTGAGTGCCCCGATGGATTCTAAACTGGGTAGAGACATAACGAGACTTTCATTCTATGAAAATGACCCTGGAGCCAATACCGAGGATGGAGAAAACAAGTTGCAGGCAGGGTAAATGGGTGATCCAGGAAAGAGATGAGAGGGCCACAACTGAGACATGCGCATTTGCAACGGAGATGAGGGCCAGACACAACTTTAGAGGGTGGAATTCACAGAAGTAGTAGTTGATTACATGTGGGGAAAGATTAAAAGAAGGAGTACAAGCTAAGTATGACTTTTATGCTGCAGACTGGGGTGGAAAATGATCTCAATTCCTAAAATGAGGAATCAAATAGGGGAAGCAGGTCTGTGGATGAGGATGAGGAATTCAGTTCTTGAAATGCTGAGTTACAGTAGGTGACTGAGTAGCAGATTAAAAAGGAAGCTGCAAATGTAAGTCTTGGAGTAGGATGAGTGGATTTGGGGGTCCTGGATATGTGAAAGAATGGTAAGTAAGACCATTTGGTGGGAATAACAAGAGGAGTCAGGCAATAGATTCCCCAGAAAATATGGATATTTAAGGGACAAAAGTAAGCAGAGAAAGCAGCAAGGGAGTCAGAGAGAACTGCCAGAGAAGTTTTTGTACAGTTTTGTTAAATCTTTCCAAATTCATAAAGGGCTGACCAGTGTCCTGTTTACTTAGAATATAAGTCTAAATTCCAGGAAGCCCTGGTGAGAAAGCAGGTCAGGAAAAGAAGAGGCATTGGTGAGGAGTTTGGCCTTCTTGCTTTCTTTTGTTCTCTAAGTGGCAAAGAGTAAGCTGTTCTCAAAGGATAAACAGAAGGATCTACAATGAGGTGTGCAATCATTCTGCTGGGCTGACCATCTGTGCGAGAAGAACCAAAAACATAAAAATAAATAATGGTCTCTCCTGAAATGATATGACAGCTTAGGACAGGAATTTGGCTACATTTTATTTTTTGATTTAATATTTCCAAAATAGCTTTTCTTTGATCACTTTTCAATTTAGATTTTGCTTTTAGAATCATAGAATCATATGACACAGAAATTCCACCCAATTCTACCCAAGATAAATGAAAATAAATATACGTCTATACAAAAGCTCAGAAAATGAATGTTCACAGCAATGTTATTCCCAATAGCCAAAACTGGAAACAATCTAGCTGTCTATCAACTAGTGAATAGATAAACAAAATGTGATATAGCCATTCAATGGAACACTTCTCAGCAATAAATAAGAACAAACTGTTTGATATATGTTGTACATGACTGACTCTTAAAAAGTTATGTTAAAAGAAAGACTGAAATGAAAGCAATAGTTGCTTGGAATTAGGGGTGGTAGCAGGAATTTACTGCATATGGGCTGAGGGAAGTTTTTGAGATGATGAAAATGCTCTAAAACCATAAATTTACTAAAAAATAATGTATACAGTTACAATGGGCACACGTTATGATACATAAATTATACCACAATAAAGCTTTATGTACCATAAAAATCATAGATTCATATCTTATGGCTGAAAGAGATCATCTATCTAACTCTTTGTCTCAGGTTCTTCCAGTTTTTTCCCACCTATTTCAAATTATTCCTCTTACTCATTGACAAGCTTCTACACATGATGACCTTTATTTAACCTGGCTAGGAGACAGAGTGGATCATAGACCCTTATAGACATGTTGAAACTTTGTAGTTACCTTCCCAAATGACAAACCTGTATACTTTAGTAACTGAAACCTTTGTAGTTATTTTTCCAAATGACTAAATGGATTTGGCTGAATTCATATCCAATACTAACTACAAGATATTTAAAAATTATCAAAATCAGTTGTTGAAGGTTGGGACGAAACTTGTCAGTTGTGATAAAGTTTATGTTGCCTGTTGATTTTCTGAATTCCTTCCCTTGTGTAAATTACAATATTGTTGGCTGATTGGGAAATTTTAAGAATTCTTGAAGTTTGGATATGTTTCTCTCTGATTTTTCCTTCTAGAAGACTAATTCTCTCTCATTTTTGACATGTAAACTCTTTCTGGTGAATCTTACAAATTGTCAGAAGGAAGATCCTTGAAAATCATATGTATTGTTCATTATTCTCATGTATCTATGAGTGTCACAGCTTATTAATGATAAAAATAGGATCAGAGGCTAGTGTAGGTTTAAAATTCCTAAGTGGTTTTTATGATATTGTTCAAAGATTTTATTCTAGTTACCTATTACCTCTCTTGAACTCTTCTCTCACAGTCAGACTTGTTTATCTGATTCCAAGTACAAGTGTACATTCGGATGATTTACAGACACCTCTCCCTCAAAGAGTGAAAAATTGAAGTCATTATGTTCTCCCTAAAATTGTGTTCTGTTGAATTTCAAGTCATAGCGACACTATGTGTTAGTTTTATGACGTTGTACAGTAATTTAGCCTCTTTAAGCCTTAGTTTAATTTTCTATAAAATAAGGATCATAATAGTATCCATTTCATTGGTTTGTGGTAAATATTGAGAAAATTTTAAAAGTATCATAGACTTGATAGTTTATAAATAGCTGAAATTTATTTCTAATAGTTTTGTAGGCAAGAAGTCCAAGATTAGGGTACCATCATGGTCAGGTTCTGGTAAGGACCCTCTTCTGAGTTGCAGACTATTATCTTCTCATTGTCTTCTTACGTGGTACCAAGAGAATAAGAGAGCTTGGGGTCTCTTTTATAAGGGTGCTAATTTCATTCATCAGAACCCCACCCACCTAATTACTTCTCTAAGGCCCCATTTTCTAATACCGTTACATTAGGGGTTAGGATCGCAACATAAATTTGGGGAGACACAAAAATATTCATTCCATTGCAGGTATCTTCATCAGAGTATCTCTGAACTGTGATATTAGCTGTTGCTCCTGGCTGTGCACCTTTCATTTCTGATTTTCCTACAAGGTTCTATGAACCAGATTCTTTTAATAAATTCCTTAAAAGTTTTTTTAGTAGGTTTCTTCTATGGTCTGAATGTGTCCCCTCTGAAACTGATGTTGAAATTTGATTTCCAATATGGCCAAATTTGATTTCCAATGTTGGGAGGTGGGGCCTAGTGGGAGGTGTTTGAATCAAAGGAGATTTTCTTTCATGGGAGACTTCATGCCATTCTTGTAATAGTGAGTTCTCACTCTTGAGCATCTGGGTTAGTTCTCACAGGAATGAATTAGTTCCCATGAGAGTGGGTTGTTATAAAGTGAGGATGCCCCTGAGTTTTGCCCCCTTGCATGTAGTTGCTTCCCCTTTGACCTTCCACCATGTGATGACATAGAACACAAGCCCTCACTAGAAGCCAGTGCCATGCCCTTGAACTCTCCAGCCTACAGAATTGTGAGCTAAATAAACCACTTTTCTTGGTACATTACCCAGTCTCAAGTATTCTGTTTAGCAACACAAAATGGACGACAGTTTGTATTGTTTGCAATTAATAGCCCTGACTGATAAAGCTGTAGAAAACTTTCGTCAAATGAAAGCTTACCTAGAATATGGAATGTGTAAAACAAATAAGCATTTTTAAAAACGAGGAAATCCAAGAACAGGCAAGCTGATCAACTTACTTATGGAATTGCAACCAGTAGGAGTGACTTTTATGGTGATTTGGGGGGAAGAAGATTTGATGGTCTGGAGTAATGGAAGCTGCTCAGGTTCATTGGGCCATATCACTTTGGCCATGAGTGACTGAGGCAGCTGTTTTCTCTTGGAAGTTGAAGAAAGAATAAACTTCTTTCTTATTACTTCTTGAGTTTTCCTAGTGAGGGCCTGGTAGTCTGCTATGTGGACTTTTCACTAGGGTATTCTGTAGGCTTCCCATATGGGACCACCCCTTTGTGAAAAGCACAGGGGGTGGAAGTGGTGAGGTGTGGTTGGGAGCTGATGCTGCACAGTTTGTTTTAGCCAGCCTTCCCAACTAGGTCATACAAATAGAAAACATGCTCTCATGCTCTTAAAGATAGAGAATGGCTTCAGGCTGCAGAATTTAATGAGACAATTTAGGTGCCAGGCCAGTCACAGCTTTTGGAAGGAGAGTATACATGGACTAGGTCTTCTACACTACAGATTGCTTGATAATTACAATGTGTAACTGGTTGCATTCTATACCACAGAGCAAGAAGATCTCTTTTTGCCAAATGTCCAGAAGGGTTCACCCAAAGTCATGACAGGTGTTTTTATTTCACTTGCAGACTTCTTTGAAAAGCTCTTGGCATGAATAAGTATTTGGCATGGAAGTTTAACCTGAAGGGAGTTCCAAGTTGCAGAAAGCCTTTCCTTTGGCTAATAAAATTCCTCTACCTCTTTCATTACCAATATCTTCCCTCTGCTTCCAGGAATATTTTATTTTGAGAGGTCTCACACTGGATCACACCAACATCTGCATACTGAAAGCTTGATTCTATACTTTTGAAGATTTTAGAGGTAGATAACATATATCCTCTTTTGCTACTTCCATATTAAATCTGTGCCTTATCTCAGATTCTGGGGCCTCACTGTCCTTGGTGGGTCCACAGACACATTTCTGTAGAATAGAAACACTGATAAAATTTGCTTATCATATGATCTTTTGTGGGTTAGTTTTTGTGTTTCATATAAATCTCTTCCTTATCTGTTTGGTCACTGTTCCTTTCCTGACCATTTATTTCCTTTGTTTCCAGCTTTTTTTCCCATTTTTTTTTTTTTTTTTTTGCCCTCTGCATCATTGCCGTTCTTCAGGGTAGTGGGAAGGAAATATATTCATGTTGTCCTCTTTTTTGATTATGATTTTCACAGTTCTACTAAATACAAGCACAAATACAAGATAAGATCCTTCATAGAAGTGTTCAATGCCATGGGCAGCACAATTCTGTCATGTCTACTTGCATCTGATGGGAGTTCACTGCTTGGTCATGATGTTTCTCAGGGTAGAGGGGACTTTTTGAGGGGCATCCCCTGTCTCAAGAAAGACTTTAACCTACTTCATCCCACAGAGATTCTTTGCCAATGGGAATTTTATAACCTCTTCTAGTGTCTAATGATGTCTCATGAATTTCTGCCTTCTGTTCAGACATGTATATAAATGGTATAAACTGAAAAGGTGTCAGCTCCTGTTGTCTCTTCATTTCAAAGGATAGTTTGATGCTGAGATAGACTGGGAATTTCAGATTAAGCTCCAGGTCAGATTGCAGAGGTTGGGTTGTTAAGAAATCCTCAGGCTTACTTTGAGCAAATTGTTCTGAACTTTAATATTGTCAAGATGGCCTTAGAACTTGCCAGCTTACAGAGGCTTTTTATGCTGGGTGTGCAAAGACCGGAATTTTCCTTGTGGAACTTGGCCTTAGTGAATATCCCCAAGGCCAGGATAGAATTTGCATAATTTCTGGGGGTGGAAACAATACCTTCCTTTCCGCAAAATCACTTTGGTATTAGATCATCATGAACATACATTTTCTCCCTATAATCAGGGAAAGGAGAGCAACTAACTAAATTAAATGGAGAGCTATTCTCCATTTAATAGTTATTGATAAGCATAATTAATGGAATCAAACTGTGTATATAACTGACATGTAACTCTTACTGTGCATGAGCAGAAAAGCCATTGTATGTAGGGCCAAATCCAGGCAAATTCTGAGATAACAAAATATAAAGTTTTATATTTTAAATCTCTTTATCTGGGACCTCTCCTATCTTCATTAATATTCTCTAATACTAATTCATATACCCCACATGCACCCAACACTCTTATGTGTCCTTCCTACTTTCCCTTTTAAAAACTTTCACTCAAGAAAAGGTAAAAATGCATTCACACTATTCAGCACTACCAGCACTATTCACACCAAGCAGAGCTGAATACAATCAATTATAAAACTCTCTGTGGAATATTAATGAATTTATAGTGTGAGAGATGTAGTTCTGTATGGTGGATTTTACTCCATGGAAACTATACCACAGAGGAAATCGGACCATGATATTTGACCTGAAGTCAACCTAATTATTTTGAATAGTTCTTATGGAATGATAAGACAAAACGTTTGGTGTAGAGGTTGTCCTGGAAAAATTAAGACACAAGATCATTGCACACTGGTGAGATCACCCATCATATCTTCATAAATTCTGTTTTGCTGTAGTAATTTTAGGACTAAATCTGGCCTAACATGACCTTTTCATTTTTTTGTTAGCCATTAGTTAACAGTAGACTAATGTAGACTATTAATATAAACTCGGTCGACCATAAGTTATGTTGATGGGAAAACTAGCACATATTAAAAATTCTTAGAAGTCACTTTCACTTCAGTAGTACACATAATACAGACCTTGTGTAACTGGATTTCAGGATATGATTATTGCATTTATTTGGAAATTATTTCCAACAAATATAAAAACTACCAGTTCTCTATAATTTTTTAATGGGGCTGCCTTCCAACATGGAGGAGTTAGGTTAGTATTCACTTCTAGCCTGGAGCAAATTGCAAGTTTTCTCAAGTATTTATATAAATGACCCTTTACCAGACTATTCTAGAAAAATACATGATAAAATAAGCCTGTTTGAAATGCAGCGTTTTCAAAATTCTAAATTTGAGGCAAGAACTCTTGATCCTAATTTAAATAATTTGTATATATTTTTCATACCTTTTGTTCCTCACTAACATTTAATCCCACTTTAAATTATGGAATAGTTTTTTTTTCTTCTTAGGGAGAAAAATCTATGTTCACATAAGGAATAGATATATAAAAGCTATCATTGAATAAACTACTTTAGTATGTTATCCTGGAAGGTAAGGAATACAAATCTTCCATGCTTTTCACAATCGTTGGCCCAGGGTAGATACTCAGTAAATATCACTTTAATAAACAGAAGTGAAAAAAAAATGAATGACCAATTTGAATGAGAGACTCAAATATTTTCCTTTGAAAAGCATCACACATTTGTGGTTTAAAATGACATCTGCCTAAAAGTCCTCCATGGACTATCTTCTAACATCTTCTAAAACAGTTAAAAAAATAAATATGTAGTGAAAATGAAAACAGTCTAAATGTAATTCTTGTAGACAACCTACTGTACAGTCTTGGAGAAACGCCAAAGACCAATATTACTAATGTCTGGATTGAAACAATACAACTATTATCCTAGACTAAATGTGTTTTGCCACATCAAATCTTACCTACATGAAACAATGGAAGATATCTACCTCAATTACTAATCTCTGATTTAGACCTGGGGCAAATCAGCTAGAGAACTAGAAAAGTGAGTCTTCTACTCATACTCATGGAGGAGGTCAAAATGCTTCCATTTTTTTCTCTATATTAAAATAAAGTGAGCTCATCAAGATGATATATATACCTAGGAGATGTCAACTCTTCAGAAGACTATCAGAAAACCTGTTGACCAATCAGAACTAAATTTATTAGACCTGATGCCATAAAGCAGAAGCCCACCTTGATCATCTTAGAAGTGTCATAGAAGAGGCACATCACAGGAGGATTTTTATAAAGGTTATCCAGACTTAAGTGACTTAAGGTTGGTATTTCAAGGTGGAAACATGTTAGAATTGAGCAAAGTTCATAACATAATAGTTTAGGATTGACAATTACAATGGTGTGAGGATCTTGAATGATTCCTAATAAGTAAAATATTTCCTGGGCAAGCTGCTTAGATTTTTTTTTTTTATGAACTTGCTTTCAGGAATTTCCTAAAGCAATAAATGAAATTATGTATTTGTTGATACCCTTATCTTCCTTTAATAACGTCCTAGCATAAATAGTTAAGTCATGTTGACACAGGTGTCCTGACTTCCTAGTCAGGACAGCTTCACTATCCAATACCAACCTTTGGATAGTGAAGCTCTGTGGATGCAAGTGTTTTCAACTCTCACCAGTTAGGAAGTAGGGAGAAACTGAGGTGATCATTGCATCCTAGAACATTTAAAGCAGAAGTAAATAGTCTGAAAATAGGAAGAGTCCTGATTTCAGGAAATGCTGTGGATTGTAAATTGTGCACAATATCTTAGGATTATCAGATACTTAAGAGGTGGAATTTGAAGACAATCTCACCTAAATTTAGCTGAACCACATGAAGACCTGGAAGACACTGGGAATTAAATTAGAAACTGCACATGTTAACCTGCAGTAAGCCTCAAATGGAATTTTGACTGGCATCCAGCCGAAGAATGAGCAGGGCCAATGACCTGCTATTTCCCTAGTCTTTTGGAAATACCACATCTTTATAGGGATCCTCTTATTTGAAGATAAGTACACAGAACAAAACTTACACAGGGCCAATACAAATACAATTGGGAATGGGAGAAAAAAATCATGTGTAGGCTCATGGAAGGGCATGTTGCTCAAAATTATTTATCCTGGAAATCACAGAAAAGTTTATAAGCTATTTGGTGTTCTTGGTAGGGTGCACAATGACCTGACCACCCTGAAAAAGGAGCAGAAAATTATAGGCATTGAAGAACTCAGATAAAATGAAAAAGGCATAAAATAAAGAGATGAGAAGATAAGATACATGGGAGCAAGAAGAAAATAATTAAGTTAACAGTTTAATAGCACATTCTTTTACAGGTTCCTTGTTGAAGAATAAACAGTTTTGAATTGTGTTGCAGGATTTGTGACTTTAGAAGCAATTTTTCTTTTAAACATGCTACAGCAGAGACAAAGAACTGCTGTTCAAACACTGCAACTAACAGTTTTTTGGTAAGAGTTTTTGGTACTGGTGGAAACAAGAATACATCTTTGGGGAAGAAAATCAAAAATTCAAAAATTACATTTGTTTGGTTTATGAATTACCACAATCACATTAAAATCATACTTCATAATTCTTAACTTTTGGAAAAGCATTTAGAAGTCTACAGTGCATATGGCTAAAAACAGGTCTTTATATTAAATGAATTTAATAGTAGTATAGTCCTTATTTCTATGCACTGAATCGTGGAAAAACAACAAAAATAATTTCATTATATCAGAAAATAGTTATAAAATAGATCTTAGTTTAGCTCGTCAGGTCACAAGTACTGTGTATCCTCTAACCTCTCTGACCAGCAAAGAGAATATATGTAGAACACAGTATTGGAATAAAAAATTAAAAATTTCCTTATAAATAGATGAGTGGGTTCATAATTTTATTTTAATCAAAACTGACTTTCTTTTTGAAAGGAGAATCACATTTGTGGTTACAGATTTTTTTTTCTCTCTCAAAATGACAATGCTATATCCTTTAATTTAGATATGTGTAAGACATTCTATAACTAGATTTTAGCAGAGTAATTGAATTGGAAAAAACTAGTTAACATAAAGTTAGATATAAATAACTTCATAAAGCTGGTTACAAAATTTAATAGAAATTTCCTGGATAAGAGTGAAATGAAGCTGCCCTGAAGAACATCCCTACTCCAATTCATAATTAACCGAAAGAAAATAAGAAAGTACAAATCAGCACCCCCACATCTTTCCCCTCCAACAAATAAAAAAGTCCACAGCAGCAATTAAAACCAGAATGGGACAAAACCCAGTGCTTCAAAGAATTATAGCTAAGGAAAGAAACATGACTGTGGAATGGTAAGCCTCTTAAACCCAACCTACTCCTCAGGAGCCCTCGTGACAAATAGAAAAATTCCTGAGAATTTTGTCTTACATTCCCCCATCTGGAGAGAAGCGACCTGAGTCGTGACCTTATATTTGCCCTGACTGGAGTTAGGGGAAGTTGCCATGTTTGAAATTAATGATTCAGGTACAATGAACAAGGGCTGCCCCTCCCTGAGAGAAGTAAAAATTTCAGAACTAACAATGAATTTGGGGCCTGATCCAAAATATGAAAGCATATCTCAGGGAATAATACTTTGCCATGTGGAGTGAAACTTGATGCAAGAACTTCAAAGCCCAGATCCTTTTAACAAAGATTGCTCAACATTGTAACTGAAGTCTCTTCCTCCCTCTACTGCCCTGCTCTCAAGCTACTGGGGAAGAGAATGAAAGATCCTGTGTGAAGCCAAAGGAAAAATCCTCAGCTAATACTGCCACATTTGGCAACGATGAAAAAAAAAAAAATCAATGCTTTCATTGTGTTTAAGGTTTATCAGTGCTAATAAAAGATCATCTTCTAGGAACTTAGAATTGTAAGACAATAGAGCACATTGAACAATTTTTGTTATTGCTCAGAAAGCATCACAGACTATGTATATTTCTGAAAATACAAAAACGTAGAAGAAACAAATCATGGTAATGCCATTCTCCATTTAAATGATGATCATAGACCTATTATCAAACACATTAACAACATTATAAAACAAACAAATACGTTAAAAAAAATTTTGTGACACCATGTAATTTTCCAATGAATAAGGCTTAAAAATTTAAGTGTTAACAAGGCCCAGAGTAGTGTTTTGTAAACCAAGGGTCTTATACAATTAAATAATTATTTGATCCTAGTGGCTCAAAATTAGTATTTTTAAAAATTATAAAATAAAATGGAACAGAATAAAAATATCGTTTACCCTTGAACAACTTGTGTGTTAGGGCTGCTGACCTCCCTGAGAAATTGAAAATCCCTGTGTAACTTCTGACTCACCAAAAGCTTACCCACAAATAGCCTACTGTTGACCAGAAGCCTTACTGGTAACACAGAGAGGTGATTAATGTATATTTTGTATGTTACATATATTATACACTGTATTCTTACAATAAGCTAGAGAAGAGAAATGTTATTTAGAAAATCATAAGGAAGAGAACAACACTTGTTGTTCAAGGCTCCACTGAGTATCAGTGCATTTTGTAAAGGTAAGTGATTTTTGTAAAACTGTTATTTAATTTTTGTGTGTGTATGTGTTCACAGAGTTGTGAGGTAAAATGCATTTCTTTCTGGGGATCATACAAAAGAATTTTTAAGGCCACCAGCCTACAAACTAAAGATTACATTTCAGATGCATGAAGAACATCTTATATCTTACATTAGAGAAAACAAAACACAAGAGAGAAAATCTTTTACAATAAATGGCAGAGCATACCAAAATCTAATCTTCACTAGTCAGCAAATCAAGTCTGTTTAGGTAATTAGACTAGAAAAATTCAGTTTTTTAAATCGTCTTAAAGTGAGGCTCCCTCCAACATTCCTTTTAATTAAAAAAGTATCACTAAGCCCTAGAGACCACTTACATTCTTGTCCTAATTCCCACCTATTCCAAAAGATTACTTTTTTTAAAACTCAAGATTTATGAATTTTACTCTACAATTTTCTTACTAAATACTTGCAATTTCTAATTCTAAATTGATTTTATAGACAATATTAAATGTGAAAAAGCTGTTCATTAAAATTTCACAGATATAGCCATCTCTGTACACAAAAGCAAATTCATAGCTTTAAATCATATATTAAATATAGAATAGGAGAAACAAAAAGCAGATAGGAGACAGGACTAACATGCAGCTCCCACTTTCATGGAAAGAACAGCATCTAAAGACTCACATTGTGAACATTTACTTCAAGAACAACTGCAGGAACATACCAGGAAAATAGAAAGAATTCACAGATCCTTTGAAAGAAGCAGCCTGCTGCTGTGAACACTGTGAGAGAGCCAAAAACCTGTGAGTTCCCAACGTATGAGAGGGGAAAAAGCCTCCAAACACACATTCCCACTGGAGAACCTGAAAATCCAGGTCACTGGAGAAGGATTTAACCTTACCTATAGCTGGCATGGATTTAGGGGGCTGAACAACATGTAAAAGTACAGGAAGCAATGGGAAGGGCCCTGTAGGCACTCCCAGTTCTCAGCTCAAGCTCAGGGAAGCCATTATTGGCCTTATCTCACAGAGGTCCTTGGGGAAGAGAAGGCAGTCAGAGGAATTTGGGAGGGTCCACAGGATGAAGGAAGCTCCTAAAGTTTGTAATAATTTCAACTGAGCATGAACTTTCCTGAGCAGTATCCAGTATTGGTAGGGAGGAGGGGTGAACAGGAAGTACAGATATGAGTGCAGAAGCCACAGCCAAAGGTGTGGGCAGGGAGGGAGGGGCAAGGTCTGAGAGCCCTGCTTGCTTTCTCAGCAGGGAGGCTTATAGCCTGGGGCAAGGTCTCAGCCCTGCTTGAAAGCTGCCTGGATATAAACTCAGCATGATTAGGGAGGCATGGCAGGAGTGAGACTGGCCTTGCTGGCTGTGTGTGAGCTGGGGGAGGCCTGTCACTGCTGACTTTCCTTCACTTCCCTATGACACAGTAGAGGCAGCCATAACCCCCATTGGCCTGGGAATCAACCCAACCCCCTACACTGATCACAGTTTGTCCCACCCAGGAGAGTCTGCTCTCAGGCCCACCTAATCCTGCCCCTACCTGATGGTTTTTTTCTACCACCTGGTAGCTGAAGACAAAAGGCATAATGTCTTGGGAGGTCTGTGGCCCTGCCCATCACCTGAGAAACTAGAGTACTGATCCTGGGCAATGTAGGACAAGATTATATCCCCCTTCTACTGTGTCTGGAATTGGTGGGTTCTTGGTGTCTCTAACTTCAAGAATGAAGCTGCAGACCCTCGTGGTGAGTGTTACAGTTCTTAAAGATGGTGTGTCTGCAGTTTGTTGCTTCTGGTGGTTTTGTGGTCTTGCTGGCTTCAGGAGTGATGCTGCAGACCTTCACAGTGAGTGTTACAGCTCTTAAAGGCAGCATGTCTGGAGTTGTTCATTCCTTCCAGTGGGTTCATGGTCTCACTGACCTCAGGAGTGAAGCTGTAGACCTTCGTGGTGAGTGTTACAGTTCATAAAGGTGGTGCGTCCGGAGTTGTTCATTCCTCCTGGTGGGTTCTTAGTCTCGCTGGCTTCAGGAGTGAAGCTGCATACCTTCACAGTGAGTGTTACAGCTCATAAAGGCAGCGTGGACCCAAAGAGTATGCAGCAGCAAGATTTATTGTGAGGAGCGAAACAACAAAGCTTCCACAGCAGGGAAGGGGACCTGAACAGGTTGCCACTGCTGTTTCAGGCAGCCTGGTTTTATTCCCTTATCTGACCCCACCCACATCCTGCTGATTAGTCCATTTTACAGAGAGCTGATTGGCCCATTTTACAGAGAGCTGATTGGTCTGTTTTGACAGGGTGCTGATTGGTGCGTTTACAAACCTTGAGCTAGACACAGAGTGCTGATTGGTGCATTTACAATCCTCTAGCTAGACATAAAAATTTTCCAAGTCCCCACTCAACTCAGGGGCCCAGCTGGTTTCCCCTAGTGGATCCTGCACTGGGGGCCATGGGCGGAGCTGCCCACTAGTCCCATGCCTCGTGCCCGTACTCCTCAGCCCTTGGGTGGTTGATGGGATTGGGTGCTGTGGAACAGGGGGTGGTGCCCGTTGGTGAGCCTCGGGCCATGCGGGAGCCCAAGAGGGGGGCCTCAGGCATGGCAGGCTGCAGGTCCCAAGCCCTTCCCAGTGGGGAGGTGGCTGAGGACTGGCGAGATTCGAGCATGGCATGGGCAAGCTGGCAGTGCTGGGGGGCCCAGTGCACCCTCTGCAGCTGCTGACCCAGGTGCTAAGCCCCTCACTGCCTGGGCTGGTGGGACAGTCCGAGTGCAGGCCCCGCTGAGCCCACTCTCACCTGGAGCTTGCGTTGACCTGTGAGTGCCATGAGCAGCCCTGGTTCCCACCTGTACCTCTCCCTCCACACCTCCCCACAAGCAGAGGGAGCTGCTCTGGCCTCGGCCAGCCCAGAGAGAGGCTCCCACAGTGCAGCGGCAGGCTGAAGGGCTCCTCAAGTGCAGCCAGAGTGGGTGCCGAGGCTGATGAGGTGCCAAGAATGAGCGAGGGCTGCCAGCATACTGTCACCTCTCACTACTACTGCAGCTGCAACTCTCTTGAAAGTGCCACCTCCTGGCTGGAGGCCAACCAATTTCAAGCCATTACAGCAACTTAGAACAGAACAACACTGCTCCAATGAAGGAGAAAGCAATAGCTAATTCCACTACCTGCAACACCCTGGCTAACCAGAGGTCTTCAGTCTGTCTACATGACAGCTTAGCTGTTAGCAAAACCATCAGAAAAGCAGTTTACTAAACAAAAGTATAACCAAAGACTCCCACAGAGTCCACTTCACTCCCCTGCCACCTCAAATGGAGCAGGTACTGATAACCATGACTGGGAGACCTGAAGATGAATCACATCACAGGACTTTTTGCCAACGTTCCCCAGCACCAGCCTGGAGCTTGGTGTCCCTGCTGGGTGGCTAGACCAAGAAGAACAATAACAATCACTGCAGTCTGCCTCTCAGGAAGCCCTATCCTTAGAGGAAGAGGGAGAGCAACACATCCAGGATCAGTCTGTGAGACAAAAGAATCTGAACAGCAGCCCTTGAGTTTCAGATCTTTCCAGTGATGCAGTCTACTCAAATGAGAAGGAAGCAGAAAAGTAATTCTGGTAATATGACAAAACAAGGTTCTATACCTACAAGATCACACTAACTCTCCAGCAATGAATCCAAACCAAAAAGAAATCTCCGAATTACCCGAAAAAAGAATTCAGAAGGTTGATTATTAAGCTACTTAAGAAGGCAGCAGAGAAAGGTGATAACCAACTTAAATAATTTAAAAAACACTACAGGATATGGATGAAAAAGTCTCCAGAGAAGTAGATATAAAGAAAAGATGATCACAAGTTCTAGAAAGGAAAGACACATTTAGAGAAATGCAAAATACACTGGAAAGCTTCAATAGAATCGAACAAGTGGAAGAAAGAAAGAGCTTGAGGTTAAATCTTTTGACTTAACCCAATCTGACAAAGAAAAAATATTTAAAAAGTGAACAACACCTCCAAGAAATTTGGGATCATGTTAAATGACCAAACATAAGAATAATTGGTGTTTCTGAGATAAAGGAGAAATCTAAACATTTGGAAAACTTACTTGAGGGAATAATCAAGGAAAACTTCCCCAGCCTTGCTAGAGATCTAGACATCCAAATACACAAAGCTCAAAGAGCACCAGGAAATTCATTATATAAAGATCATCACCTAGGCACATAGCCATCCAATTATCTAAAGTCAAGATGAAAGAAAGAATCTTAAGAGCTGTGAGGTAAAAGCATCAAGTAACCTACGAAGGAAAACTTATCAGACGAACAGTGGATTTCTCAGCAGAAACCCTGCAAGCCAGAAGGGAATGGGGCCATATCTTTAGCCTCCTTAAACAAAATTATTATCAGCTAAAAATTTTGTATATAGCAAAACTAAGCTTCATTATGAAGGAGAGATGGTATTTTTCAGAAAAGCAAATGCTGAGAGATTTGCCACCACCAAGCCAGCACTACAAGAAATGCTAAAAGGGGTCCTGAGTCTTGAAATAAAATCTGGAAATACACCTAAATAGAAGCTCCTTAAAGCATAAATCTCACAGGATCTATAAAACAATAACACAATGAAAAAAACCCAAGGTATTCAGGCAACAACTAGTATGATAAATAGAACAGTACCTAACATCTCAATACTTATGTTGAATGTAAATGGCCTAAATGCTCCACTTAAAAGATACAGAATGGCAGAATGGACAAAAATCCATGACCCAAGTATCTGCTGTCTTCAAGAGACTCACCTAACACATAAGGGCTCACATAAACTTAAGGTAAAGGCGTGGAAAAACTATTCCTTGCAAATGGAAAACAAAAGTTAGCCAGAATAGTTATTCTTAGATCAAACAAAACAGACCTTAAAGGAACAGTTGAAAAAGACAAAGAGGGGCATTATATAACAATAAAAGGATTAGTCCAACAGTAAATTATCACAATTCTAAATATACATGTGCCTAACACTGGAGCTCTCAAATTTATAAAACATTATTACTAGATCTAAGAAATGAGATAGACAGCAATGCAATAGTAGTGCGGGATTCAATACTCTACTGATAGCACTAGACAGGCCATCAAGAAAGAAAGTCAACAAAGAAACAATGGACTTAAACTATATACTAGAAAAAATAGACTTGACAGATATTTATAGAACATTCTACCCAGCAACTGCAGAACATACATTCTTTTCATCAGCATATGGAACATTCTTCAAGATAGACCATATAATAGGTCACAAAACAAGTCTAAATAAATTTAAGAAAATTGAAATTCTATCAAGTACTCTCTCAGACCACAGTGGAATAAAATTGGAAATCAATTCCAAAAAGAACCCTAAAAACTATGCAAATACATGGAAATTAAATAATCTGCTACTGAAAGATCTCTAGGTTAACAATGAAATTAAGATGAAAATTAAACAATTAGTTGAACTGAAAGATAATAGTGACAAAACCTATCAGAACCTCTGGAATACAGCAAAAGTGGTGCTAAGAGGAAAGTTTATAGCATTAAATGCCTGCATTGAAAGTCTGAAAGAGTACAAGTGGACAATCTAAGGTCACATCTCAAGGAACTAGAGAATCAAGAACAAATAAAACCCAAACCCAGCAGAGGAAAAGAAATAAAAAAGATCAGAGCAGGACTAAGTGAAATTGAAACAAGAAAAACAATACAAAAGATAAATGAAACAGAAAGCTGTTTCTTGGAAAAGATAGGAGCAATATTGATAGACCATTAGTGAGATTAATGAAGAAGAGAGAAGACCCAAATAAACTTAACTAGAAATGAAATGGAAAGTATAACAACTGATACCACAGAAATACAAAAGATTATTCAAGGTTACTATGAACAGCTTTACACACACAAACTAGAAAACCTAGAAGAGATGGATAAATTCCTGGAAATATACAACCCTCCTATATTAAACCAGAAAGAAATAGAAACTGAACAGACAGACCAATAACGAGTAGCAAGATTGAAACAGTATTAAAAATATTGCCAACAAAAAAAGTCCAGGACCAGATAGATCCACAGCTAAATTTTATCAGATATTCAAAGAAGAATTGGTACCAGTCCTACTGAAGCTATTCCAAAAGATAGAGGAGGAGGGAATCCTCCCTCAATCATTTTATGAAGCCAATATCACCCTAATAACAAAACCAGGCAGGGACATAACAAAATACAGAAAACTACAGACCAGTATCCCTGATGAACATAGATGCAAAAATCCTCAACTAGCTAACCAAATGCAACAGCATAGCAAAAAGATAATCCACTGTGATCAAGTGGGTTTCATATTAAGGATGAAGGTTTGGTTTAACATATGCAAGCTAATATCACAAGTCAATAAATGTGATATACCACATAAAGAAAAGTAAAAACAAAAATAATATGATTATCTCAATAGACACAGAAAAAGTATTTAACAAAATCCAACATCCTTTTATGAATAAAACCCTCAGCAAAATCAGCATAGAAGGGACATATCTTAAAATAATAAAAGTCAGTTATGACAAACCCAGAGCCAACTTTATACTGAATGGGGAAAAGTTGAAAGCATTTCCCTTGAGAACTGGAACAAGACAAGGATGCCCACTTTTGCCACTTCTATTCAAAATAGTACCAGAAGTCCTCTCTAGAGCAATCAGACAGGAGAAAGAAATAAAGGGCATCCAAATTGATAAAGAAGTCAAACTGTCACTCTTTGCTGATGATATGATCACCTACCTAGAAAACCCTAAAGACTTATCCAAAAAGCTCCAAGAACTGGTAAATGAATTCAGCAAAGTTTCAGGATACACAATCGTTGTACACAAATCCATAGTTCTGCTATACACCAACAATCGCCTAGCTGAGAATCAAATTAATAACTCAACCCCTTTTACAATAGATGTAAAAGCAAATAAAATACTTAGGAATATACCTAACCAAGGATGTAAAAGACCTCTACAAGGAAAATTACAAAACATTGCTGAAAGAATTCATAAACAACACACACAAATGAAAACACACACAAATGATGTGTTTTCATGGATAGTATCAGTATTGTGAAAATGACCATACTGCCAAAAGCAGTCTACAAATTCAATGCAATTCCCACCAAAATACCACCATCACTCTTCACAGAACTAGAAAAAACAATCCTAAAATTCATATGGAACCAAAAACGAGTATAGCCAAAGTAAGACTAGGCAAAAAGAACAAATCTGGAGGAATCACATTACCGAACTTCAAACTATACTATAAGGCCATAGTCACCAAAACAGCATGGTACTGGTATAAAAGTAGGCATATAGTAGGCATATAGAAAAATAGAACATAATAGAAAACCCAGAAATAAAGCCAAATACTTAAAAGCCAACTGATTTTTGACACAGCAAACAAAAACATAAAGTGGGGAAAGGACACCCTATTAAACAAATGGTGCTGGGATAACTGGTTAGCCACATGTGGAAACATGAAACTGGACCTTCATCTCTCACCCTATACAAAAATCACCTCAAGATAAATCAAAGACTTATCTAAGACCTGAAACCATAAAGATTCTAGAAGATAACACTGGAAAAACTGTTCTAGACGTTGGCTTAGGTAAAGAGTTCATGAACTTTTGGGTTCAAGAACCCAAAAGCAAATGCAAAAAAGACAGAGATAAATATATGGGGCCCAATTAAACAAAAAAGCTTCCACACAACAAAAGAAATAATCAGCAGAGTAAACAGACAACCCACAGAGTGGGAGAAAATATTCACAAATTATGCATTGGCAAAGGACTGATATCCAGAATTTACAAGGAACTCAAACAAATCAGCAAGAAAAAACCAATCCCATCAAAACGTGGGCTAAGGACATGAATAGACAATTCTCAAAAGAAGATATACAAATGGCCAACAAGCATATGAATAAATGCTCAACATCACTAATTATCAGGGAAATGAAAATCAAAACCATAATGAGATACCACATTACTCCTGCAAGAATGGCCATAATTAAAAAATCAAAAAATAATAGATGTTGACATTGATGTGGTGAAAAGGGAACACTTATACACTGTTGGTGGGAATGCAAACAAGTACAAACACTATATATTTTACCTAACAACTAGAAATGTTACAACAAAACAAACATAAGGAAGAAAAAAAGAGAAAGAACTGATAAATACAAAAGCACACAGAAATGATTTTGAATACAGAATGGATAAATAAAATTGATGTATTTCTTTGGGAAAAATTATAACTATGGCAAGATTTAAAAAGCTAAAAGAGAAACCCCATCCCCTGCAGAATTAAAAACAAATTTGAAAGAAAAATGGTATTTATTACCAGATAAAATAAACTATTGAAAATTACAAAAGAATAATATGTGCAAGCTCTATTTGGAAATACCTGAGACTAGGGATATTTTTTGAAACAAATTAAAATTAATAGCAGAAAATATTAGTTGTTCAATAATACTGGAAGAAATAATAAAAATTAGTTATCTTTTCCAAAGATTGCAGTCAAATGGTCTTAAAGAGTAGTTATTTTAAATTGCTACGTTATAACTATTTCCCTCAGTATATTCAATTTTTGAAAGTATAGAAAAAATGAAAACATCTTCATTAGGTTTTATGAAGGTAGCATAATGTTGATACTAAATGATAACACAAAAATTTAAAAATGAAAATAAATATAAAAGAAACTACTTAGCTCATATTTGAGTTTAAATGATAAAATGTTTAGTAAAATATTAGCAAATCAAGTTTCAAGCATCTTAGAAAGAAATATTGAGATCAAAAAGGGTTTATTCCAGAAATAGAAGGGATTTTAAAAATGGTAATTCATTAATATGTTAATGTCAAAATTGTATATTTTAATATTTCATATGGTAGTGGTATTAAAGAAGGACACTTTTCTTATTTAAAAACAGCAAAACATTAAAAACTCTTTGTAAAATAGGAATATATCAATATTTTTGAAACTTATAGAGGTTATCTATTTTCAAACAATAGACAAAAGGGTGCAGGAGCCAATGAAACATGCTCCCAATGGCTAAAGCTAGAACAAGTTGAACAGTAAAATTTTAAAAAAGTATTGGATTGTAACTCAAAGTATAAAAAACTATGCACGAGTTCATACAGATATGAATAAATGATTATATCAATTGTTTGATGAGGGAGAAGAGATAAATTTATTTTGCGACTGGGCATGGTGACTCACGCCTGTAATCCCAGCACTTTGGGAGGCCGAGGCGGGTGGATCACGAGGCCAGGAGATTGAGACCATCCTGACTAATGTGGTAAAACCCCGTCTGTACTGAAAATACAAAAAAAAATTACCCAGGCGTGGTAGCGTGCGTCTGTAGTCCCAGCTACTCAGGAGGCTGAGGCAGGAGAATGGCGTGAACCCAGGAAGTGGAGGTTGCAGTGACCAGAGATTGAGCCACTGCACTCCAGCCTGGGTAACAGAGCAAGACTCCATCTCAAAAAACAAAAAAAAATTGTAGAATTCCAAGTGAGTCATGTAGATATTCTAACCTAAGAACAGAATAAAACTTTCCATCCTTTAAGGCTACATATAATGACTTCTTTCTAAAGAGTACGGTATGGAAAGAGGGAAAAATGTGTAATATTACAATGGATAAATCTGACAAACACATTTCATGCAGGTGACCGAGGTAAACATAAACAGTGATAGGTTATGACATTATGTTCCCTGGATATGACATGAAAAGGCATTTTATATTTGTGGTCTTCTTTCTTAAACCCCGTATATCTAGTCTAATCAAGAGAAAAACATCAGAAAAATCCTAATAGAAGTCTGGAGAGTAACGTCCTCAAAACTGTCAAGGTCATCAAAAACAAAGAAAGTCTGAGAAAATGTCACAACCAAGAACCTAAGGAGCCAGGACAACTAAATGTCATGTGGTAACCTAGATGGGATCCCGGATCATGAAAAGTCATCAGGTGAAAACTAAGGACATCTGAATAAACTATGTATGGATTTTAGTTACTAATAAATGTGTCATTTGTTCATTAATTGCAACAAATGTACCCTATTATAGTTATAACTAGTATTATTTTAAATCAATTGTGTTTTTTTGCCATTAAAAGTAAATGGCAATTACTTTTGCACCAACCTATAATATAAAATGTTAATAAGGGGAACCTGTGCAGAACATATGGGAGCTCTTTGGAGTATCTGTTCAATTTTTCTGTAAGTCTAAACTGCTCTAAAGATTGTTAGTTAAACACATACAAAACGCAATTGCCACATTCAGTCTGAGCAGTGAAAACCTATTCTAGGGGATTTTTTGATTACTATAGTTCTTTTTAGAAGTTCTAACAATCAATAGTACATGAAACAGAAATATGGTTCAAAAATAGGTGAAAAATAATCTTTCTTTACAGGAGATAGTACAGTTTCCTAGAAAATTCAACAGAATAAAAAAAAACCTCCTAGACATAAAAAGAAAATTCAGAAAACTGTGTGTGGCTACAATATGTATATACTTTTCATACACCGGTAATAACTAGTTATAAAATAAAATGGAAGATCTCATTTGTAGTCCTCCAAAATAAAAAATACCTAAGAATTAATAGGAAGTTTCTACGTGAAAAAGAAAATCTTGCAAAACTATACTGAAATATGTAAAATATTTGTATAACGGAAACAAGGCTCTTTGTGGCAGAATCTGATAGTTGTTGTCTGATACCCATTTTGAATTCTTCCTTTTAGGGATAGAACTCCATGTTTTTAGTGGGGTACATGTAACCCAGGAAGAGTTCACATTTCCCAGCCCATCTTGCATTTGGGTGCAGTGGTCACATAATTAAGTCATGGTCTATTGGATATGAGTGGAAGTGATGTGAACACCTAGGCCACATCCTTAAGAGGAAACTGCTCTCACTTTTTACTCCTACATGCTTGGGTCTGCAACACAGATGTGGTGGATGTGAAGACCCCTGATTTACTGGACTTTGCTTAAGTGGTAGGTTATTTATTTGAGATGCACTCTCACTCTGTTGCCCAGGTTGGAGTACAGTGGCACAATCTCGACTCACTGCAACCTCCACCTCCCAGGTTCAAGCGATTCTCCTGCTTCAGCCTCCTGAGTAGCTGGGACTATAGGCGCATGCCACTGTGTCCAGAATTGGTGGGTTGTTGGTCTCACTGACTTCAAGAATGAAGTCGTGGACCCTCCTCGTGTTACAGTTCTTAAAGATGGTATGTCTGGAATTTGTTCCTTCTGATGTTCGGATGTGTTCGGAGTTTCTTCCTTCTGATAGGTTCCTGGTCCCGCTGGCTTCAGGAGTGAAGCTGCAGACCTTCACGGTGAGAGTTACAGCTCTTATGGCTGTGTGTCTAGAGTTGTTCATCCCTGGGGGTTTATGGTCTTGCTGGCCTCAGGAGTGAAGCTGCAGACCTTCTCAGTGAGTGTTACAGCTCATAAAGGCAGCATAGACCCAAACAGTGAGCACCAACAAGGTTTATTGCAAAGAATGAAAGAACAAACCTTCCACTGTGGAAGGTAACCCAAGTGGGATGCCACTGCTGGCTCCGGCAGCCTGCTTTTATTCCCTTATCTGACCCCACCCACATCCTGACGATTGGTCCCTTTTACAGAGAGCTGATTGGTCCGTTTTACAGAGAGTTGATGGGTCCGTTTTGACAGAGTGCTGACTGGTGCGTTTACAATCCTTTAACTAGCCACAGTGCTAGACAGAAAAGTTCTCCAAGTCCCTACTAGGTTAGCTAGATACAGAGTATTGATTGGTGTATTTACAAACCTTGAGCTAGACACAGGGTACTGATTGGTGTATTTACAATCCCTTAGCTAGACATAAAGGTTCTCCAAGTCCCCACTAGACACAGGAGCCCAGCTGGCTTTGCCTAGTGGATCCTGCGCTAGGGCCTCAGGGGACCTGCCCGCAGGTCCCGTGCTGAGGCTTCACTCCTCAGTTCCTGGGCGGTCAATGGGACTGGGCGCCACGGAGCAGGAAGTAGCGTCAGTTGGGGAGGCTCTGGCCCTGCAGGGAGCCCATGGCAGGGGAGTGGAGGGGGGAGGGACCTGGGGCACCCTCTGCAGCTGCTGGCCCAGGTGCTAAGCCCCTCACTGCCCAGGGCTGGCAGTGCCAGCGTCCAGGCTGCTCTGAGTGCAGGGCCACCAACCCACACCCACCGGGAACTCGCGCAGGCCCACGAGCACCGTGCGCAGCCCTGGTTCCCGCCCGCACCACTCCCTCCACACCTCCCTGCAAGCAGAGGGAGCTGGCTCTGGCCTTGGCCAGCCCAGAGAGGGGCTCCCACAGTGCTGTGGCGGGCTGAAGGGGTCCTCAAGCTCCTCCAGAGTGGACGCAGAGGCCGAGGAGGTGCTGAGAGCGAGGGCTGCTAGCGTGTTATCACCTCTCACCACCACGCCCAGCTAATTTTTTTGTATTTTTAGTAGAGACGGGATTTCACCTTATTAGCCAGGATGGTCTTAATCTCCTGACAAGCTCATAAAGCCCGCCTGCCTCAGCCTCCCAAAGTGCTGGGATTACCAGCATGAGTCACCATGCCTGGCCAAAAGCTTATTTTTGTCTTCATTTTTAGCTTTAGTATTTTCTTTCTCCAGAACCAATTGTTCCCGCTGCCCCCCCCCCAGATGTTTAGAAACTATAAAGTAACCTTGAAAGACTCCGACATAACACCTTGACTAAGCTTGAATCATGTGACTATGTTGCCACCTTGCTCTATTTTTCCTGCCCTTGAGGCCTTTGGCAACATCCTCTGTGATATGAATACCATTTGTAGTTTGCCTACACTTTTAATAAAACCTTTTTGCTGGGATAAGCATTGCTCCTTCCAAGTTGTTGCTTGCCCAAGAAGGCAATGCCCATAAGTGCCACCATATGAGCAAATCTCTTGCAAAACTTGTGTCTTTGGTTTTGTGCACAGGTGCTGATGAAGAGATGTTCGTCCTAAGGAATCAGGTTATTCAGGCTTAGTGGCATATTTTTCCGGTTGAAGCTTGTTTTAGAGATTGTGGTAAAGTTTCTTTTAGCATGTATAGAGAAATAAGTAAATCAAATAGTGAGATATCCTCGTTGTAAGAAGAAAGTCAAAGAGTATCTTACTTATTTTTCTTTCTTACTTTCCTCCTGTCTTGAAACAATGCCACTAGAATGGAAAGGTTGTACAAACACAGTTCTTAAGGAAATTGACACATGCTGAACATTGATTGTCGGGGTAGGTGTGGGGAAGGTGGAGCTTAAGCTGGTCTATTTTCTATTGCAATTCCAACTTGCCTAGTTGTCTGTCAATCCATTCTCTCCTCATCTCCTTATCTCCTTTCTCTACTTGCTTAGTGGAGCAGCTTCTGGAGATCTTCTTGTTTAGTGTATGAGCACACACATGCATACTCTCCAGTATCTGAGAAGGGCAGAATCAGCCCAGTTCCACCCATGTGACTGGACAAACAATTCCAGATGATGTTGATAACACCTTTATTTACAAAACAAATGTTACTAATGTTCTTATGACAAATGGGTTAAACCGATTGTTTAAGATCCCTACATTTGGCTTGCATAGTAGATTTTCCTCTTGTTTGCAAAATGAAAATTGTTATATTATTCTAACTGCAAAATAATACATGTTTTTGTAAAATGTTCAGATATTAGAGAAACATATTAAAGTAAAAGTTACCTACATTTCAGTATCTGGAGATAACCACTCCTACCACCTTGGTGTGTGCTTCCAGGTGGTTTTCCATGCAAGCTTTCTCAAACTGCTCTCTGTAAAATGCTGGTTCAGATTATTTTTTAAAGTAGAAGACTTTAATGAAAAGTTTGAGAAATGCTGGGTTAAACAATGTTAAGCATGCTTATTGTAGGCCACAGAATTTTTATTCCTGATTGTGCTATGAGAAACTCTAAAAAAGACTTAATTTGCAGTACTTCCCAAATCTATGAGACTGGACTACTTTTTTTTGAAGAACAAAACAAAACAAAAAATCTGGAAAATGCTATCCTTTGAACATTTACTCGTACATTAAGACATGTCATACAAATGAGATAAAAACTCAACCTAGTTTTTGTCCTGTTTCCATATAAACTCAGCAATGTATGATGAACATTTGTCCATATCCATAAATAGAGATTTACATCATTCTTAATGGCTGTGTAATATTCTGTTGTATATATGTATTATCCTCTAGTGAACCAATTTCTCTGTTAGTGGATGTTGGACACAAAGGAACATTGAGCAAAGAGGCAAAAAAAAAAAAAAAAAAGAGAAACATGCACAGAATTCACAAAAATATTTGCAAAAACTAAAATGAAATCAGTAAACAAACAGGTCAGTATATCTTTAAGAACATGTACAGAGAACACAGAATTCACAGAAAGAGAAACAATAGACCATTATAAATATAACATAATGTTCAGCTTTACATCTATGCCATGCAAATAAGGATATCCAGTTATAATATTTAATTGATTAAAGTAGCAAAAAATAAAGACTACAAAATATGGCATCGTTGAGGATTTGGGAAAGTGTACACATTTACCCTGTTAGTGAAAAATGTAAATTGGTGCCACCTTTCTTAAGGGTAGGGTATCTACACCCATTAAAATTTTCAATAAGCATATCCTTGGAAACAGCAGGTCCAGTTTAGATTACTTTTTTGGCTACAAGACTATGATCTCTTTTTTAATAAACAATCCCTTATTGAGATCTTGCCCTGGGCTGCACACTGTGCTAGATTCATGGACAGGACAATTTTCTCAAGAAGTCTATGATATGTAGAGTTTGAGCAAATAAGGCTCACACAGAAACCACTGGACTGTCTCCAAAAACTTTTGAATCTCCAGTAATGATAATGCATTTGAATAAAATAATGATTATAACACTGAAATTAATCAAGATTTTTCTAAACAGAATGTAGTTTCAATAGTGATTAGAAGAAAGTTTATATTCCTTTAATTTCCTGGCAGAGCTAGCATTTACTACAACTGGAAATCCTGCTAGTGAGTATAAGCTAATAAACAGCCGGTTTCAAAAATCAGGATTTTTTTATTCTGAGACATCCTTTTCTGTCTTTTTCTTTTTCCAAATAATTACACTTCTAGTTCTGTCATGTTTTCCTACTTCAGTCACTGCGTGGTAGCTTTCTTCATCAGAAAAATAAATTCTGATGCAGAGGAAGAAGTCAGCTGGATGCATATATTTAATCCGTTCTATTGGAAGCTCTGTGAGGGAATGGATTGTTTTACCTCCACAGATCCCCAATACCCAGTGCCTGTTGCTAAGCCCACTGGGTGGACTTAATATATTTGTTGACTATAGTTTGAGTGGACCTCACATAAGGTGATATTAATCAACTTAGAGCTTTGAAGATGAGTTCTAGATGGAAAGATTAGCCATGATATCTATTCCACATCCAAGTACTTTTTAAACATAATTGCCTAGAGAGAAATGTAAAATCACTGGATAGAAAGAGTAGAAACTTCACAGCCAACTGCAAATTTAGGTAAATGAAAATTATAAGAAGCAAGTATTTGGAAATTCCCCTTTGTCTAAATCAGACTGAGTCATTAACATAGAATATCAAGAAATAAGTGATTTGATAAATATGAAAATAAAATGGAAGGAGAAGGAAAGGGGATCAGAAAAAGTATACACTAAGGACATTAAGTACAGATTATACCTTTAGGGATATACTACCTTTAATCCTCCCTATCCCTGCAATGCTGCAAGATTATTGTTACTGTGCTTATTTTACAAACGAGGACAGAGTGTGTATAACAGTTTAAATAATTTACTAAAGACCACCTATCCTGCTAGTACCTGGAATACATTGGAAATAAGCTCTGCCATTCCTTCTTATAGAGAAAGACTTGCCAAACACGGTGAAGATAGCAAATCGAAGGAACAGCATAAAAATTATCCATTTGATATACTATAGAAGTGGTTCTCACACTTTAGTGTGTCAGAATCACCAAAGAGCTTGTCAAAACTGGCTTTCTGGGCCCCACCTCCAGAGTTTCTGAATCAGTAGGTCTGGAATGGGATCAGATAATCTGCATTTCCAACCAGTTCCCAGGTGCTGCTGTTGTGGCTGCCAGTCCAGGAAACACACCTTGAGAATCATTGAAATAGAGGAATTTCATTATTATCATCTGTCTTGATTTTAGAAGGGCATTTGCAATGTCTTTTTATGATATCCATTTGGTCAAGATTTTTTAAACTATTAATTCATAATTAATTCAACAACTGAGTCATTCAGCAAATAGAATAGTGATGGAGACAAAACATAGAATTACAGTTGAAACCTGTTCCTAATATATAAAAAGTGACTTAATAACTTAATAGATATTTTAAAAGTTTAGATCACAAAGTCAATATATGGTTAAAGAAAAGAGGCTCTAAAATTACTAAGGCTTCTGATTATACTAATACAGGAAGTCTATCTATTTTATTAATTTTTTTTTGAGAAATCTGCTCCTGAATTCATTGATCATTTGAATGGTTTTTGTGGCTTGCTCTCCTTCAGGTTAGCTCTCAGTTTGGTTATTTCTTATATTCTTCTAGCTTTGGGATTTGTTTACTCTTGGTTCTCTGGTTCTTTTAGTTGAGATTTTAGGTTGTTGACTTGAGCTCTTTCTAGGTTTTTGATATGGCCATTTAGTGCCATAAATTTCCTTCTTAACATTGTCTTAGTTTTGTCCCAGATATTCTGATTCATTGTATTTTTGTTCTCATTAGTTTCAAAGATCTTGATTTCTGCCTTAATTTCATTATTTACTCAAAAGTCATTCAGGAGTAGGTTATTGAATTTCCTTATAATTATATGGTTTTGAGTGAATTACTTAGTCTTGAGTTCTAATTTGATTTTACTGTGGTCCAAGAGACTTATGATTTCAGTTCTTTTGCATTTGCTGAGGAGTGTTTTACTTATGATTATGTGAGTGATTTTAGAGTAAGTGCCATGTGGTGATGAGAAGAATGTGTATTCTGGTTTTTTTTTTTTTTTTTTTTTTTGTGTGTGTGTGTGTGTGTGTGTGTGTGTGTGTGTGTGTATGTGTATAGTTCTGTAGGTATCTACAAGGTCCAATTGATCCAGTGCTGAGTTCAGGTCCTTAATATCTTTGTTGATTTTCTGTCTCAATGATCTGTCTAATATTGTCAGGGGAAAGTTAAAAATCTCCTGCTATTATTGTGTGAGGGTTTAAGTCACTTTGAACGTCTCTAAGAACTTACTTTATAAATCTGTGTTCTCCAGTGTTGGGGGCATATATATTTAGGATAGTTAGCTCTTCTTGTTGAATTGAACCCTTTATCATTATGTAATACCCTTCTTTGTCTTTTTTGATCTTTGTTGGTTTAAAGACTGTTTTGTCTGAAAACGTAATTGCAATACCTGCTTTTTTTCTGTTTTCTATTTGCTTGGTAAATTTTCCTTCATCCCTTTATTTTGAGTGTCTTTGGATGTGAGATGCATTTCTTGAATGCAGCATACTAATGGGTCTTGGCTCTTTACCCAGCTTGCCACTCTGTGTCTTATAATTAGGGCATTGCATTTAAAGTTAGTATTGTTATACATGGATTTCATCCTGTCATTGTGATGCTAGCTGGTTATTTTGCCAACTTGTTTATGTGGTTGCTTTTTAGTGTCACTGGTCTGTGTACTTGAGTGTATGTTTGTAGTGCCTGGTAGTGATTTTTCCTTTCCATATTTAGTGCTTCCTTCAGGAGCTCTTCTAAGGCAGGTCTGGTGGTAGGCATAATATGACAATTATGGGAAGGAATCCCACTGTTCCCTGGGTTGAAGAGAATATATAGATTAATAAACTTAATTCCAGGTGCCTCTTCAAAAAGTAGAAGAGACTCCAGAGTAGTGAAAGTTCTAGAACTTGTACATGAAATGCCAGGACACAAGGAAGAGTAAGTGGCTCAACTTACTTGGGTTGTGGAGTAGCAGCTCCTATGCTGGTGAGGAATTGTACAAAATAAACTCCATCTGCCTCTGACTTAAGATTTAGTTCAAATTTTAGGGGAAAGACACATAAACAACTATTGTACTGCAACATGAAAGGCACCAATTGCTATAATAGGGCTTATTAAAAATCGGCCAGGAGAGAATAGGAAAGAGGGAGTAGATAGGACCATCATGATCCAGCAAGGTTCACAGGAATGCTGCATCCAAGGTGAGTCCTGAGAAAATAGTAGAATTTCAAAATGTGGAATTTAAATTTATTCAATTCAACCAACACTTGTGGGACATTTATTGCATGTGGCACTAGGCACCAGATACAAAGATAAATACAATATTGTTTCTGCCCTCCAGAGTGCTGATCATGGCAGATGTTGTGCTAGTTGCTGGGTATAGGGTGGTGGGAAGAAAACAGAAGTGAGTTCTAAGTCTCATGAAGTATATATGACAGAAATTTGTATAATGGGATAGAAATTTTGAAAGAAGGTGGAAAGGAACTCTATGGAAAGAGCATGAAAAGAAACACCAATATGGCTGTCAAATGCAAGAGGTACTCTCCTTGGCTGAACAGTTCACTTGTGGGAGTGAAGATGTGAATAAATACAGTGAGAGATAGTTTGGGTGAGTATTAGTGTAGATAAATGAAGGGGACATGGCTGGTGAAGTTTAGACCTAATTAATTGGGTAACAGGATTTATGTAAAAGATGTGGGAAAATGGGGTTGATATCATCCAGTCTGTTTGGGAGGATAACTGGTGACCACATAAAGGACAGATTTGAGAAGCAAGAGGTTAGATGTGGGGAAATTAGGTGAGAGGTCACTGCTCAGGACCTTGTGAAAGGCGAGAGCTTTTGCTCATTATGTTAGAAAGTTCAAAGATGATATTAAAGAAAAAATGTACATGGTATATGCTTAAAAATATTCAAAATAGCCATTTCCTTTCTTCTCTCTTTCCTCCCTGCCTTCCATATCTATTTACTTCTCCTCTTCTCTTACCTTTTCTTACTGTTTGGAAAGATGTTTCTAGGACCTATAAAATATTTTTGTGTTAAAATTACTAGAGGGATTTTTCCTGTGTTTGAGAGATTCTAAGGGGGCAGTTTGCTAAATTGTATCACTTATTTATCAGTTGGTAAAAACCAAATCCCTATTTTCGTAGCATTCATTATGATTTGGACCATAGGTATGAGTGCATGCATTGCATATTTTATTGTGTCTTCCTTTTTGGCATGGTGCATGGTAAAACGATTTTGTTATTAAGCTCCACTTTTAATGTAATATTATTCCAGTTCTATGCTGAAGGTACTGTGCTGCCAGAGCAGGGAGTTTTCTGTACTACTTACCAGTCATTGGCTTATCTTATACCAATGTCCTTTCATTTGGAGCAGGAGAACCCAGGGAAACAAATAAAGCATAGGTTAAATAGTCATCAAGTCAATAGCATTTTGGATTTCAAACAAGACAATAGAGCACCACTAACAAATAAATGTAAAATGCTAAACCTAGTGAGGCTAAGAAGGTTAACATCAAGGGAAAATAATAAAAGTAAAACTTCAACACTCTGCTCTCATCTTCACACTAAACTGTTCTCAAGTTTATTTGGTAATTCTCTTATTCTGACTATATTGCATCAGTACAAACAGCGAGAGGAAAATCTATCTAACTTATGATAATGAACCTATGGCTCTCATTAAACTCTGTGACATAGTTTATTTGCAAAGAGGGTACTCAATGCGGTCTTTGAGTTATTGTTTCAAAGAATTCCATTTATCAGAAGGGTATTTTCAATGGCTGTGGATTCAGGCAACATTTATTTGTATATTAGATTGATTAGATTACTTCCACCAATTTTAAAATAATTATGTCAGAGAATAGGATTTTTTGTTTGGTGTGATAAAGTTAATTATATTGACTTGAATAACAAAAATAAATATGATTGAGGAAAGGGAATGAGATAATATTTCTGTTAGCCTGTTAGGATAGGAGCAAGTGATAATTTTTGAGAGTCCACAGGTTTGGCATTAACCAACTGAAAAATAAGAATACATGTCACTGTAAGGAAGAAATATTGGTGACAATGTGCTCGTGGCTATTTCTGTAACTCTAGCTCTTTATACCAGTGGCACAGATGTTGCTTCTGACTGTAGAAAGACACAAAATTTGCAACTTCAAACAAGTAAGCAAGAAATGGAACTCATCTAATTGATCTCAACTAAGACCTATCTAGGAATCTGTACTCCACGAACATGTAACATCCAGTTTCAGTTACTTTTGGAAGTTCTTCCTTCCCAAGGCCATACCAGAAAGCAGAAGGCATAAAGGGCCATGAGAGAGGCTTTCATCTCAGGCCTTGAGTGGTTGCTGACACCTCATTAATGAAGCCGGCCTGGGCTGTTGTTTATGGTGCTGCTGCTCCTGCGCCAATGTGAAGGTGGGAATCTTGGCCTAGGCTGAGAGTTCTGGTGTTTAGGGCTCATTTTATTTGCACTCTGAAATATTTTCCTGGCATTCCAGCACTTTATGGGGACTGGCTCCCCAGTATTCTTGGGATCCTGTAGACCCTATCTTCTTCATAACCTCTGAGAATCTCTGCTTTTCTTACTCAAGATTATTTTTGTTCTCCCACTCTCCTCTTGGGATCCAGAGGACAATCTTTAATTAGCACAGACTCAGACCCTTGCGAAAGATTACAAGGGGATTTTTATCCAAGCTGAAGGAGATGTTAAAAAGGTCTTGCTTTTGGTTTGGAATAGGGGAAAAAATCTATAAGGCAAACAACTATAAAATCGTATGTTGGTATATTACAACATTTCTTATGTTGCTTCCTTTCTCTGGTGATGCAGATGTGGGCTTACTAGTATAGACTGGTTGGGTCTTTTTATGACTGTGGAGGGCCTATGTGTTATACAGCTGGGGGCTCCATTCCCCTCAGAGTCAAGCTGTACAGAGTCAGCATGGTTGCACACCAGCCTGGGTTCAGTGTTGGCAAGCAGAATATCCTGACAAACATGGTAGGTTGCAGAATTAGTACTGCATCTTGCCACCTCTATACACCTCTCCCTCATCCCCCTACCTCTCTCAACATGTGACTCTTGCTTATGTCCCTATATTTGCTTTTCTTCACTTCTATGATCTGTTATGTGACTCCGTTCTTCTGATTTTCTTATTTTGAGTTTCCCTTTGAAGGATAAGCGATGCTGGAAATTTCCTCTGTCAACATGGCAATGTCCTTGTCCCTTTGTGTCCGAGCATCACAAGATATATAAGATATCTATACAATAAGATGGAAAAGACGTCTGACTTCACTCCTATTTGTAAACATTTGGGTCTGGGAAGAATGCAGAAAGGAAATGCTAATACTACATTTCAAGCTTATAAACATTTATAAAAATACATGCATCAAATTTGTTTTTTAGATACCATTTTGCAACATGTAGATGCAAATCATACCAAAATAACTTCTTTGACAAGTGTTTCTCTGAGTAGCCATGGTGTCAGTTCCATTAAGGCAGAGGGCTTGATACATTTTTTGATGTTTCGATGTCTAAAGTTCCCTTCCCTTCCCTTCCCTTCTTCCCTCCCTCTCTCCCTTTTTTCCTCTCTCTCTCTCCCTCCCTTCCACCTCCCTCCTTTTCTTCCTCCTTCCCTCTCTTCCTCCCTCCTTTCCTTCCTTTCCTCCCTCCCTCCCTCCCTTCCCTTCCTTCCTTCCTTCCTTCCTTCCTTCCTTCCTTCCTTCCTTCCTCTCTCTCTCTCTCTCTCTCTCTCTCTCTCTCTTTCTTTTCAACACAGTTTGGCTCTGTCACCAGGCTGGAGTGCAGTGGTGTGGTGTGATCTTGACTCACTGCAACCTCTGCGTACATGTTCAAGCATTTCTCCTGCCTCAGTCTCCGAGTAGCTGGGATTACAGGTGCACGCCACCACATCCAGCTAATTTTTGTTTTATTAGTAGAGATGGGGTACCACCATGTTGGCCAGGCTGGTCTCAAACTCCTGACCTTGAGTGATCCACCTGCCTCAGCCTCCCAAAGTGCTGGGATTACTGGTGTTAGCCATGGTACCCAGTCTAAAGCACCATTTCTATGTGAACAGCATACAAAAATTTTATTCCAGACTAAAATCCCAAACAAAAGACAAAGAAAATCTGTAAAATTCTTGCAGCAATTTTATAATGTTTTGTTTATTGGCTATATTTTAAATAAATAAATGAAATATTACATCAAATGAAAGCATCCACATTGAATTCTAAACAAATAAAATGGAATGAGCAAAATTGAGTCAGGGAGCAAGAAGTATTTATTTGAAGCCCTGTGATGTGCCTGATACTGTTTTAAGTGCCCAGAAATGCATGAAAAACATATACAAATAATCCCTGCCAATAAAGAGTGTTAAATCTAGATTGAAAAACTATGTGTAGAAAATAGCTCAAGAACAATGTAGGAAATGACAAATTTCTTTTAGTAGGTACAAACTTAAGTACAATATGATCAGACTATAAATTTATTGTAGGTTCAGTTAGGAAAGTGAAGTTGCAGTAGGACCAAGAAACATAAAATCGAAGAATCAGTTTCCTACTTTCAAGACACATTTGAAGTCTTGCTCGTGGTTGGAAGAAGATACACTGATTCTAAATATGTTTAATATGTTTTACCAAACTTATTTAGGTACCATTGGTCATGTTGGGAGGGAGTAACTCCCAACTTAGGCCAAATGCTCAGTGGGGAAACATCCTACCTTGGCAGGAGAACAAGACGAAAGGTGAAACAATAAGGCATTTTCCAGGTTCAACCAAGTTCCATGTAAACTGAAGAAGCTAGGGTGAGAGCAAATCAGAATTGTAAAAAGATCAAATGAAAAAGAATTTGTGCACTGACTTGCCTCTGTGACTCATTTGAGAGTGAAATTGTTATAAGCCATTTCCTGAAGTTTTAAAAAACATCAGGCCCATCTTTGAACTCTGGTTTATTTACCTCCAAAGTCTGTGTTCCGGCATCCTTCATCTTCCAACAAAGAGCCCCGGGAGGTGTTGTTGGGAGAAATATATCATGAAATTGCTTGAGGCACTTCTAGGAGACAGAAGACATTGTGGAACTAGCAGTAGAGCAGAGAGATTCAAACTCCAGCGAATCAAAAATGGTCTAGGAGACAACTGGGGCTGGTGGTGACTGTGGAAAGTATACTCATGTCTCAGAGGACCCCTGGCTAATCAGCCTCTGCCAACTGTTGTCATAAGGAGATGTGGGTATACTTAGTCCTCCAGTGTTTCAAGAGGAACCAGACATCTAATTGTTCATGTAAAATATCTCTCATATTTTAAATGCTGGTATTTATTCATTTGTTTTTAAAAATAAAAATATTCTATAGGTCAAATAAAACATATTTCTGGCTGGTAATTGGTCTATAAGTCAGGAGCTGGCAAACCTGAGATGGTGTGGCATGCTGAGCAAGGCTCATAATTTGAAGGTTTCTTGTTTCAGCTCTTCTTTTACTTGAGAAAGCCTTTAGGGAGACAAGGGTTATCTTCCTTTGTGCTTTTGACTTTCAGGAGAATGGAGCTATTCTGGAGAGAGAATGGCAATGGATTAAAGGCTCCAAACCTGCCTAGGTCTCAATCAAAGAAACCCGAAACAGCCATTGGACCCCATTGCTAATCCCTGTGCAGTCTATAGTTACACCTGGAGTGTCGACTTTTATAGGTGGAGGTAAGCTTTATATACGTTCATTGTAACTAGGCCAGGTTGAGACAGAAAGTGAATACCCAAGAAACACCCTAATGCTCACAAAACCATTTAATGTAGATCTAGGCATATGAAATGGATAATATTTGATTGTTTTTTACCTTAAAAGAGTCAATTTCATATTATTGTTACTGGCTCAAAGCCATTTCCTTTCTCAGATACTAGCCCATATAAGCAGATTTGTGAAGTCATCAGAGTTTGTTTTTGAAGAAATTTAGCGTGATGGTTAAAAGTATGGGGCTATGGAGCCAGGTTACCTGGGTTTGAATACTGGCTCTCCTACCTTCTAGCTGGTTTGCCTCAGATTCCTTATCTGTACAATAGAGCTAAAAGTAGAAACTACCCTATTATAATATGTTTGAGAAGGCCAGAGGCATTATTTCATGTAAGACTTAGAGGTACAAGCATCACAAGGTATGCTCTTGGCAAACAAAAGTTATTATTTTCATTTTCTCTTTCTTCACTTGCCTGATTTGGTTGATTAGGAGTCCTTTCCTGTTATGCCTTACCCAGTCTAATTTTTCCATTCAAAATGACCTCATTTATATCCTTATCCAAATTTCTTACCCATCAATCCTAACCTTGGTTGACACAAGAAACACAATTGGATAAATATGACTGATGTTAGCTTACTAGGTAACTTTTCCCAGTAGCATTTTCATTTTAAACACTGGAAGAAGCTTGAATCTATATTTTTAATAACTACCTCAGGTAAATTATTATTTCCAGTCAAGTTTGGGAACACTGTTTTAAACCAAATAATGCAATTTCTGATGATGGCACACCATCCTCTATGATTGACACATTTTCTTCTCCTTTCTTTGGGGGAGTTTGCATATGTACTTCTAATGCTCCCTAAATAACAAACATGGGCAACTTTCTTCTCCACCCACACAGATAATCTGAGATCTTAATTTTAAAATTAACTGCGAAGCGCACCATTTCCTCTCCCCACCCAAATTAGTTATTCTGCCTTAAAGTCTTCAAGGAAAAGATCTTGCTTGTGTTGTTGCTCATACAAATACTTTTCAGATTAGTGCCATTCAAAGTGAGGAGGAACAGGAGCATTTGCACCATCTGAAAACATGATAGACATGCAGGATTTCAGGCCACATCTCAGATCTAATTGACTCAGAATCTGCCTTTTAACATGCACACTAACGTTTGAGAAGCACAGGTTTAAACTGTAAGACCTTGCTGATACACATTTAATTTATTCAATATAGTTTAGTTGGCAGTGAACTTTATAAAACTTCTTCTGTGTTCTTGATATTATTACTATTATTAGAAACAGAGTTTTGTTCTTGTTGCCCAGGCTGGAGTGCAGTGGCATGATCTCGGCTTACCACAACCTCTGCCTCCCGGGTTCAAGTGATTCTCCTGCCTCAGCCTCCTAAGTAGCTGGGATTACAGACATGCACTACCATGCCTGGAAAATTTTTCTTTTTTCTTTTTTTTTTGTATTTTTAGTAGAGGCGAGGTTTCTCTGTGTTGGTCAGTCTGGTCTTGAACTCCCGACCTCAGATGATCTGTCTGCCTTGGTCTCCCAAAGTGCTGGGATTATGGGCATGAGCCACCACACCCAGCCTCTTAATATTATTTTTAAGGTAATATAGTGTTTTATATTTTGACAATATTTTAGATGAAAGCAAAAGCATTATGTTGCATATTTCTATCTGTAGAGAGCCTTTTCTGTATGTTAAATCTTCCTACATATAGGTAACACTTTAAGCAGTGCATTTTAGCCAGACAGTAACCATGTAGCTAACCAACCACCATGAACATTGGCTCAGTGAAAGGGCTGAGCATGCCTTCCATACATGGCAACTTACAGAAAAAACACATGAATGCGATGTGGATTTTCTATTTACTTGACATACTGGTGCTTTCTTTGCAGACTACGTCTCAGCCACCTCTCTTTAGCATTTTGATAAAAAGTTACACAGAATATCTAAAACGAATTTAGATCAATGACATTTGCTTACTAGACAGTAGTACTCATTTCTCCATGTTTAGTAGGGAGAGCAATTCACATTTAAAAAATTATGCTGACTTAGATACATGTAATAAAAATTAACATTTTCTTTTTATCTCCTTAATCTTCACCTCTCACTTTCCACCTTCCAGCCCCTGATCCTCTCATGTAGCATATGCCCCGTTACAGTACTTGCTTATTTAATATCTGTTGAGTTATAAAAGAATTGAGTTTCACTCATGACTGTGCTGCTGGTCCTGTGTCAGTCTTTTCAGTTATGTCTAAATACACATGTAATGCTGGTGGTCCACATCATCTTTATGCAAGAGTCATCCAGCTCTCTGTGGACACTCATTAAACACTTATTGAGAATGAGGTTGTTTTTGCAGAGCATATCTCTTTGAGAAGAAGCATGAGCATGGCAACATGCTCGTATGGATTTTTAGTCTATTTTGAGGATCATCCACTTCTAAGTGACTCGGATTAAAAATATGTTATTTCATGAAATAAAAAGAAGCTGTTGACTCAGTGTTTAGAGAGTGTATGTATTCTACCAGAAAGGTAATCAGCTTCTCTGAGTCATCCATACTCTCGAATGGAACATATACCAGGAAAGGGGTATGTCCAGATCAGTTTTATTTACAGAGGATCACAGGGTTTAAATAAAGGCAATCACAAATCATTGGTATTCCTGTCTTTACTTTCTACAACCATAGCCTCTCTACCCATATTTATAAGTCAAATCTATATGGAGAATTGGCTTATTTAAAATAGAATTTTAACAAATACAAACAACAACCCAGAAGTGGAATTATTTTTATTAGTCTTGAAATTGACTTGGGGATGTCTTTGCCATCAGAATATTGTTAGTATGACACCATTAGAAGGTTCAAAATATGGTGCAGCACAAAGTAAAGCATGTAGTCAACTCAAATTATGATGGTGCAGAGCATGACACTAAGTATGTAAATATCAGTATTGTTTTACTTTATAATAGCCATAAAATTTTTCATAGCTTTTTTACTGCCACATGTGGGTTTGGATTAAAAAAAATTCTCTCGTATTTTAAATTCAAGCAGGTTCCAAATCACAAACATCTGGAGAAGAGTTTTCTTGAAAGATTATTAATTTCACGGTACTTTATTTTCAGAATATTTTACATTTAAAAACAAAATCAACTATATATTTCAACACAAAGAAAGCAGAATGAAGTTCATTATGTGGTGAAATGCCAAGACCAGATGTTTTTAAAATGATCTTGGACACTCAGTTTCTAAGAGCATAGAAAAGTATTAGCAAAACCATGTTTAAACTGAAAACTCTGATAAACAAAATTGTTTTTATATTTTTCAGTTAGAAAATGTAATACATGCACCATTGTACCATTGTGAATTATAAACTTAAACTTTTTTTTTGAAAGGAAGGAATGCTATCCATGACGATGCAAAGCTGCGAACCCCTCATGATCTATTGTTTGATCTATTGCCTCTTCTAAAGGAAGTCTACAGCTGTGCTGTTCAATATAGTATCCACTGTATATAAGGGGCAATGGCCACATAAAGTTTGGCTACTAAGACTAAAGAAATCCATTTTGAAATTTTATTTAATGTTAATTAAATTAAAAATTTAATAGCCATATGTGACTAGTGGCTATAATATTGGTAAGTGCAATCTTACACAATAAAAAAGAAAGAACTCTAGTTCCTAGGAAATCATTTTTGGCTTTTTAGTGCCTGAAATTTTGGGAGTAGATTGCTATATCCCAATTGGGCTCTTAGATTTTTCCAGACTAAACAGATTAATGTAGATGAAAGTTTAAGCACAGTCTGTGACAGTGAAGTGGTATGTATGCTCACTCAATTACTTTACTACCACGGTTGTTAATGTTTCTGCACAGGCATCTTTCCTTCCAAATTCCCTGGCTTTCTAAGAAGTTCACCCACAATTCTGCATGTGGTTGAGCAGCTTTGGTGTGAGTTTCTCATTGCTCTTGGCTCCACTTCACATTTGCCTTCTTTCAGGTAATGACTCCCCTGAGTTATCTATTTGAGTAGGGAGGGAGGGCCAGGATTGCAACCATATCCCATATCTTTCATTCAGTCTCTAGAGATTAAAGGGCTATGTAAATAGGATTTCCATTCATGCTGAAAATGACTAGGAGATAAAGCCACAGGCACACATCACAAAGAAATAAAGCGGAATAAAGGCAGACAAGTAATAAAAGCCTAAAGAGTCAACCAAACTATTGAATAAAATATATTTACTAATCCTGGAGAAAATACATGTTTAATACTCTAAGTTAGAAGACATGAAGGTAAAAAATTTGACCAAGGAATGTATGAATCAATCAGATTTTACTGGTGCAGGGAATGTTTTGAAGAGTAATTTCAATATCTTATGTAATAATGAAATGCACCCAGAGAGAATAAATGAGTTGACTCAGATCACATGTGTATGGAAAGATCTCTGGTCTATACTGTGAGTCAAAAATGACTAGGCCAGTGGTTTTAATTGATAAAACATTTCATATTTCTTTAATATTCTGCAGAGAATGCCACTTACTGTTGTTTCTGAAGTGACCTGAAGGACAGTGGAGAGCCAACCTAATGCAGGAATGTCTCTTGTCTCTTTTCCCAGCGCTCTCTCCAGAAGGGAAAATCCCCAAACAAGTCTTCAAATATGAGCTTTTCAGCTATCCATAATAACCTATAATTTCAAGTTTTTTTAAGGTCATTCTGGGAGAGAGGTTTAAGATGAGAGAATTCTTTTTCCTTTTGAAAAAAGAAACCTCTGGTTTTCCAAACATTTCATAAACCTCTGGAATTCTTTGGAGTGAGCCAGAAGTGGAAAAAGTAACTGAAACTGCTTGGGAAAAATTAGTAGTAGCTGCTGAAAAGAGCATTTATCAGTAATCCAGACATTGAGGACATTTAGACTTTGTTGAACAGGCAGTTTGTGGCAAGAAATGACTGGATTAGGGGCATTGCTGGTCAGGCAAGCTGGGCTAGAAGTGGCTGGGTTGTATTGGTTTCTTAGGGCTGCTGTAACCAAGTACTACACACGAGGTGGCTTAAAACAGTGTAAATTTATTCTCTCACAGTTCTGGAGGCCGAACCAAGTTGCCCTCAGGGCCATGCTTTCTCTGAAGGCTATAGAGGAGAATCTGTTCCATGTCTTTCTCTTAGCTTCTGGTATTGCTGGCAATTCTTGGTGTTCCCTGGCTTGTAAATGTGTAAATCAATCTTGACCTCTGTTACATGACGTTCTGTCCTGCAGTGGTATCCTCTCCTCTTCAGCATGTGTCAGTCTTATGCAAATGTACTTACCCACACGGTGACATCTAGTGGGTCTGAACATAGATAGTTGAATCCTCTTGAATGCTGGAATCTCTTGATGGTTTGACTATCTCTTTATTTGAGGATCATAAGCCTATGTGTTTCCAAGGAATTTTGCTGACACTGTGGAGCTACCAGCATGAAATGAGGCTGATATTAGTAGCTCTGTGAACGTAATAGATGGAAACTATATTTGACCTATTTTTTTTTTTCTTGGAAAGCCAATAAAATTTCACACAAGCCAGGATGGAACATGAGACACAAGTCATTTCCTCCACCATTAATATCTTTAAGCCATAAGAGAGGCAAAGTCTCATTTGAAAGAGACTTCACATATTTGTGTATAAAGTTTTCTTCATTAAATGTGACTCTTAAATGGAAAAACAAAGGTATGTTTTACTTAGAGTCCTCTTCAACTTTTCTTTCGTCATCCTCTTCCTCCCCCACCGACAGCTTTGTTTTCATTCCTTAAGAGCTATTTGTCTTATCCACAGTGGACGGATAATGTTTTCAAGAGCTTCTGCATATATAGTCACAATCCTAAGGGAAAGTTTATTGAGATGTTCAAGTATGGTTTGGTTTAAATGTTTATAATGAGATATATATTATGAGAGAGAGAGAGAGAGAGAGAGAGACAGCTGATATGAATGAAGAACCACAGGTCAAATTTTAAACATCAGGTGAATAACATTAAACAAGTAGAAATGTTTGTTTCTTGTGAATGTAGTCATTGGTTCAAATGTGAATGTTAATATATTATCAGATTACTCTGTAATGCTTTCAAGGGGGCCAGGAAATAAAGTAACTGCTTGTTCTAAGATAAATCGTCTCACAAAAGACATGCTACGCTTTGTAGTTTCTTTCTAAGAACCTAGCAAAACAAAAATAGTCTTAGCCAACCATTTTTAATTTTTGCAACTATGTAAATTTCAGCATGAGAGCTTTCTCAGAACTTGAATCATAAAATATCATTATTAAAAAAAAAAAATAGCCAGCCCATTTTCTTGCCTTTTCTTCCTCAGTTTCCCAAGGTGAACTATTGTTGGGCTTACATTCAGGCCTAAACGTAGTCTGGGTCCTAAGTCAAGAGTTTCCTTGCACAGCAGCTCATCTTTTTGCGGGGCATTGAGTTACACTGTGTTGGGCACAACCTTGCTGAGCCAAAGTCTCCCTTGGTTGTTGGCCCAGTCAGACATTCATGTAGCTTCCTCGTGTCATATGCTAGTTTTTCTATAAAACAGATGGTAGTCTGCCTTCTTGACTGAAGCCCTGGTGCCTTGGTTAATTCTTACAATCCTCTTTCCAGGGAGTTTGATCCTGTTCTCTGAACTCCCACGTTCTGGCTGAGTGCACCCACCTTCCAGGGTCATGGTGCTACTCACTTTCCTGTTGCTGCTGGTCAATGCAAGCAACTGACTCTGTGCACCAATAGCTACTTCTGATTTCTTGTTACTTGTTCTTGTTTTTGTGTTTTTGTGAACCACACTTAAACTTTTTTTTTTCTTTTTAGACAGGATCTTTCTCTGTTGCCCAGGCTGGAGTGCAGTGGTGTGATTATAGCTCACTGTAGTCTCGATTTCCCAGGCTCAAGTGGTCCTTCTACCTCAGCCTTCTGAGTAGTTGGGACTACAGGCATGTGCCACCATGCCTTGCTATTTTTTTTTTATTATTTTTATTATTTTTAGTACAGACAGGGTCTCACTATGTTGCCCAGGCTGGTCTTGAATTCCTGCGCTCAAGCGATCCTCTCAACTAGGCATCCTAATGTGCTGGGATTATGGGCATGAGCCACTGCATCCAGTCTTTAACATATTTTGACACTACCATGAACTGACTGGGTTCCCTTCCCCACTTCATAGGTGTTTCCCCAGTTTCATTAAGTCAGTTCCTCAGATTTCAGATGCCACCCTCCTGCTCTCCAGAGTTTCCATAGGTGGGGCTCTCTCTGGCTGTGCTCATGATGGGGAGAGGTCTGTGTTCTGCTTTCCTAGACTTTGTATAAGGAAACAAGGATGGCAATCTGATTGGAAGGGAAGGTCTGTGAGATTTGCTGGGAAGCTGCATTAAGAACAGACACACCATTTTCTTTAGATTAAACATGTATTAGAGTTGACTGTGGGAGAGGTTGGGTAGTGGAGTTTAAGCACTCTGCGGTACCCGTTAGTGCTGCTGCAGAGCCTAAACATATCTTTCTGATTTTCTAGGAAACTTTCTTTTTTTTTTGTCTCAAGAACTTGATACATAGTAGAAAAAAATAACTAAATTATTACATTAAAAAAACCCAATATAATCGTATTAACAGCTGACCAAAGGGCCTACATATCTTGATCCAAAGAAATGACTAATTACAGCCACCTTAGGCATATAGTATGCCAAGAATGGGGGCGGTAGTCTTGGTAATTTGTAATTCTTGGTTCAAGATGTGATCTTCCTAAACTTTACGTATGAGGCAACCCAAACAATGAGAAGAGAGTGCTTACTTATGTGTCACTTTTCCCCCTAAAGTCACAGCGTGATCCTTTGGCATCTGGAACAAGTAAACTTCCTCATAATAATGAAAATTTGCTTTGGGTTTCAATTTCTCCATTAAAAAAAGCTCCTCATCATTTAAGTATTTTAATAAAATGCCTATTCAAGCCATTTATTCTTCTTACTCCTTTCTTGACTGCTTTTCTATTTGATCCTTGCTTATTTATTTTATGTCAGTCTCTTTTTTCGGTGACTCTACAATAACTCACACTTCGGTGTTGCTACCTCAGGTTGCTTGCTGAGAAAATAGAGTTTAAGACAGAGGTTCCTCCAATGCTGTGTCCTTAAAAAAGGGCTTTAAGATAGGAGCCTAAATCAGTCAACCATTTGAGGTAAGGACAAGTAAAACACATAGCCCAGAACCAGGAGACAGGTTGTTTATTTATTTTTTAAAATCCCTAATCCAAAATTAAGATAGGCAAAATTTTCAGCAGAAGTGAGAACATCAAGGAAATACTAGGAGCCATTACTGAACTAGAATTCTCAAAGTTTTATTTTGTTTTGTTTTGTTTTTAGAGCCGTCATTGACTATGGCCAAGACCCTTAGGTTGAGGCACTTTTCTCAGTGGATGTGAGGCCATAGAAAATTTAAAACTGATTTGGGAGCCAAACTTAGAGAAAATAGGAACAAAGATGGCAGATAATAAATTTTGTAAGTTATCACATGATGTTGCCTTGAATACTTTTACCTTGATCTTGAGTTGATAGGTCAAAGGATTCCAGATTTGCTTTTACTTTACTTCAAAGTGGACAGCACATTTTCCTAGACTATATCCTTAAAGCAAAAATCAAATCTTCACCCTAGAAAACAGAAATCTATTTTTCATGTAATGGAAATTATGTCTGAGAAAGTCTTTACTGCTCAGTTTTCCAGTTTTTAAGTTAAAAAATGGTCTATTTGCTTCCTATGACAAGTACACATTATAAAAAACAAAACCTTCTTCGATTTCATGCTATATCAATATACTAAATGTCTAGAAGAAAATAGATCAGGACTGATCCTTGAGTCTGGGTGCCAGGTTGAAGTTAGTGTGGTATTTGATGGACGGGTAGTATGCATGAAAATTAGCTTTGCTGTTGCAAGCGTTGTTTATTGTCACAGAATAGTTTGCTCTGCACTGACTGCTACAAAATTGTAGTTTGGTAAACAACAACAGCAAAACACAGAGGTTGTGATAAGGGATCAGTAGGAGTGTGTACATATGTGTGCGTGGATGATCAAGTGCATGTGTCCGTGCTTATGCATAAACCCTGGAATTAAACGTTTCCCTTTTTTCATGCCATACATTTCAGTTTCTCCTTGTAATTAATTTGTTGTATTTGGAGTAGCAAATGGACAAGGAAGCATCGCCAAATTTGGAGCTGGTTGCATCTATTTCTTGTAGGGTAAGAAGGACAAGGAGGACAATATTTTATTGTTTTTCCTTCATAATTAGGACAAAATAGAATATGATGACCTCTGCAGATCTGTCTAGCTTTATGACTTTATGATGTTAAATGTTAATGTTAAATGATAGGCAAAACTGAAACTTCATGAGTAAAAGACGTATTATACCTTTGTACAGAGAGCTAAAATATAAGACAGCACGAAGGTAGGAATTGTGTGAAACACTTACCCTTGTGTATAAAATGGCTGCTGAGTGTGTAGATATAACTCACAGCTAGTGATGAACAGGGATATTGAATTATTATTCAGCATGGTCCCATAGCCTTCCAGTAGCTGGGTCCCTACCCCTTGAACTAAATACCATGCACTGCAGTGATTTAAACTGCATTTTCATTAAAATATCTATGATTGTAGAAGGAAAGATTTTGCATTGTTAAATGGATTTAAAGAATCAATGAAGAGAAAAAGGTAATTGGGGATGAGAAAAGTTAAGGAAAATGTGATTTTCCTCTGAGATGACATAAAAATGTCCAATTGTCTGTTCTGTATGATTGAGCGCTATGAATCTACTATGGACAAACTTCACAAGATGCTGAGTGTGATTTGCTTAGAAGAGCATGGGATTTGAAATTCAAGGATGCTTCAACTTGGGTTCCTCCGGAAATAGAATCTGAGATAGAGATGAGTGTCTAGGAAGCTTATTAGGAGCTTCCTTGAGAGTAACACCCATCGAAGGGAAGAGAAGCAAGTAGTGAGGAGGAAGAAAGTGAATCTGAGGCAGCTTCAGTGGAGGCCACAGCTGACATCAAGTGGGAATTGAAGGCTTCCTAGCTTGCAGAACAAATAAAAGAAAAAAATATAAGTTAGTTAGTTCTTTACGCCAAATCATACCTCTTCCAAGGTAACCCACATGCAAGGACTAATATGGGATTATAAAGGATTGGTCCTCTCCCCTATCTTAAGACAGTTCAGAGAAAACTGAACTCTCCTTGGAGTTTCCTGCAACATCTCACACTATTACTACTATCACCATGAAAGATGGTGAAAGTGTCATTGAATGAAAAGCTTCTACTTATCTTGGACTCTATAAAGTGTAAGAACTGAGTGATTTGATTTATATGGCAAATTTGTTCTCATAGTTCCTTCTCTTTTGTCCAAACTCTCCCTTTACTGGCACCACTTCCCTCACTCTTTCTACTAGTTCACCCATTGCATGTATTTTGCTAATGAGTTGTCTGTATTACTTTTCAGAATACATAATTTGTACAGAAAGATTTTTTTGATTAACTATGATGCATATAATAGCTTTAGGAAAAATTACTGAAATGATAATTGTGATAGTCTTTACTTAAGCGAAATCTGCCTATGATACTATAAATATATACTACATACTTTTGTTAACAGGCATAGAACTTATGCTGCTATTTGTGTATGCAGGGTAATAATTTCCTAAGCAATCTGTTTTATAATTACAACATGTTTCTTGAATCTCTTTTAAGATTGACATAATTCTCACCTATTTGACTTTTTTTGGGAGTTCTGTTAGGAATGATAATATTGCCAGTATTAACAGAGTCAGAATAACACACATGATGTCTTTAACATTTGGAGTTTGAAGATTTTAGAATTTCTTTTTGTGTGTACACATCACAAATATAGTTGAGCATATAACCATCTCCAGATGTATATATTTATAAATGTTACATGTTCATATTTGGAAAAAAAGTAAAAGCCTAAGGATAAAGTGTACGTTTTAGGTCAAGGGAGCAAAATACTTCATGTTATGATGTTGCATTTCGATTATGGTTTTCTCAAATGGAAAGAAATATCCAAGAATGAATCAAATCTAGGCTTACTTGACTACTCAAGCTTAGTTCTTTATTGGAGTTCTGAAATCCAAGAGAATAATCTCTAATTTGGCAATATTCAACTGACTATTGATTCGGGCTATAGAATTGGCTTGTTTCCTCTTTTTCTTCATCTGGCATCACTCATTTTATCTCATTGTCTTCTGTCTTCCTATAAATTCTGATTCTTTTATGGCTAACCGAAGTCCTAGGGTTACATTTTAAGTAATGAAGACAAAAAATGTACTTTTCTTAAAGGATTAAAGTTCTCCAACTCTTTCTCTTTGTAATTCTATCTAAAATGTGTGACAATTATGGAAAGAACTGATTACATAAGTGTATTCTCCAGCAGTAAATGTGGACCCAACTTCTACATATGGACACAGCTCCAGGGGGCAACAAACAGCCCTGAGAGTGAACTTAGTACAACATCCAGTAGCACAGCATTGTTACTTAGAAACTACTGAGAAAACTGAGGAAATGCAGTTATTCCGACAAGTGCCCTGACATAGCCCTGACAACTTCCATAATCTTTAATGAAGACCCTTGACTTTTCTACTTGTGGGAAGGGAATTATAAATTTATATCTCAGCTTAATTTCTTTAGGGGGGTTGTGATTTTGGTAAGGGTTTAGCTAAAAGTGCCCCCTCCCCAACCTAGAATTCTTCTTATGCACAAGAAAAACTGGGCTTATCCAAGTCTTAGTGACACTTAGAAGAATTCAGTAGACTAATGACTGAAAATGCACGTTGTCAGAATAAGAAAATAAAATAGGGACTTCATCAACCAAACCAATATTTGAAGCTTTGCTGGAAGTCAGATGGACAAAAACCAAGAGTAACCAATGAGTCATAGCTCAAAACTTTAGTGAAGAATCCTGTCATACAGGGCACGCAACATTATAAAATCTGTTGAAATGCTTCAGAGATTGGGACCTGTGCCTATTCTGCCAGGCAGGGTTCTCAGCACAGGCTGCTTTCCATCTTGCTGAAATCAGTCCACTTTCAGCTCCAAGCTCCAATGGGGGACATGCGTTGCATCAGACTTGGGCTTTTGATCCAACAGTGCCCAGTTGCAGCTTGGACAGCGTTGTTTGAGGTGATGTGGCATAAAGTGCTGTCTAATTCGGGGAAGTAATTAATTAAGGTCAGAATGTAAGGAATGAACATTGATAATGAGATGAGGGCTGAGTAGACATGCATTAGTGGGTCTCTGGCATCTCATATTTCTAATTTGACCACAAGTATCCTCAGCTAAAGTGAACTGAGGAAGCCTCTGCTTGCTACAGGCAACTTGACATTAACACTTGACCCTAAGTGTCAGCCACTCTCTCTTGTGGCTTGGTGCTGACAGTCAAGAAATCTAATCACTGCTGGTTTCATCATCTTTGGTAGGAAAAGCCACATTATCTGCCTTATATAAAAGGATGAACCAACCAAAGCCAATAGGTAGTATAGAATGATTTCAGAAAAAAAAAAAAAAAAAATGAGGTTGTGGAGTTGTGAAAACCTTAGGGGTAAAAGTTGTCTCTCCAAATGCTTCTCCCTAGTTTTGGTAGACATTAACCTGCATTCAAATGGAAACACCTTCATTTAAGCAAATGCCAACTGGTTAATGTAAAAATGTATCAGTAAAATTCCTTTCAAACCATCCTTTGGATTTTAGGCATATTATTACTTCTAAGTCTTGAAAAATTACATGAACAAGCTTATTTTGAGGTTGAACAGAGGACTGACAGTAGAAAATCTTGAGACATCAAACAAGGGAGCTTCTGAAATTTGTGAAGTACATTCATTTTAAGAATATGAGGGTGTGCCTGCATGCATTTTTGGCAGCTGTGGTTGTGTGGCTAGGTGAAAGTGTTCAGACGAATTATGAATGGGAAAGAGTTGATTATTCAGTACAGAGCACAAGGTGTTCAATTTGGCACACAGGGAATAAGATGATGTGGTGTAATGCCAGCTGTGTCCATGTGCTCTTGTGGACCTAGTGTATTAGCAAACTGGAAAAGTTATCTCCTCTGTTGATGTAAGCATGCCACTGATATTCCTCATTGCTAGATACATTCCAACCATTTATATTTCAAGCTTCTTGGAAAACAAAATCTCAGACTGCCTGGAAGGTTTTGCTACTTCATGACATTGCTGCCAGTATTTCATTAGAAACATATTTAGTTAAGTACGTTCAGAAGAATTTTATATACAAAAAGAACCCCAAATTAAATTTTAATATTTTGTTATATTTTGACAAATAGCAGTTAACTTGAAATATAAAATTCTTTATATTTTATATTTAATATAGAGTGGCATTATTTGTTGACTCAGTATTTACCTATATAACAAATCCAAAATATTTGTGTTTCAAAAAAAAAAAAAAAAAACAAAGGATGAACTGAATGTTTCTTTTATATTGTGCCACATAGACCCAATTTAAAGGCTCAAGAGAAAAACTCCCCAGGAGGGTGTGAAATCTGATTCCTCATATGCCCTCACAGGTCCAATCAAGCACTAATGGAGGAGATTTGGCTTCAGTGAGATCATTATATATACATACATTGCTTAACAATATCAATAATTTGTATTCCTAAGTTATTTTTGTGGCTGTTTGTTAGTTTCTGGGAACCTTGACATTAAGTGTTACAGAATCAAAAATGGGGAAAGGTTTATTTAGAATCAATCAATTGGTGGAAAGTAATCCATTAAACCACTTGGCTGATAATAGTGAACAGTTTCATTAATAGGTTGATGAGGGTATGTGAATGAGTAGATCCTGAATGTGACTCCACTAATGTGGCAACATTAACATCCTGAATGCAGCTCTTCATGAAATAAAGAAAAAGTTAAATTCAAATGTATTTAAAATACATTTAACTATAAGCACATTCAAGGCTTCCTAATTCTGACAAATTGCAGGGAGGATTAGTATAGCACTAAGCTACTTTTCTAGGTTGGCCCAGTAAGGAAAAGAGTCAGAAAATTGTTGAAGGTCTTCAGGGGCAGCTGATGGTATCTATTAAAACTTAATTGAGTTCAGCATCTTCAACTTATATAGAGTATTATAAGTTCTTCTATAAAACAGCATGTGATTTATGAAAATTAAATATGCTACGTGCAATTTTATTAACAAGATAAAGTTGTCCAGAAGCCCTTCTTTCCTGGACCGTATGAATGTAAAGATTGCTTTGTGCCATTAAAAACAATTTGGTAGTTCAAAGTTGTAGAGTCTAAATTAATATTGAAAACTATAGAGAACCAAAATATCACAGGACAAAGTTTAGATTCATTTTAGTAATTTTAGATACTTTTACAGAAAACTCATGTCACTAGCACGTGCATAAACAGGCACTATGATTTGGAGAAAACTATAATTAATCTATGTTTTGGGATTCTTTTTCAAAATTTGATCTAGTTGTATTTTTCTTCTGAAATCTATCATGCCATGTTTTATTGTGTGGAAAGCTAAGCATAAATAGTAGGGGCTGCATTTTTCTCCTGTGGTGGTTTGTGGTAATTTGAAACAGGCAAGGCTCTTCCACGTTCTGCATCTGTACCGGTGCTCTGTACCAGGACCTTACATTGATCACAGAGCATGGCTGTCCTTTGTCTTTGAATCTCTACCCTCCTTCTACCTGGTGGTCCTTGGATTTCCTTTCAGCACTTCCCTTCCTACTTCTCTTCCTCCACATTGTTTTCTCCTTCCATTCTTCCCCCTCCCTGTCTCCTATTGCTTCTCATTTTCTTTCTTTCCTTTCTATCCTTTTCTTCAATACCTTTAAAAAATTCTCTTTCTTCAATAAAATACTCTTTCTTCAATACCTTTAAAAAATTTTATGAAAATATTAATTTGAATTGTTGAAAATTAGAAAAGTACAATGAATAAATGTCATCTTGCCACCAACCACAGAACACCATGTGGAAACTCTAATGCGTGTCTTTCCAAATTTTTCATATGTATAAAAATACATTTTATAAACCTATAGTTTTTTATATGTACACATATAGTTTTTATGTATAACTATATTTTACATGTTATGTGTTTATATACATGTAAATATATGAATATATGTGTGTATTTGTGTGATTGGTTGTAGTATAACCTGCTTTTTCCAGTTAGCCATCTTTCAGTCTTCTGTTTCAGTACATTTTCATCTAATATGATACCAAACCTTATTTAAATTTCTTCAGTTGATTCCAGAATGACTTTTGCTGCTGGTTTATCTAAACAGTATCCAATTCCCAGCCACAGTCTGCATCTGGTGGGTATATCCCTTTGAGTCTATTTTCATTATTTTTCTTATCCATCAGGATATGCCTAGATATATACCATTTACATCAAAACATATTGGATCTTACTGTCCTCTTTCAGTGTGCAGATTCAGATCTTTCCTCAGCCCAGACATATTATATTTTCATGTGTCTATTTCATTGCTTTCTTCCCAAATACCCAATATTTGCTTGTCAGGTTTTCCATAACTTTTCATCATTTACCACATGCCTTCTACTACTTCCTGTATTTTAAGCTATAATTTAATTCCTGTGCTTTAAGATTTATTAACATTAGGTTACTGATTTTGGTCATTCACTGTTTAAACTCGTTCTTGTTTATTATCAACTGATTTGTTTTCATTGGAAAATAATGATTGTACTCTCCAGAGGATATTTTGTTTTGTTTTGTATTATGTTTGGATCTCCTTCAGCATTCATTATTAATTTTTTTCAGATGATCATCTGTCTGATATAGCAGTGCATGTATCCACATTGTTTGCCTGGTCCTTTTATTATAGGTTGTGGGCTGTGGTAAAGATGTCAACTCTCCTTAGGTTATAGGAAGAAGCTTCCCTATTCTCTGTCATCCCACAGTCCCTCAGCCAAGTGAAAGTAAAGAAGACTTTTCATTTTCAGTTGGAAACTAAAGAACAGATCGAGAGAAAACACCCACAGCCCAAGAATCCTTTACACAACCAGAATTCATTTACATGTCAGGAAAAATGTGAAGTTGCGGATAGGCAAGCACTAACTGAATGCCACCCAAGTTCCCCATATGAGGAAAATGCATGAGAAAAGACTCTAACTAAACAACAAACTACCACAGGCAGACACCTCAACCTGGACCAAGATAAAAGAAACAATCATGGTGGGGCAAGGCAGTGTGGCCCAGGAATTATGTAAACAGGCTCTGAGCAGCACACCTGGATTCAGTTTCTGATTATGTCACTCACTGGCTGTGTGAAATTAGGCAAGTATTTAACATCTCTTTGTTTGACTTCTTCATCTGTAAAAGAATAAGAAAAATGGTGGAGCTTATCCCATAGTATGGTCGCAAATATTTAATATTTCTATTAATCTTCATCTACAAGATCAGGCTCCAGAAAACAAACAAACAAAAACCAAAATAAAACAAACAAAAAAACCCAGATAGTTCACTCAAATTAGAGCAATTTCAGAATGGTTTGAAAAAGATATTATTTATCGAAACAAGGGCATAGGGTAAGAAAACTAAAAAGAGTAACACAGTATGCCAGCTAGTAGCAGTGGAGTTGTTGCCATGCTTGTTGTTGAAAGGACAAGGAGAGGAAGCCCTAACCAGAATTTGGAAAGAGGAAGTGGTACAGAGGATATCCTCAGTGACTTTATGTGGAGAGTTACAGCCAGCCTGAAATGACCCACTGGGGAGAGAGGCAGAGGTGTGTGTGTGCGCGTGTGTGTGTATGTGTGTCTGTGTGTATAAAATGTCCTTCAGTCCCACTCTATTCCTTATCTCCTGGTATTCTCTATCTGTGAGCCCAACTGGAAGCCAGAGGGCCCTGCAGTTTACTTAAATGGTCCATACTGGTCAGCCTCCTGGGTCACACTGGAGGGGCAAGCTGAGCTATCCAGAACATCAACAAATTAAGAGTGAGTTCTCAATCTAAATAAATACCTCTAACATATTTCATGCTGGGAAATTACAGGCTGTCACCTAAAAATATGAGATCTATTTTGTTATAGATAATCGACAAACTACTGATTTAAATCATATTCACAGGCTTTCTTTGCAGGAAAAAGGAAAAAGTCAAAAATAATTGAGTTATATTATTAAGTCGAGCAAGTTGCTAAAGTACATTTACAATGTGTTCTTATAAGGAGTGTAATTTACTTGCCTAAAGTTTTGAGACAACATGGAGAAGATTTCAATTAAAGAATCTCAAGAGCGTACTTAAACATTTTAAAGAATCTTAATAACCCATGTTGGATCAATATTTAAGTGACACATATGCTACAGAGGGGAACTGAAGTTGGAGTTTTATTTTGATGAAAGAAAAATTATCCCCACCTGGTGAAGGAAAGACAGCAACTTGTACAGTGACTTCTATTTCACTAGTCAATTAGTCCCTAGCATTGGCTTTGGCTACCATTTACAGTCACATTGATGTGGCATTAAAGACATCAAGTGTGAAACAGCAATCAGTGGTCTAACCAATATTGATCAACACTGTGGCTTGACATTTAGGCTTCCATAGATATTTCAGAATGGCTTCTTCACCCTTGTTAAAGAAATCCAGCACTTCTTGACCACTGCAAGGTAGTGGGTGTCTGGGCAGAACAGAACAAAAGAAAATGAAGAAATAAGACATGGGTTTATTTTCCTTGTTCTTATTTACGTGTGCATTCCGTCCTCCTTTTTGATACCATCATACCAAACTGGATGAGTAATTAACTCTCAAAAATCTGTGGCTTCTCTTATTCACTGATTGGGGTTCTACAGTACTACTGAAACCTCTCAATGTCAATAATAACATGAAACACCAGGATATGCCAGGGTCTATCCCTTTCCTTTGATTTCCTGGCTTCTCCTCTTTTTATAACTCTTGAAAGTCTTCAAGACTTATGCCAGCAACTTTGATAGTAAATTTACCTATGATGTCAAGTAACAGGATCATAAAAATTAAGAGGTGAGAAAAATCTTAGGGATCATCTAGTCCAAACTCTAATTTTAAGGATGAGAAAGATGAGGTCAACAGACTACTTAGCTGTGCAGAGGGCATAGTCATTAGTGGCCAGGACTAGGAACTTATATCTCTTTGTATCTAATTAATTGCTTTTTCTATTATTTCTTATTAACTGCTAAATAAAAAGTACAATTTACAGAAAAATTTTATACCTACCTGAAAAATATATCTAAGAAAGCATTTAAAGAAAAATAAAAAGAGATAAGTAGAGCAGAATTGTGCTGCTAACGATTATATAGATTCTTACCCTAATGCCTAAAGTAAATTATAATTACATGTTAGAAAAAGTGATATCAAGTTTTATTGTAACTTCAAATTAGGGTACTTATTTGATCACATGGTCTTCTAGTGTTTGAAATATGGTAGACAATACATTGCATTTTTTTTTTTTTAGGAGTATTGAAAGTAAAGGGAAACTCTTACGGCACACTTTTTGGAAGGAGAGAATAGTTAAAAATTGTTTGTAATAAAAGAATAGTTAGACTTATAGATATAATTTGAAGGGCATGTACTGATTTCTAGTCTACCTTTCTACCTAAAAATAGGAATTCCTTTTGTAGTATCCCTGAGAAGCAGACCATGGTATCTGCTTACATTTTTCTAGTAATAAGAAACACGTGATTTGTGCAGAAATAAAATAGTTTTTGCCAAGATGACATGCAATTCTTCCATATGGAGCCTAACTCAGTCCCTGCAACACTATACCTTTAACTCGGTAGTATTAATTCTTATTTACTCCAAAGTAAATAAAACAATTTCTGTAATGTTTTTAGTAGCCATTGCACATACATTTAAAGATTGCTATTCTATTTATCCTAAGTGTTCTATTGCACCAGCCCAGCATTTCGAGTTTTTTTAGTTGTTCCATGTAAAACATGGCTTTGAATTTCCAGCTATTTTAGTGATTCCTCTGAATATAGTAATTTGTCAATGTACTCCTAGAAATGGATTCTTACATAACTATTGTGGATTCACAGTTCTTTCTTATATATTCCAGGTATTGTTTACCACCTGAAGTGGTTGGTACATTATGTTCTTGGATTGGGGCATAAAGCTTTCAGTACAGTTATGGTTCATGGTCACTAGGGAGGCAGGGATTGATAAAATATCTGAGATCTTTTCAACATGAGCCTTGTTTAAATCTCCCTGATCCTATCCTGGTGAAATTCAGTTGATAAAACTTAAATATAGAACTCTACATGTTTTCTTGCTAAATTTTTTCATGAGTTGTTTACAGTATTCTAACATTGTGAGTGACATGAGCAAGTGACAAAACTTGGGTGTGGGGACATTCTGGCTTTTAAGGGAACACACCGATGGGGATAAAGAAATATTGGCCAGGCATGGTGGCTCACACCTGTAATCCCAGCACTTTGGGAAGCCTAGGCAGGTGGATCACCTGAGGTCAGGAGTTCGAAACTGGCCTGACTCATATGGCGAAACCCTGTCTCAACTAAAAATACAAAAATTAGCCAGACATGGTGGCAGGTACCTGTAATCCCAACTACTTGCGAGGCTGAGGCAGGAGAATCGCTTGACCCCGG
>NW_012108008.1:203540-204271 GCF_000951045.1 Mandrillus leucophaeus | reverse complement strand
ATGTTAATATTGACATGTAACTCAGGTTTTGAACGTTCCTTATTTCTTTACATTTAACTAATAGAGCTCATTTAGAGATGTCCAAATTTATAGTTTTGTAGTGTTATATTAAGCAATAGAATATTATTTATACTACATATTACTCCTGAATCATGAGCTTTTATGATACATGTAAATAATTCATATGCCCACTACATTTCTCATAAATAATTTCATCCTAGCTACAGGAAGTTTTCTTCTACAAACAGGCTAGATACCAAATAGGAGTGAAAATTGCTCCTTGAACTTTAAAACTGGAAAAGGTGGGAATAACATTTTTAAGAAATTTAGCTAATAAATTGTTGTCTTTATATTTCCAAGATCCAATTTCTTTATGAAGAACTACAGTTGGCTGAAGCAGATCACAAGTTTCTCTCATTGTAAAGAAAGGATAGCACTTTGCAATTAAGACTGAGATAAGTATCTTTTCTCCAGAAGAAGCAGGGCAAGGTGTAGACAAAGTTCTACTAAGAGGGGAAGAGGAAGTAGGAAGCCACCTGCATTTTCCATGGGATTGTGGGAAGAGGAAGACGGAGGTCAAATATATGACAGGACTTCTTACTTTGGACCCAAACATCAGGGAACAAGTTGTATTCTTTACCTTAAAGTCTAAAGCTGAGGAATATTAGATCACTCTCTCTTTTGGAAACCTAGAAAGACACTGCCTTAGCTTATGGTCTCAAAATAGCATA
>NW_012108008.1:182249-202625 GCF_000951045.1 Mandrillus leucophaeus | reverse complement strand
AAAAAAGAAATATCGAAAGAGGAATGAGGCAGAAGGGGAAAAGTAAAAAGCTTCCTAAAGGCAAACTTGAATAATCTGTAATTTTGTCTGGGGCTGGCTAAATATAGGGCTTAACAAAAAGACATATTGATATTTTATTATATAGAATTCATCTTTTATGCCAAAAATGTCATGGGGGTGAATTAGGGGTACATTAGTCAAAGATTCTCTATTATTTTGGTGTAAAGTTTTTTAGAGCAGGACTTTTCAACCCAGTGCTACTGACGTTCGGGACCAAATAATTGTTGTGAAAGGCTATCCTTTGAATTGTATGATGTTTAACAGCATCCCTGGCCGCTACCTGCTAGATGCCAGTAGCACTCTTAGTCTAGCTGTGACAACCAAATACATCTCTGGCACTCTCAAATGTCCCCCTGGGGAACAAAACTGCCCCTGATTGAGAACAGCTGGTCTAACTCAGTGAATAATTAATAAATGACATCAATCATGGTAAAACACATAATGTTAAATTAGTTGTTAAATAGCCAACAGCAAACAGTAATTTTAGTGAGCATATCCATTAATAATATATTTCCATGCTCATTTTTGTGCAAGGTCCTTGTAAGGAATTATTTAATTTATTTTTTTTTTTTTGAGACAGTCTCGTTCTCTCACTCCCAGGCTGGAGTGCAGTGGCGCGATCTTGGCTCACTGCAACCTCCACCTCCTGGGTTCAAGCAATTCTCCTGCCTCAGCCTCCCGAGTAGCTGGGATTACAGATGCCCAACACCACATCTGGCTAATTTTTTGTGTTTTTAGTAGAAACGGGGTTTCACAATGTTGGTCAGGCTGGTCTTGAATTCCTGAGTTTAGGTACTTAGCCCGCATCAGCCTCCCAAAGTGCTGGGATTACAGGCATGAGCCACCATGCCCGGCCTAATTATTATTTTTTCCCAGTGCCTCCATGCTATTTATTTGCAAAATATGTAAAATATTAATTCATTAAGTGAATACTTTTTGAATTTCTACAATGCTCTTGGTGTAATTCTACACACTGGGGTTATAGCAATAAATAAGAAAGTGGAGAACCCCTGCTTTCATAAAGCATGAGTGTCTGTGTATGTGTGTGTGTGTGTGTTCACGCTCATGAGTGGTGTGCTGGAAGTGTGATAAAGAAACGATAAAATAAAATAAAAAATCACAGTGCTACAAAGTGATTGAAGTACCATGAAGAAAAAGAAAGCAGAATAAGACAGGACAAAGAGGGTATGTATCCTTTCATTAATTGGTGGAGAAGACAACTTGTTTGAGGAGAGGACATTTGAGCAGAAGATGGGATTGTATGAAAAAAAATGAACCATGAAAGTTCTCAGAAAAGAATATTTTAGCTAGAGGAAATAACATTCTTATGGGATGAATTGCGTTCCTCCAAATTCATACATTTAAATCCTAATCCTGGTACCTGAGAATGTGATTGTACTTGGAGATAGGGCCTTTGGAGATAGGCTAATTAAGGTAAAATGAGGCTGTATGACTGATCCCTCAATTGAGTATAATTAATGTCCTTGTGAGAGGAGAAAGTGTGGACACAGATAATATGTGAGCATAGAACAAAGACCATGTGAGGACCCAGAGAGAAGGTGGCCGTCTGCAAGCTGGAGAGAGAGAATAAATCAGACCTGCTGACTGATACCCTCACCTTGGACTTCCAGCCTCTAGAATTGTGAATAAACATATTTCTGTTGTTTAAGTCATCTAGTCTGTGGTTTTTGGTATGCAAAACCTAGCAAATGAAACAAGCATGTCAACTAGAGGGCTTTGATGTGTTTGATGAACAGCAGGCAGGCCAGAATGAAAGAATGAAAGGAGGAGAGAGTAGTAGAAGGTATGACTGGAAAAAAAAAAAAAAAAAAAAAAAAGACAGGGATCAGACCATGTGGTGATAAGGGGGTTAAACTTTGTTCTGAGTATAATGTGGGCAGGTTTTTGAGCAGGTAACTGACACGAGTGGCTTACATTTAAAGAATAGCAATTTACTGCAGCATGAACCATTGACTTTAAAGAGCTAAGAACAGAAGCTGTCGATGGATTAATAGGCACGTGTAGCAGCCCACATGAGAGAAGAATGTGGCTTGGACAAGGTTGCTGTCGGAGTAGGTGAGAAATTGTTTGATTCAGGATATGTTCTGAGGGCAGAGCCAACAGATTTTGCTGATAGACCTGAAGTACTGTGTAAAGGAAAAAGAAAGCAAATACAAATCTTAGGTTTTGCACCTAAGCGAAAGAGCTAATGATGGTTTTATTTTCTGAGAGGGGGAAACTTGAAGGAAGAAGCCTCAAATGTATGCTTATTGCAGGATCTGGCCGGCAGCCCTCAATGCAGCGGGGCTCTCTCTTTGTTCCCAGGTGGATCGGCAGGTCGAGAAAGAATAGACACACACAAGATAGTGAAAGCTGGGTCCAGGGGGGTCACTGCCTTCTGGTCCTGCGGTGCCAACCATGCACTGGATAGGCCAGCTTTGTTATATTATGTGCATAATGAAATATTTTTCCTTAATTAAAAATGATAAATGGAGTAGCTGTGGTGAAAATGCAAAAAATATAGGAGTATATCGAATAAAAAATTTTCTGTTTGTAATCTCACTCCTGAGAGTTGAACAAGGCACTATTAACAGTTAACACTGCATCTTTCTAGACCTTTTGTTCTAGGTATCTTTAATCTCTCTCTCTCTTTTACACACACACACTTCTTAGAAAACTGATTTATATTATCATGAAAAAAGTGCCAGAATTCTAAAAATATTATTGAAATCAATGGAACATGTATTTATCTCCTTAAAAAAATTTAAGTGAGCTTGCTAGAATTGTATGTAGAAGGTCAGCTAGTGGGTGGTAAAACCACCACTTTGAGGAAAAATGAGTGACGTTCTCAAATGGCAATCACTGCTGTTATTCTGGGCTCCAGATTCTCGATCTTTGTTGTCAACTGGATTTAGTTTTTATTAAGGTGAACTTTGTTCAATTGATTTAAATGTTATTTGCCTATAATTTTACAAGTGTATCATTTTTGGGGTCTGGTGAAAAGTTATATACATATATTAGCCACTGGAGTAATTTTTTGTTTGATAATTAATGTTATTTTTAAGGGCTATATCTTTTTTATGCAGTGATTTTTTTTCCTAAAATTTTTACGTGATTAAACCAAATGTGAACACGGAGATTTAAGAAACCAAATTTACTTGCTGAATTCACCAAGTCTCTAGATGGGAAAAACAGAAATGAACAGATTCCATATAAAACATGCAGAGGAAAGGGCAAAATAAATTCAAAATCTTCATCTAAAATAATTTAACAGACCAAAGTTTTTAACCCATAAAGCACTGTAAAATAAGATAAAGTGAAAGTTATGTGTGTGGCTAATAAGTTAGTATATCACATAGAAATAAACATTGTAATATGTTGTATATGATTCTTGAAGAAAGATTCTCAATCATAAACCAACAAATTATCCACAGTCCACACTACCCTGTTCTTTCTGGTCCTTCTTTCCCTCAAGCCCCATACAACAAGAAATATATTCTAGAGCAAATGAGCGATACAGTGCTCTGAAAAAGAGTGAGTAAATTCAGAGGACCACATGTGGTTCTGGAAAAAGGAAACATGGCTCACACGCTGTATGGGGTCTTTGGAGAGAGAAACAGTGTATCTATGCCAGTCACTGTGACTAGCCTTTGACATTGACATCTCATTTAATCCTTACAATCTGATGAGTATTGTTATTCCATTTTGTAGACAAGCAAGCAGACCCGGAGACATTAAGTGACTTGCCCAAGTTCTTCCATTTAGTAAGCTTCAGGAGCAGAGAGGTATACAGACTTGTCGGACCTCAAAGATTAGGTTCTCTCCCACGTGACACAGTGCCCTCTGCTCTGCATCTGAGTACTGAACAGGTGTTTACCAAAGTAATAATCAATGAGGGATGTCATACATTTGTCATTTACTATTATTTCCTTTATATTAGAAATATTTTACAATTATATTTTCTATTTTCAAACTAAATATAAAACTCATTGTGTCTCAATCAACTTTACATCTTGAGCCTTTAGCATTGCATGTCACATAGAGTGAATGTGAAACAGACATTACTGATGGGATGGTGAAGGTCAATCTTTTGGCATCCCAAAAAGAAAGCGTGTGTTTATGACAGAAGCCTATTTTTTATTTAAAACTATCTTATACATACATTATACCATCTTAATATACACGAGGAAAATAAAATTGAGAAATATGAAAAATTTTATTTAGAAATGTAAATACAGAATCTATAGCTTCCAAGACCTACAGACAAAATATATAATCAGTTATGGTTTCTTTCCTGTTGGATTAATCTTTTTTAGTGTTGAATACACATAGGACTTTTGTTATTTCAAATTATTTATTAATATTAATATAACTCAGGACTGGTGCAGTGGCTCATACCTGTAATCCCAGAACTTCAGGAGGTCTAGACGGGTGTATCACTTGAGGTCAGGAGTTCGAGACCAGCCTGGCCAACATGGTGAAACCCTGTCTCTACTAAAATATTAAAATTAGCCAGGTGTGGTGGCGGGCACCTATAATGCCAGCTACTCTGGAGGCTGAGGCACAAGAATTGCTTGAACCCAGGAGGCAGACGTTGCAGTGAGGCGAGATCGTGCTACTGCACTCCAGCCTGGGTGATACAATGAGACTCAGTGTCAAAAATAATAATAATATTAATATAACTAATTACTCTTCTCTGAGCTGCTAATGTGTTGTAAATGTTTACCAAATGGGATAGGTTATTATTGTGCATGTATTTCCCCATCTAAATGTTAATATTGACATGTAACTCAGGTTTTGAACGTTCCTTATTTCTTTACATTTAACTAATAGAGCTCATTTAGAGATGTCCAAATTTATAGTTCTGTGGTGTTATATTAAGCAATAGAATATTATTTATACTACATATTACTCCTGAATCATGAGCTTTTATGATACATGTAAATAATTCATATGCCCACTACATTTCTCATAAATAATTTCATCCTAGCTACAGGAAGTTTTCTTCTACAAACAGGCTAGATACCAAATAGGAGTGAAAATTGCTCCTTGAACTTTAAAACTGGAAAAGGTGGGAATAACATTTTTAAGAAATTTAGCTAATAAATTGTTGTCTTTATATTTCCAAGATCCAATTTCTTTATGAAGAACTACAGTTGGCTGAAGCAGATCACAAGTTTCTCTCATTGTAAAGAAAGGATAGCACTTTGCAATTAAGACTGAGATAAGTATCTTTTCTCCAGAAGAAGCAGGGCAAGGTGTAGACAAAGTTCTACTAAGAGGGGAAGAGGAAGTAGGAAGCCACCTGCATTTTCCATGGGATTGTGGGAAGAGGAAGACGGAGGTCAAATATATGACAGGACTTCTTACTTTGGACCCAAACATCAGGGAACAAGTTGTATTCTTTACCTTAAAGTCTAAAGCTGAGGAATATTAGATCACTCTCTCTTTTGGAAACCTAGAAAGACACTGCCTTAGCTTATGGTCTCAAAATAGCATAGTGGGATTATAGTAATGACGTCCATTAGTTTAGCAGTAGCCAAAGAAGATGTCTGGATAAATAAGCTTGACTGGGAATTCTCAAGACTGACCTCGGGCTCTGATGTCATAGAAATTCCGACATGCTCTGAGGGAGAGGGCGAATATAGCTAAAAATTTGACTGGTTAACTTGGCAGAGACTTATTCTACTTAAGACAAACTGATGTTTCACAAGGACTGGAGAAAAGGAAACTTGTTGAGGCAGAGACTGAAGAGAAGTTATAGACAGACCTCATAGGAGACCCACAGTGCAAGTATAAGCTAATGTAGGGCTGGCTCAGCAAGATATGCAAACAAGAGAACACCAGTTGCCTGGAGACCAACAGGGTGCCAATGATGAGGCTGACAAGGGACAGCACTATGAAGAACAGAGATCCCAAAAGACACAGGGCAAGACAAGGACATTTATGTTGTTCCTCCCCTACAATGAAGCCTTATAAACCTTCTATTTTTCTTCACTTGTATCTTTAACCGAGATCCACCTTGAAGGTGAGCATGGAGATGGGAGAAAATTTGAATGACTGAACATTTACTCAAAGGAGACAGAGTAATGGAACAGGGTCTCTTGTACTTGAAAAAGTTGAGACACCACTGATCTGCAAGGCTAAGATCTCTCTTTCGCCTTGGCATGAAGACATGAAGATGAGTAGATAATTTTTTTTCTGCCCATTTGTAAACCAATGCATACTATAATTCTTGTCGACAGTTTTTTAGGCATCTTTTAAAAAATCAATTATTTTCCTAGATTGAGACACCAGTGAGGCTCGTAGCCTCTTTCCTCTAATGTGGTGGAGAGCTCCTTAGCAGCAGTAGTTTTGGCATGTACTATCTGGCCGCACACTTTTTTTCAGAAGACTTTAAAGGGTCTTTAACTCAGTGAATTATTCCTGGGTAGTAATAGATCATGAACAGTAGCACTTTCATCTAGCTTCACTTTTAAGTTTTCCCTTCAGGCTTTAAGAACCATTATTGCTGATCCTCTAAATATGCACTAAAATGTCTATTTGGCCAATTTCCTCAACTTTGGTTGATTGGTTGATTCATTAACTTATTCAACAAATAAGTACAGAGTACTATGTGCCAGGTATGGTAAACCGAGCTGAAAACTTACCCATTGTCTCTGTCCTTATGGAACTCATATTTTGATTATTTGGATTATTGTCACCACAAAGGCACACTACAGCTCTTGCTTACGTAGTTTGTCCTTTATTGTCTACAATTGTTCCTATTGTTAAACAACTCATCCTTTATGTATGTGCAACATTTGCCTTTTTTATCTCCACAATCAGTTTTACCTTTTTCTGCTTTTATTTCCCTTGTATTTTTATGCCTTTTAATATCACTTTGAACATTCTCACTATGTCTACACTTACAGTGTCTTAAAAAGTTTCTAATGTTTGAAAAACAGGTAACCCATACCTATAGAAAGCACATCAATGAATGAGGTGCACAATAACCAAATGTGTAGCAATCTGCTACAGTTACTAACATCATCTATTGGTGATCAGCTTTCGCTCTGAGACATAGTTTGTTCATATCTATGGAAATTCCTGAGTTAAAATTTGTAAAATAAAATAGAACATGTGTTTAATTATTCAGTTGAAGTAAAAAGAAATGATCAAGCAGTAACCAAAGAGACAAAAATTAATAATTAAAAATTTCCGCCTTTAGAAACGTATTGCCTGGATGCGGAGACCATTATCTAAAAATAACTTTTAAAATATGTTATGTATAAGGTTTTAGGTGTATAATAAATGAAGGTGTGTTTAATTATCTACAAAGAAGAGGTTACATTTGATGTGGGCCTTGAATACCGGGTAAGAGCTGGCTGAGCAGATGGGAAAGAATGATGTAGGCACAGGAAACAGCACATGCCAAGGCAGAGAGGTGGGAAGGTTGCCATGAGGCACAACATGGGAAAGAGAGAGGGAGCTGGAAAATAAATCAGGATCTGAAGGTGCGGGGTTTTGTGTGTCATGCTAAGGAGCTGTAGTTAATTCTATAACAATGAGAGCCCCTAGATGCTTTAAAGTTGACCTGTTCACGTTTAGGTTTTGAAGCTGTCTGGCAAGTGGACAAAGGAATATTTGTGCTGAGAGAAGGGTGAGGAAGTGGTGCTATCACTGGAATATATTCCTTATTTTATTTTATTTTATTTTTTTGAGATCATTGCTTGTAACAGGATTATATTACAGTTTGGATTTAAAATATCAATATGAATATCCTACAGAGTGAAAATATGTCTACTGAGTTACATACAAGGTATCTATGCAATTATTGACTTGATCGCTTTCTAATAGTGCGTTTTATTGCTGAAAACAACCCAATTCTCAGAAACATGAGTTTTATCTGATCAATAGCACAAGTTTACAACTTGTAATTTCCAATACTTCCAGCTTATTTGGTGTAGACATAGTTATTTCAAGTTTTTCAAGTTCTTATTGTAGAAAGTGTATTTGGTTCATTCATATTTGTAATCCTGATATGCTTTACACATTAGTTATTTTATAAGGTAACATTGCTGAAGAGAGTAATTGGATTGTGCTTCAAATGAAAATAAATCTAAAATTATTTTTCCTTACAAAAAATCTAAAAAAAAAATTATTAACAAATTTGTAAACTCTAAAAATGTGCAAAAACCTATGCTAAGGTCAATATAAGGCCTTTTTTTCATCTTGGCTCTATTTCTAAGAAAATAAAATTTAGAGTTGCCATAAAATCCTATTGTAAATTCAATTTAAAAATTCAGCACTGAGTATAAACTGTCTAACACTATGAATACAGATTTTGGGGGAGCATCTTGTCATAGTATACATAGTGCTTTTATGAAATTAAAAGATATATAGAGATCTCCATTTGGAATTGATTGTCAAAATGTATAATTATTTAAACACACATTTAGAATAACTGAACTATAATTCTTTGTGAAAACGGTGACATTGAACAAAACAAGGCAATGCATATTTTTTCCCTGTACCTACCAATAATTAGATGCTAAAATATGCTTGAGCTGGAACCAATCTAGTTTACAATGGAATTGCGGTGTTTGTAAAGATGTCCTTTAAATGTTGGCTCATTTTTTTTTTAAAGTTTGTTGGAAATCTTTAATCAAAATATTTAATAAATGTATTGCTAAAATAAGGTTTCAAAGCTTTTTAACAAATTGCAATTATCAAGAACAGTGCTTGCAACAGGAAAACAATGATGTTTATGTCCCTAAAGAAAAGAAGAAAATGATCCAATTAAATGACACGAGCTCCGGTGGATTTAAGATTTAATTTGTAAATTCTATAATGGTATTTTAGAATATCCTGACTTGTGGGAAAAAACTTTTAATAAAACTCCTATTTTAATTGAACAGTTTAAAAATTCTGTTTTGGAATTGAGATGAAATTGAGAGGGCCTACAATTTTGCAGTGTCAAAATTTGAAAAAGTATTCAAAGGATCATAGAGACAACTTATTTTAATAAGTTTTGTGCAAAATGAAGTTCGCTGGAGATCTCTGAATGAAATTACTTGTGCTGTAAAATTAATCTATTTCAACATAAAAAATAAAAATAGAAATGAGAATAACCTTCATTTAGCGGGCATTTTTCTGAGTACGTCAAACCTTGGGAAAATTTGTTTCTCAGTAAAGTATATTTTCTATAGAAAGTTAAATTAAAAGTTATAATTTCAAATTTACTTGTCATAAAATACAATTTTGCAAAATATTGCAAGATATTTTGTAAAAATCTTAAAAAATGAAAAAATTTCTCAAAAATATTATTTTAGGATAGAAATATGTATCAAGAATAGTTACTCAATGTATGCTATTTTTAATATTCAACCAATCAATATATTTTTAATTTGTTTACATGTTTGTTTTTTAAAATTACAATTTATTTATATTAATTTTATTAAAAATAATTTTTGATTAAAATTATTTTACAGATTTACCAGTTTAATAAAACCAGTTGTCAGTTAATAAATAAATGTTTCATAAAGTATATATCTTAACTATTTTAGTAATTTTGCTCATACTCAGATGTATTCTGGCTAACAATAAATTATACAGTCACTATATTTAACAGCTGTGTGACCTTGAGAAAATCAACACCTCCATTAAACTTTAGTTTTCTCATCTAGGAAATAAAGATGATATTATTTATCTCAAAGTTAATTATGAGGTATAAAGTAAATAATGTATATAAAGTGCTGATCACAGTCCTTGCATATAATTATCATTTGATAATTAGCAATACTATTAATATAATGGTTCTTTTAAAAGAAGCTAGTGTTTTTTTTTTCTTCCCCCCAAGACAGTAGAGACTTTTAGCGTGCCTCACTCACTTGGAAATAGCAAGATAGTGTATAAAGATAAACTCTGTGAGCTTTAATTCAAGAAGGAGAATGGGAATCCACTGGATTCATGAAGGACATCCCAGATCCCGGGGAGGAGAACGAAAGCAAACAGCCCCTCTGACAGCATCTGGCTGATAAAAGTGAGTGAAGTCCCAGTACATGAGAGAGGCAGAGAGTCTCCCTCTGTGACTCACTTTTCCCCTAGGGATCTGAGCAGCCCAGGCTGAGGGACAGCACTTTATTTCTCCCAAGTCTTGGAGCTAACTTGGGGAGAGGCTTGGAGATGCTGTGAGAGAAAGATACTGGGAAAAGCTGCAGACATTTTCCCAGACCCAGGACTGAGAACAGGATGCTGTTTTTAATCTAGGTGCTTACAAAGTCAGGCATCCTTTGGAGACCTGGCAGCATGGCCATGCAGGCATTTAGTCTGCCTAAATGGAGAAGTTCCAGTCTATAGTGATTGTCTATCATAACTTGGATGGTAATAAAATAAAGTAAAAAAATTAAAAAAGAAAAATAATAGATACTACAATCAGACAATTGACAAGTATGTAAGGAAAAGTTTCCACTTGTATAACATCATGCTAGCTATTATGACAAATGCAGGGATAAAACAGACTCTTATATCCTGCTAGAGGAGATACCATTTACATTCATGAAAAATGACTGTGTTTAACCTATTGTAGTTGTAATTACATATCTCTGTGGTTACAGCAGTAGAAAAGGAGTTCGAGATAGGAGTGAATACTGTGACCTGGGGTTATCATTTCATCTTTACAATATGCTTAGCACTATGTAAGAAATTGGAAATACAAGAAGACAGAGTTCTTATTCTCAAGAAACTCAGAATCTCCTGAACCAAGGTAAGCTTCAGGTATCAGGTGAGATACACCATTCTGGGCAGGAGAATAGAACTTCACATAGAGGAATAAGCATTGTAGGTGGAGTGAGCTTTGTTTATGAGGGCAGTTGGCTTGGCTGGAGTGGAGGGAGCATTGGAGATTGATGGGAGGTAAGCCTGAGTAAGCAAAGTAAGAAACTCCATAATAAAAACACTCCGGATTGCTTTCTGAGCATGGCATTTGGGTGTAGTCTGGCATAAAAGTGTATTTCTGAAGACCTGCTAGGTTGCTAAGTTTTGTGTTAGTAGCTTTATAATTCTTCCATTCCTCCTGTATTACATGGAGAACAAATAATATGGGTTTCACTCTTGTTAACACTAGTTTCTGTATCAAGCAGTTCTCAATCATGTGGAAGGATGGCATTAGCAGCCACACTATGGTGTGGAGTTATTATGTGGGTAAATTTTTTTCACACATTTGACACAAAAAAACATTCTGCACAATAGCATATTAGACCTCATTTCTTTGTTTTATGGAAGGAAACCACAGTCCATAACAGTTGCCTAAGATCCCACTCAATGTGTGGAGGGCCAGGACCCAAACTACATTCTCCTGATGCCTGGCAGGGGCTTTTTCCACTATATCAGCATCTCCACGATGGGATCCCAGGAATACTGATTCCAGAGGTGTTAATTGAGGCTCACAGAACAAAAGTTTCTAGGGAGAAAAATAACCTTGGAAGTATTACATGTTAAATCCTTCTCTCGAAGATCCAGAGTTCACAGTAGTACATTAAAGACTTACAAGAGTTCCAACAGTAAAGAAGAAAGTTATTTAACAATGTTAAATAGTTAAAATGACTTATTCGTAGAAAACACTTTTCTTTGTATACTTTTCTAATGGGAAATTATTTTCCCTTAAGTTTGAAATGACTTCACTGTCTTCATCCTCATTTCTCAAATTTAGGGTAGCCCAATAGACTTTGCTGCAGGTAGCTGAGATGAGGAGGGCCAGTATTCCTACTGAAAAGACAGCAGAAGGATTTCACAGCAGGGCTTCAGCCTCAGAGATTACTGAAGGAGTAACTGGAACCCTGTTTTATTGAGTGTCACCAGACTGATGAGGCTTGTACTGGGCTGAAATATGAGCTAAGTGTATCTTATTTCTCACTTATTGAAAGCAGTGTGGCCAGCAGTTGAGAGCTTGATCTATGTGTCAACTAGCCTTGTTTTTGCCTTGTAGTAACTCTGTGATGTTGAGGAAGTTATTTCAGCTTTTCGAGCCTCCCTTTTCTCATGTAGGATGGGGCTAATGATTCCTAAGTCTTAGAATTTTTGTTAAGGCTGAGATGCTGTAATATGGACCATCTAAAGTGTTACATATAATGTGTGATATATAGTTTTTGTAAGGTTCCTAGCAGAATTCTTGGCACACGGTTTGTGCTTGTGTTCAGCTCTATGGGGACTATGTGATAGCTCCTGCTTACAGCGTTGAGTGAACGTGACTCAACTCTATTATATTAGAAATAATAGCTGCTGTTTAGTGAAATTTCCTGTATGCCAACCAGTCTACTAATGCTTTTTATGAGTTTCCTCATTTAATCTGATCAATGATCATGTTCATTCTTTTAATATTTTCATTTTATGGAGCAGAGAATTGAGGCACAGAAGGGTTGCATAACTTTCTGAAGGTTACACTATTAATACATTGGCAGAGCCAGGATTCAAATCCAGGAAAATGTTTTGTTTTTCTGCCTCTTTAATCAAGATAAACTATAGATTCATTTTAAAATTTCTATTTTTGTGTTAGACGTATAAGCATAGTATAATACAATAGATATTCAGAAATTATTTTGAAATATATAAAACAATATTAAAATTAGTATAAATTTTTAAAAATCTATTATACAATCATCCAAATGTAGTTTTCACATGATATTTTTCCTTTTAGCCTTTGTGCAAAATAATATTTTCCATATTTATAACCAATATTGTGTTGTTTATAAGTAATAGTATATCATAACAGTTTTAATTTTCATTTTAGTTTTCATAGTTATTTTTAATCACTAATATTTCCTCAAGATGACATAACATAATTTGCCTGATCATTCTTCCATTGCCAGACATTTTGATGTTTTCCAACCTTCTAATTGTTCTGCATACATGATTTAGGGTCACTTTTCATAAAAATTCATAAAACCCTAAAAACAAACAAACAAACCTGAATCATCTATATACATCGTTGATTTTAAACTTAGTATTTCTTTAACAAACCGAATTCTGGGATTTTAGTTACAGAATATCACTATCCTTTGGAAAAGCAACTTAGTATATTCTAGGATTTTCAAAGCCTGGCCAGGGTTGCACAGATGCAATTCTTTGGAAGAGGAACTGGTACAGCCTGCTCACACAAGCATCCCCTTGGACTTTTATCATCACACATATTTTACACTCAGAAATGGAAGAGGGAGTGAACAAACAATGCCAAATTCCTACAGAAGAGAAACCCATTTCATATTATCAATCACCTCTTGGAATAAGTAACATGGTGTCAATCACGCTGCTAAAATGAACTTCCATTGCTGATTCCGTTTTCTGTTATTTTTCTCTTCTCTTTTTCCTGTAAGCTATACTCAGAGTGTTGCTGTTAATAAAAGAATATTCTTCTTCTGTTTCTCTACAAAGATACCTAGTATACCGCTGTAATTTATGGATCCAGAAAACATTATTTTTCCTAATGGAATCCACCAGCACTAAAATTACATTTTTCATTCTCCGTATTGCCTTCATTATTACAAGTTTTAACAGAATATGAGATATTCATACACATTTTATTCATCAGACTTTTTTTCTGAAGTTATGGAATACATTTAGAAATGACTTGGTTCATTTTGTCATCTAACTTTTAGCTACTGAATAATGCCATGTTATCTATTTTGGATCATACTTATATTAGAAATAAACATCTATTGAGATTTCAAAATTTCTTATTTTTTTCCAGAGTAAGGCATACATTAAATTTGGTATTACAATTTATCCCAACAGTACAGAGCCTGCTTAGGAAACAGTTCATTTTTTCAGAGTATAATGAAAAGTTAAGCTTTGTGTATCTTTCTTGGAGGGCCAAGTACAGCTTGCCTACATCTGCAATCTTAGGGGAAATGATCACTGCATAAACTTCATATTTTTAATGGAAAAGAACAAGCAATAGCTCTCCAAAGACTCTTTTAAGAAAGGCAAAATTATGGAACTTGAATATTTTCTGAAATGTTTGGCTTCATGATATATTTACATTAGGAACTCACTGTTTTCCTTGAGCCCTCAAACTTTTATTTTAAGACTTGTATCATTCTAAAGCTATAAGTTAACTGCTGAAGGATGGAATTTTACAGGATGTACTGTGGACAGGGTGCAGGCAGAGGAAAGTATATGTTCTCACACTTTAAGTTGCTAGGGGAAAAAGGTATTTTAGCCCAAATTGGCATCAGATGGCAGGAAAGTCTTGGTTGGTTAAAAAAAAAAAGTCTGCTCTGTTGAACCACAATGAATGAGCTCCTCAGAATCATGTACGTTTAAAAAATGATTCATATTTTTAAGCAAACTTGGAGAAAATTTGGGAAGGAAGGGATCTTGAGATCGTAGGTCGAGGTTAGATTTCCGTCGGCATTTTCTTGTTCCATTGTGGTGCCAGTGTTGCAATATCCATTCTAGCTGAGGAAAATACAACTAGCGCTCATTCTCAAAATCTCCAACCACCAGACATTTCCACTCAAACATCCTGCCACCATCTGAAACTCATTTAATGTTGGACTGATCTTTTCACTTCTCCCCGAACCTATTCCTTTGCTTTCCTTCCTTATATTAATATAATCATTTTCTCATCCCTTAGACATGAAGACTTGAAATTAATTTTAACTTTCTCTCCCTCACATTCAATGAGTCACCAAGTTCTTTATTCCATCTTTCCTATGTATCTGTCCCCTCCTGCCCATCTCTACAGCCTCTTCTTATACCATACCTTGGAAGCAGCACACACCTGATCCAGAACAGATTTTTGGACTCTGGACTCAAATTAGATACCCTGGACTCAAATCCTAAAACTGTTATTTACTAGCTTGGGAAAATAAAATAGGGTTGTTAGGGCCATCTTATAAAATTGTGATAACTAAAAAATAATGTATATAAAGCATAATACTTGACACAAACCAAGCTCTATAAATGACAATTGATATCTGTCTTGCTGCTCTTCTTTTTTTCCAAGCTCAACACTGGCAATTCAGTCTAACTAAACCATTTTCAGCATTCTATCCTTAGCCTCTGGACTTGCCAGTACTCAATGCACCCCAAAGACTGGTTTTAAGCTATGTGGTTATCATCTCTTCCTCTACATACTTGAATGCTTTACTCCTTCTAACCAGATTTTTTGTTTTAACAATCCCCAGAAACTGGTTTGCATTTTCCCACCTTTCATTGCTGTCCTGCTTTGGCTGATACTACCTATTCACTAGGAGTATCTTCTCTCTGTAAATCCTTTCTACATATCCAAATCTTGTAAACTCTTTAGGATAATGTCAAACCTATCATTACTGAAAAGTCATGCCTAACTGTGGCAGATGAGAGTAATTTTGTCATCTTCTGAACTTTTGTAGTTCTTAGTGTCAGTGACTAACTTTTTGGGCATAACCTTATGCCTTATGATATGGCTTTAGTATTATTCTGAACTTTTCTTGTTGTGTGTTACTGTTACTTAACCTTCCACGTATTTATTTCTTAGCTCTTCAGTTGTTTTCTCAGTTCCCTGAAGGCAGAGAACATGTGTTTTCTCCCATAGTCTCTGTCATAATATCTAGGACTTAGTAAATCTTACTAAATCATAGGTGATTGAAGAGTATACAATTACTCTTGCCTGACATTCAGATATCTTGCATTAATATATGGGGCAAACTTTTGTAGAGAAATAAAGTTGTGGAGCACTTGCTTTGTGCTAAGTACTAAAGTCGGTAATGGGGATAGAGAGATTGATAACATGGTTCCTCAAGGAGCTCACTCTGGGAGAAATGGACATGTAAATACATTCATGCAAGAGGGGGTATGTTTCAAGTAGTACTAGACATACTTGCGGCACAAGGGAGGTTGTGTTCCATTCTGCATAAGGAGGCAGAGATGGTGACACAGAGAAGCAGAGGAGAAAGCTGAGAGCTGGTTCTTATAGAATTAGAAGTACTTTGCTCAAGAAATGGATGTGTGTGTTAGTATGTGGGTGGGAAAAAGAAAGAGTATCCTTTGAGGTACATGGCAATTCATAGAAAGAGATCATCTGTAGGAAATATAACAATCATTTCAGAAGAATATGGAAATAGAGACTTCCGGTTCCAAAATGGTGTCATAGAAGCAAGTTGGCTCACTCCCACCACAGAAAACCAAAACTAAATATATAGCACCAAGATTTATGAACAGTAATATGCCAGAACTCACATATAAGGAGACAGTTCCCAAGGCACAGAGAAGTGAAAAAACTCCAAGCAGGTGGTAAGAGAATAGGACTTCCATTCTGTGATGCTCCTCCTCCAAATCTGATTGGCTCCAAAAATGCAGAAAATTTCTTCCCAACTCATGGTCTTTACACTAGAAAAAGTGAGGTCATGGTGAACAACCATTTTTCCTAACATCCTGCGTTCCCTGGCAGGCAGCCTATTCCTATCTCAACCCACAGGAACCATCAAGAGAGCCTGAAGGAAGAGATATTCCTTTAGGCAGAGACAAATGAAGGCAGGACAACAATCCCCAGCCCAGGAAACTCTGCTCTGTAACTCAGCACTGGTCAGGAAGTTTGTTCCCACGTATGTCTTGGGCAAGAGGGAAAATAAAATAGGGTTGTTAGGGTCATCTTATAAAATTGTGATAACTAAAAAATAATGTATATAAAGCATAATACTTGACACAAACCAAGCTCTATAAATGAAAATTGATATCTGTCTTGCTGCTCTTCTTTTTTCCAAGCTCAACACTGGCAATTCAGTCTAACTAAACCATTTTCAGCATTCTATCCTTAGCCTCTGGACTTGCCAGTACTCACTGCACCCCACAGACTGGTTTTAAGCTATGTGGTTATCATCTCTTCCTCTACATACTTGAATGCTTTACTCCTTCTAACCAGATTTTTTGTTTTAACAATCCCCAGAAACTGGTTTGCATTTTCCCACCTTTCATTGCTGTCCTGCTTTGGCTGATACTACCTATTCACTAGGAGTATCTTCTCTCTCTAAACCCTTTCTACATATCCAAATCTTGTAAACTCTAGGATAATGTCAAACCTATCATTACTGAAAAGTCATGCCTAACTGTGGCAGATGAGAGTAATTTTGTCATCTTCTGAACTTTTGTAGTTCTTAGTGTCAGTGACTAACTTTTTGGGCATAACCTTATGCCTTATGATATGGCTTTAGTATTATTCTGAACTTTTCTTGTTGTGTGTTACTGTTACTTAACCTTCCACGTATTTATTTCTTAGCTCTTCAGTTGTTTTCTCAGTTCCCTGAAGGCAGAGAACATGTGTTTTCTCCCATAGTCTCTGTCATAATATCTAGGACTTAGTAAATCTTACTAAATCATAGGTGATTGAAGAGTATACAATTACTCTTGCCTGACATTCAGATATCTTGCATTAATATATGGGGCAAACTTTTGTAGAGAAATAAAGTTGTGGAGCACTTGCTTTGTGCTAAGTACTAAAGTCGGTAATGGGGATAGAGAGATTGATAACATGGTTCCTCAAGGAGCTCACTCTGGGAGAAATGGACATGTAAATACATTCATGCAAGAGGGGGTATGTTTCAAGTAGTACTAGACATACTTGCGGCACAAGGGAGGTTGTGTTCCATTCTGCATAAGGAGGCAGAGATGGTGACACAGAGAAGCAGAGGAGAAAGCTGAGAGCTGGTTCTTATAGAATTAGAAGTACTTTGCTCAAGAAATGGATGTGTGTGTTAGTATGTGGGTGGGAAAAAGAAGGAGTATCCTTTGAGGTACATGGCAATTCATAGAAAGAGATCATCTGTAGGAAATATAACAATCCTTTCAGAAGAATATGGAAATAGAGACTTCCGGTTCCAAAATGGTGTCATAGAAGCAAGTTGGCTCACTCCCACCACAGAAAACCAAAACTAAATATATAGCACCAAGATTTATGAACAGTAATATCCCAGAACTCACATATAAGGAGACAGTTCCCAAGGCACAGAGAAGTGAAAAAACTCCAAGCAGGTGGTAAGAGAATAGGACTTCCATTCTGTGATGCTCCTCCTCCAAATCTGATTGGCTCCAAAAATGCAGAAAATTTCTTCCCAACTCATGGTCTTTACACTAGAAAAAGTGAGGTCATGGTGAACAACCATTTTTCCTAACATCCTGCGTTCCCTGGCAGGCAGCCTATTCCTATCTCAACCCACAGGAACCATCAAGAGAGCCTGAAGGAAGAGATATTCCTTTAGGCAGAGACAAATGAAGACGGGACAACAATCCCCAGCCCAGGAAACTCTGCTCTGTAACTCAGCACTGGTCAGGAAGTTTGTTCCCACGTATGTCTTGGGCAAGAGCCCCTAACCAGCTTTCCCACACTGCCAAAATAACTCTTTTAGTATCTCCCTCATCTGGGATGGGCAATGCTCTTATCATTTACTAGAGCTGAGGGAAACCTGGACTTAAGGTGCCATCTAGTGCTGAAGAAAGACAGCAACTTACCAGAAAAAATGATATTTGATAGGTAAATTACAAAAAAACTCTAAGCATATTCAGTAATAACCAATATGAGCCAGACATAGAAGACTGGCATAAATAATTCTTTAATGCAAAGACATAGAAATATATCCACAAGAAACAACAGCAAACAGGGAACCATGACTCCTCAAATGGACAAAAAGAAATGACTCACCCTAATAAGATAGTGATATGTGAGTTCTCTGATCAGGAATTGAAAATGACACTTTTAAGGAAACTCAGTGATCTCCAAGATACCACAGAAAGAAATCAAGTCAGAAACTTAGAGAAATTTAATAAAGAGATTAAAATAATTTAGAAAAACAAATCTTGGAACTTAGAAATACATTTACTGAGCTGAAAAATTTATTATAGGATTTCTACAACAAAATTGATCAAGCAGAATAATTAGTGAGCTTGAAGACAGGCTATTCTAAAATACAGAGGAATAAAATAATGAAGATTATATATGAGATACAGAAAATTACTTAAAAGGATCAAATTTAAGAAATGTTAATGTTCAAAAAGGAGTTCAGCAACAGCAAAACTTTTTCATATAAATAATAACAGAAAACATTCCAAAATTGAGAAAGATCTAAATATTTGGGTACAGATAGAAGGGCAGAGAACACCAAAGAGATTTGACTCAAATAAGACTACCTTAAGGCATATAATAATCAAACTGTCAAAGGTCAAGTCAAAGAAAGGATCCTAAAAGCAGAAAGAAAAAGGAAGCAAATACCACATAAATAAAGGAGCTCCAATTCATCTGGTAACAGATGCCTCAAAAAAAACAAAACAAAACAAAACAAAAACAAAAACCCAACTATACAGGTCAGGAGGGCATGGAACAGCATTTTCAGTGCTGAAAGTAAGAAACTGCCATCCAAGAATACTGTGTCCAGCAAGACTCTTCTTCAAATGTGAAAGAGAGATAAAGTTCTTCCCAGACAAACAAAAACAGAATTCACTACCACCAGATTCATCTGACAAGAAATGCTAAAGAGAATTATGCAATCCAAAGGGGAGAAAAGCATTAAATGTGCAAAACAAGCAAACATTTAAAGGTATAAAACCCAATGATAAAATTAAATACAGGGACAAGCTCAGAATAATCTAATACTGTAATTGTGGTATGCAGTTAACTCATAACTTTAATATGAAGCCCAAAAGACAAATCTATCAAAAACTATAACAGCTACAGCAACCTGTTAAGAGATAGGCAATATAAAAATATATAAATTGAGACAACAAAAAGTTAGAATATGGGGAGGATGGAGTTAAAGTACAGAGTTTTGTTTTGTTTTGTTTTGTTTTTTACTTTTTGTTTCTTGTCTTTTCTTTGTGATCTAAGATAAGTTATCATTTCTTTAAAATAACTTGTTATATTGATAAGATGTTCTTTGTAAGTCCCATGGTAACCACAATGCAAAATCCTATAATGGATTCATTAAAAATAACAAGCAAGCAACACATCAAGCCACAAGAGCAGAGAACCACAAAAGAAAATAGAAACAAAGGAATATAAAAATACAGGAGTTGCAAAACAACCAGAAACAAGCAACAAAATGGCAGTAGTAAGTCCTTAATATTGGTAATAACACTGAATGTGAATGGACTCAATTCTCCAATTAAAAGGTGTAGGAGAATAAAGACAGAATGAATAAAGAAATATGACCCAACAATATGATACCTACAAGAAACCCATTTCTCCTATAGAAACACAAATAGCCTTAAAGTGAAGGGATGAAAAATGATATTACATGCAACTGGAAACCAAACAAGAGCAGGAGTAATTATACTGGGATAAAATAGACTGTAACTCAAAAAGTACAA
>NW_012108008.1:174712-182199 GCF_000951045.1 Mandrillus leucophaeus | reverse complement strand
CAATATGAGCCAGACATAGAAGACTGGCATAAATAATTCTTTAATGCAAAGACATAGAAATATATCCACAAGAAACAACAGCAAACAGGGAACCATGACTCCTCAAATGGACAAAAAGAAATGACTCACCCTAATAAGATAGTGATATGTGAGTTCTCTGATTAGGAATTGAAAATGACACTTTTAAGGAAACTCAGTGATCTCCAAGATACCACAGAAACAAATCAAGTCAGAAACTTAGAGAAATTTAATAAAGAGATTAAAATAATTTAGAAAAACAAATCTTGGAACTTAGAAATACATTTACTGAGCTGAAAAATTTATTATAGGATTTCTACAACAAAATTGATCAAGCAGAATAATTAGTGAGCTTGAAGACAGGCTATTCTAAAATACAGAGGAATAAAATAATGAAGATTATATATGAGATACAGAAAATTACTTAAAAGGATCAAATTTAAGAAATGTTGATGTTCAAAAAGGAGTTCAGCAACAGCAAAACTTTTTCATATAAATAATAACAGAAAACATTCCAAAATTGAGAAAGATCTAAATATTTGGGTACAGATAGAAGGGCAGAGAACACCAAAGAGATTTGACTCAAATAAGACTACCTTAAGGCATATAATAATCAAACTGTCAAAGGTCAAGTCAAAGAAAGGATCCTAAAAGCAGAAAGAAAAAGGAAGCAAATACCACATAAATAAAGGAGCTCCAATTCATCTGGTAACAGATGCCTCAAAAAAAACAAAACAAAACAAAACAAAAACAAAAACCCAACTATACAGGTCAGGAGGGCATGGAACAGCATTTTCAGTGCTGAAAGTAAGAAACTGCCATCCAAGAATACTGTGTCCAGCAAGACTCTTCTTCAAATGTGAAAGAGAGATAAAGTTCTTCCCAGACAAACAAAAACAGAATTCACTACCACCAGATTCATCTGACAAGAAATGCTAAAGAGAATTATGCAATCCAAAGGAGAGAAAAGCATTAAATGTGCAAAACAAGCAAACATTTAAAGGTATAAAACCCAATGATAAAATTAAATACAGGGACAAGCCCAGAATAATCTAATACTGTAATTGTGGTATGCAGTTAACTCATAACTTTAATATGAAGCCCAAAAGACAAATCTATCAAAAACTATAACAGCTACAGCAACCTGTTAAGAGATAGGCAATATAAAAATATATAAATTGAGACAACAAAAAGTTAGAATATGGGGAGGATGGAGTTAAAGTACAGAGTTTTGTTTTGTTTTGTTTTGTTTTTTACTTTTTGTTTCTTGTCTTTTCTTTGTGATCTAAGATAAGTTATCATTTCTTTAAAATAACTTGTTATATTGATAAGATGTTCTTTGTAAGTCCCATGGTAACCACAATGCAAAATCCTATAATGGATTCATTAAAAATAACAAGCAAGCAACACATCAAGCCACAAGAGCAGAGAACCACAAAAGAAAATAGAAACAAAGGAATATAAAAATACAGGAGTTGCAAAACAACCAGAAACAAGCAACAAAATGGCAGTAGTAAGTCCTTAATATTGGTAATAACACTGAATGTGAATGGACTCAATTCTCCAATTAAAAGGTGTAGGAGAATAAAGACAGAATGAATAAAGAAATATGACCCAACAATATGATACCTACAAGAAACCCATTTCTCCTATAGAAACACAAATAGCCTTAAAGTGAAGGGATGAAAAATGATATTACATGCAACTGGAAACCAAACAAGAGCAGGAGTAATTATACTGGGATAAAATAGACTGTAACTCAAAAAGTACAAGAAGAGAAAAGGTTACTATATAATGATAAAGGGGTCAATTCAGGAAGTGGATGTAACGATTACAAAATATCTATGCACCCACCACTAGAGCTCCCAAGTATTTAAAGCAAACATGAATAGATGTAAAGGGAGAGATAGATGGCAATACAATAATATCAGGGACCTCATCACCTCACTCTCAATAATGGACAGATAATCTAGACAGAAAATTGATGAAGAAACTTTGGAGTTAAACTACACAATAGAACAAACAGGCCTAACTTATATTTGCCGAACTTTTCACCCAACACATTCTTTTCATCAGCACATGAAACATTCTCTAGAATAGACTATATCTTAGTCCACTAAAGAAGTCCCAATAAATTCAAAAACAGACAAATAATATCAAATATCTTCTTTGACCACACTGGAATAAAACTAAAAATGAATAACAAGAGGAACCTCAGAAACTACATAAAAACATGGAAATTAAACACATGTTCCTGAATAATCAAATGAGTCAATGAAGAAAGTAAGGAGAAAATTTAAAAATTTATTGAAACAAATGAAAATTGAATTATAACATACCCAAATATATAGGATATAGCAAAAGCAGTACTGAGGTAAGTTTATAGCAATAAGTAACTACATTAAAACAGTAGAAAGGCTTCATATAAAAACTCAAGCATACGTCTCAAAGAAGTAGAAAAGCAAGAACAAACCAAACATAAAATTAGTAGAAGGAAAAGTATAATAAAAATGAAACATTAATTTAAAAATTGAGACTAGAAAAAAATATAAGACTAACAGAAGGAAAAATTGATTTTTGAAAAGATAAACAAAAGTGACAAAATTTTAGCTAGATTAAGAAAAAAAGAGAGAAGGTCCAAATAAATAAAATCAGAAATGAAAAGGGAAACATAGCAACTGAGACCACAGAAATAAACAGAATCATTAGAGACTATGATGAGCAACTCTATGCCAACAAATTAGAAACCCTAGAAGAAATGGATAAATTCCCGGATCCATACAACCTACCAAGATTGAACCATGAAGAAAAGGAAAATCTCAACAAATTAATGCATAATAAGATTGAAGCTGTAATAAAGTCTTACATCAAAGGAAAGTCCAGAAACTGATGGCCTCACTGCTGAATTTTACCAAAAATTTAAAGAACTAATACCAATTCTACTCAAACTTCAAAAAAAAATTGAAGTGGAGGGAATACTTCCAAACTCGTTCTATGAGGTCAGGATTGCCTTGGTACCAAAACCAGACAAATACGCAACTAAAAGAGAAAACTACAGGCCAATATCCCTGATGAACACAGATGCAAAAATCCTCAACAAAATACTGGCAAACCAAATTCAACAGCACATTTAAAAGATAATTTACCATGATTACATGGGATTCATCTCAGGGATACAAGGATATTGCAACATAAACAAATAAAAAAAACCCCATAAAACATTACATTAACAGCAGCAAGAACAAAAAACATATGATCAGTTCAATAGGTGCAGATATGAAAAAGCATTTAATAAAATTTACCTTCCCGTTATGATGAAAACCCTCATAAGCTAGGCATAGAAAGAATATACCTCAAAATAATAAAGACCATATATGAGCAACTAACAGCAAAGATTGTATCTAATGGGGAAAAATTGAAAGTCTTTCCTTTAAGATCTGAAACAACAAGGATGCTTACTTTCATCACTGTTATTCAGTGTAATACTGGAAGCTCTGGCCAGAGCAATTAGACAAGAGAAAGAAAGAGTATCCAAATTGGAAAGAAAGAAGTCAAAGTAGGCTTGTTCACAGACAACATGATCTTATACTAAGAAAACCTAAACTATTCATCAAAAAGCTGTTGGAACTAATAAGCAAATTCAGTAAAGTTACCAGATACAAAATTGACCAAAAAATCAGTAGTATTTATATATGTCAATAGTGAAGAATCTGAAAAGGAAATCAAGAAATCTATCTCACTTATAGTAGCTGCAAAGGATATAAAACAGCTAAGAATCAACCAAAAAAAGTGAAAGATTTATACGAGAAAATGTATAACCACTCATGAAAGAAATTGAGTAGGACACAAGAAAGGAAAATATATTTTATGCTCATGGATTGGAAAAACTAATATTATTGAAATAAGAATACTACCCAAGGCTATTTACAGAATCAGTACAATCTCTATCAACATACTAATGACATTCTTCACAGAATTGGCATCGTATTGGCATAACAACAGACACATAGACCAGTTGAATAGAAGCGAGAACCCATATATAAATCCACATACCTACAGTGAACTCATTTTTGACAAAGGCACTAAGAACATAAAATGGGAAAGGATTGTTTCTTCAATAAATAGTGCTGGGAAAAGGTAAATAACCATATGCAGAAGAATGAAACTAGACTCCTATCTCACCAAAAGTAAAAAACAAATCACAACAGATTAAAGACTTAAATCTTAGACCTGAAACTATGAAACTACTAGAGGAAAACATTGAGGTAATGCTACAGGACATTGGTTTGAGCAAAGATTTTTTTTGTGTGTAAAACCTCAAAGGTTCTGACAACAAAACTGACAATAGATAAAAACTGAAAATAGGTAATTAGGATTACATCAAGTTAGAAAGCTTCTGCATAGCAAACTGTCAGCAAAGTGAAAAGATAATTTCCAGAATTGGAGAAAATATTTACAAACTATCCAGATGACAAGGAATTTATAAATAGAATCTATAAGGACCTCAAACAACTCAAAAGCAAAAACAAGAAAACCAAACCATCACATCACAAAAAACAAACCAATTAAAAGCAGGGCAAAAGACCTGAATAGACATTTCTCAAAAGAAGACATAAAAATGGCTAACAGGTATATGAAAAGTGCTCAACATCACTAATCGTTAGAAAAATACAAATCAAATCTGCAGTGAGATATCATTTGCAGTTAAATGGCTTTTATCAAATAGGGAATAATGGATGCAGGTAAGGATGTGCAGAAAAGGGAACCCATGTCCACTGTTGGTGGGAAGGTAAATTAGTTCAGCCACTATTAAAAACAGTGTAGTGGTTTCTCAAAAAACTAAAAGAAGATATACCACATGGCCTAGCATTTTCACTGCTGAGTATATATCCAAAAGAAAGGAATCAATATATTGAAGAGATATCTGCACTCCAATGTTTATTGCAGCACTATCACAGTAGCCAAGATAAGGAATCAACCTAAATTTCTATAAATGGATAAATAAAGAATATATACATTCTATATATAAATTTCTATAAATGGATAAATAATACACACACACACACACAATGAAATATATTTAGCCATAAGAAAGAATGAAATTCTGTCATTCACAGCAACATGGATGGAATTGGAGGTATTATGTTAAGTGAAACAAGCCAATAACAGAAAGACAAATACCACATTTTCACACGTACATGGGAGTTGAAAAAATGGATCTCATGAAGATAAAGAGTAGGTTGCTCATTACCAGAGCCTGGGAAGGGTAAAGTGGAGGTGAGTGGGGGTGGGGGTGGGGGACAAAGATAGGCTGATTAATTGGTAGAAATGTATAGTTAGAAGAAATAATTAGTGTTTGATAGATCAGTAGGATGACTATAGTTTACAAAACTCTATTGTACATTTCAAAACATAGAGGGGAATACTTTGAATGTGTCTAGCGTACAGAAAAGACAGATATTTAAGATGATGGATATCTCAATTATCCTGATTTGATCTTTACATATTATATTAATGTATTATATCATCATATGTACATCTATTATGCATCAATAACAATTTTTGAAAAAAGAACATGGAAAAATAAAGATGACTTTTTAATAATGAATAATCTGAAATTTAATTTCCAAAAACTTGTTCACACCAATCCTGTTTTCCTCCCACTCTCCTCCCTCCTTCCTTCCTTCCTTCCTTCCTTCCTTCCTTCCTTCCTTCCTTCCTTCCTTCCTTCCTTCCTTCCTTCCTTTTTTATTCCTTTTTTTCCCACTTAGGCTAGACATCTAGAGCAATCTTAAACCTGCTAGGATGTATTGACCTCTTGCTGTGTGCCAAGCTCTGTGCTAATCTCCATCATATATGATCTCATTTAACCCTCATACAATCCTAGGATGCTAACATTATTTCTGATGAAGAACTTGAGGCTTAGTGAGGAAAATAACTTGCTTAAGGTCAGGTAGCTGACAAGTCATATAGCCGAGGCTCTAAACCCTGCCCTTAGTCACAAAAACAAAACTGCTTCACTCTCCCTATTCTACTCCATAATATTCAGCACATCGTAAGTCCTGCCATTTTTAACTCCTAAATATTTTTCATTGTTTTCATCCCTATTACCACAGCCCCAATTCTTGCCTAGACAATTATCACTTCCTCCTGATGGGTCTGACTGCATGTAGCCTTTCTCTAGTTACGCCTGTCTTAGATGGTGGTCAAAGTGATATGCTTGAAAGGCTGCAAGTCTTCTTGTTGACTATCAGACACTTTAGTCAGGTGATACTGACTGATAGTTTGGAACACACATTGAGAATCACTGCCCTGTAGTGTTTTGTCTGAGTTTCAGAAGAGGAAATGAAAGGTAAAAATATGGCAGATAGAAGACTGAAGAGAGCAGAGAGTAACCCCTGGAAATCCAGATGAATTATTTGGTCTTTACTTGAATGTTTGGCATCACAGATATAGAACTTGAGAATGAACAAGCTCATTGCTAGGTAAAGTCAAAGAAAACTGATTCACAGATAATTTTGTGTATGCATTAAAAGAAAGTCTGAGCAGTGAAAATTTGCATCATCCTTGAAAATCAATGTGGAGGTATATGTGCTAATTTTCACCCTGGTATTTAATTTTCTGAAGCTATTTTTTTTGTGTCTAGTTTTCCAGATATACATTTTATTAACATAGTTCAATAATGAAGTATTGACATAATTAAATAATACAGATTGATTTGAGTCTTCTCTTAATATAAAAGTGGGAGAACATGATGAGTAAGTCACATTTTATATCTTTCCACATTCTTTTATTTATATTTAGATTGAAGTTGGGAAAAGCAATCACTGTCAGAAAGCAAACCCTCTTGTGCCTGGTGCTCAGCTGGAAGATTGTTCTGGACTCTGGGTGGGTATCGTATGTGTATGTACAGGGCTGTATACTCGCACTCAGAGATCGGGACTCTTAAGCAACTCTAATTAGGAAGTTAAATAAATACAGAAATCTTTAAGAATTATCTCAACCCTATTCTCTTCTCAATCTATGTATCTATCTCTGGATCAGGCCATTGTGTGATATGAAAATCTTTCCTATGTTAGGAAGCAGAATGAGGTTATGATGTATTATTTTTATTGTGTTAAGTTTTCTTTCAGTGTAAAATTCAAGAGATTAAAGCCAAAATAGAATTATATAAACTACACTGTGTATTCAGTTGTGTGCCTCTGTATGAACAATTATATAAACTTGTTCAAATTGTTCCTAGACTGTTTTTTATATTCATTTAAATTGCAATGTGAACTCTTAATCTCATTTTTGATAGATGATTATCATAAATTGTCTACAAGTGGATTCCTTTTCTATGATTTTATTTTTTTATAACCCTGAATCTGACCATGCTTTTTAAATTATGTGTTTGTCATGCTTGGCGGTCCCTTCCATGTTTGGCCATTCCTAAGCTTCTGTAATTCTTTAGAGGGCTCCAAAAGGTC
>NW_012108008.1:151613-173332 GCF_000951045.1 Mandrillus leucophaeus | reverse complement strand
ATAGCCGAGGCTCTAAACCCTGCCCTTAGTCACAAAAACAAAACTGCTTCACTCTCCCTATTCTACTCCATAATATTCAGCACATCGTAAGTCCTGCCATTTTTAACTCCTAAATATTTTTCATTGTTTTCATCCCTATTACCACAGCCCCAATTCTTGCCTAGACAATTATCACTTCCTCCTGATGGGTCTGACTGCATGTAGCCTTTCTCTAGTTACGCCTGTCTTAGATGGTGGTCAAAGTGATATGCTTGAAAGGCTGCAAGTCTTCTTGTTGACTATCAGACACTTTAGTCAGGTGATACTGACTGATAGTTTGGAACACACATTGAGAATCACTGCCCTGTAGTGTTTTGTCTGAGTTTCAGAAGAGGATATGAAAGGTAAAAATATGGCAGATAGAAGACTGAAGAGAGCAGAGAGTAACCCCTGGAAATCCAGATGAATTATTTGGTCTTTACTTGAATGTTTGGCATCACAGATATAGAACTTGAGAATGAACAAGCTCATTGCTAGGTAAAGTCAAAGAAAACTGATTCACAGATAATTTTGTGTATGCATTAAAAGAAAGTCTGAGCAGTGAAAATTTGCATCATCCTTGAAAATCAATGTGGAGGTATATGTGCTAATTTTCACCCTGGTATTTAATTTTCTGAAGCTATTTTTTTTGTGTCTAGTTTTCCAGATATACATTTTATTAACATAGTTCAATAATGAAGTATTGACATAATTAAATAATACAGATTGATTTGAGTCTTCTCTTAATATAAAAGTGGGAGAACATGATGAGTAAGTCACATTTTATATCTTTCCACATTCTTTTATTTATATTTAGATTGAAGTTGGGAAAAGCAATCACTGTCAGAAAGCAAACCCTCTTGTGCCTGGTGCTCAGCTGGAAGATTGTTCTGGACTCTGGGTGGGTATCGTATGTGTATGTACAGGGCTGTATACTCGCACTCAGAGATCCGGACTCTTAAGCAACTCTAATTAGGAAGTTAAATAAATACAGAAATCTTTAAGAATTATCTCAACCCTATTCTCTTCTCAATCTATGTATCTATCTCTGGATCAGGCCATTGTGTGATATGAAAATCTTTCCTATGTTAGGAAGCAGAATGAGGTTATGATGTATTATTTTTAATGTGTTAAGTTTTCTTTCAGTGTAAAATTCAAGAGATTAAAGCCAAAATAGAATTATATAAACTACACTGTGTATTCAATTGTGTGCCTCTGTATGAACAATTATATAAACTTGTTCAAATTGTTCCTAGACTGTTTTTTATATTCATTTAAATTGCAATGTGAACTCTTAATCTCATTTTTGATAGATGATTATCATAAATTGTCTACAAGTGGATTCCTTTACTATGATTTTATTTTTTTATAACCCTGAATCTGACCATGCTTTTTAAATTATGTGTTTGTCATGCTTGGCGGTCCCTTCCATGTTTGGCCATTCCTAAGCTTCTGTAATTCTTTAGAGGGCTCCAAAAGGTCATTGTGTGCCCTGACCTCCTGCTAGGAGAGCTGCTTTTTTCTCTCTCCAGATGTTTTGCAGTTTAAACTTTTATTGTTGTACTCTGTATACAAGTCATATATGAAAAGTGTCAAATATCATTGTCCAGCAGTGAAATTAGGACTCTTCCAAATTGGAGGGGAATGTTAACAGAGTGCAACTGTGTCCTGCCAGTGTTTCTCCTGGCAAGCTGGCTCTGAGAACGCTGTTTTCCCTTTAGCCATCTGTGCTTCCATAAACAATCTGCAGTGGTTTCTTCTTCTAATTCAAATTCTAGCAGCTGGTTTTCCTCCTTAATTCCTTTTGATGCTGTGACACCAGTAGCAGCACACCCATGAATCTTTGTGCTTCTTTCTACTTTTAGGGATTATATCACCAAAAATGTTAAATAAGCAGTTCACCATGAGTTTCCCACATGGGGATTCTGCAATGCATGTGCTAAAGTAGGCCAACTGAGTCCTGCGTGACAAAATGGAATAGAGCGTTTTATGCCCCCTGCCCAACTTTAAATGTCCATGCTTCTTTTTCTCTATTTAAAAACAGGTAAATCTTCCTATCTAGTTAACATTTTTGTTGTTGTTGTTGAAAAATCTACCTCATTACTCTATCCCCACTATCCACCAATGCTACCTATTTCTAGTGTCATGCACTTCAGCTTTTTGGATTCAGTTCAAAAAGTTTTTTTTTTTTTAAATAAATAAATATCTTAGTTTGTTAGGTATTTGTAGATGTAACCCTGCCTAGTTAAAGTCTTTAGATATGTAATTAGTGTTACTATATATGTAATATATAATGTTCATAGAACAGAACACACACTCTTTATTCCTGTTTAAATTCATCTAATGCACAAATATTTTGCTGTTCAATGGAATTAGCAGTCATTAAAATTGGAATTTTTCAGAATACAGTATATTGCCTTTTTATAATTTAAAAAAGTTAAAAAAAACTTACAGTAGTTATAATTTTAGTAATATTTCCTTGCAAAAGAGTCATGTTGCAAAGTCTATAAAATATTTTTTCCTTAAAGGAAAGACAAATGTCAGAAAATAAGATGCTATATAAACAAAAAGTAAATTTCAAAATATTTTTCAGAGGGGTTTGTGAGTAATTGAACTGGCAACCTGATAGTTGAAAGCAGAAGACCAAGAGAGAACACAATGACTTTTCCAAAAAAAAGAGAAAGAAAACACCCAAAACCAAAAAACTAAACTAAAAAACGTTAGTGGCTTAAATGACAGAAAAAGCCCATAGAGATAAAGATAAATTAAACCATCCAAACATTAAATACCTTTTCATTGTGATACAAAAGATTTGGATTTAGTGAAACATTCAAGTGATTGATCAATATTCCTCTTTTCACTGAGAAGTTTTGTTGATTTGTAGGATAAGGACATTAAAAATGAACTTGGCTATTGGTCTTAATAAGATACTGTTAGTTTTATGTAGTTTCATATCACTAGACTCATTTCTAGAAAATATTTCTTTTTCGTAAGAAATATTTTCTTGAATTCAATCAGAATAATGAGCTTTTCCTTGAGAAAACATTCTTAAATTCCTATGAAATATCAATTAATGAATCCTGATAAATAATGCTGAGCATCCAATATTACATGAAGACTCAGGAATTGATTTCCATTAGCTAAAAGTTCCACAGGGTCAGTGGTTATCTTCTTCATTGTGGTCTCAGTATCTATATGGTAGGCACTCAATTAATGACTGGAAAAAAAGTGAATGAGTGTTAAATTAAGGTTTGAAATTCGTTACTCTTAAGTGGCATTGGAGGAGATGCAAAGGCTAAAAATCAGAAATTCTGGTTTTGCTACTTGGCCATTTGCGTAGCCTTGAGAAAGGCACTTGATAGCTGCTGGTTTCCACACCCCTAAAATGAAGGGGTTGAAATAGACGGTTTCTAAATTCTCTTGTGGCATTATTCCAGTGTGATCTCTAGGAGGAGCAGCATCATCTCATTTATGCAATAAATATTTATTGAGCACTTTGCTAACACCATGCTGAAGTAAATAACACAGAAGTTAGGACATAATGGGAAAAATAACTTGAGTAAATGGATAAACTTTGATAAATACTGTGAAAGGAATACACTAGGCTTTTTCAGGGAATGTAACATGAAGGGAATCTGGTCTAGATTAGGAGTCTGTTGGGATCTCTCTGGGCATGTGATATTTCTGTAATTCAAAGTATAAGTTAGGCAGAGGATAACAGGTATGAAAAGTATTATTAGAAGATAGTAAATAAAGTGAAAACCCAGAGGAACCAAAATAAAACATTATGTGGTAGGAGCATACTGGATGATGTTAGAAAGCAGCAGATGAGGAAGAAGAGAAGCAAATTAGGAGGCCCATGCCGTGGTCCAGAGGAGCGGCAAAGTAGGTGGGGACTAAGGTGAGGCAGTGAACTGGGGAAAAGTGGATGAAATTGAAGTTTATCTTGTGCCCACAGCCAATAGTACTTGGATAGGCTTTTTATGAAGCATGAGTGATCAGGCACCATCAAGTGATTCCTAAAATTCCTGCTTGCTTGACCCACTGAGTAATGGAAGTCTCATTAGTTAAGGTGAAGAATTCAAGTGGGCAGGAGATTTGTGCATATAAAGTTTGACTTGTGGACATTAAGTGGAGATATCAAGCAGGCAACTGGATGTACTGAGCTCAGGGGTGAGGCTAGGAGTCATCAGAATATATAGATGGCATTTAAATTATAAAATTTGGAGTAATAAGTGCAAGTATATTAAACCTAAAGCAACTCTAATACTTTTTGTTTCAAGAGGTATTTAATGTTATCTGATCCATTAGAATGTCTTTTTCAGTTGAGGTGATATATAAAGTAGTCATTAATAGCCAAAAGTTTTAGTGGCAAGATTGTGCAGAGATTTTTGTCTTTTTAAATCCACATTTTCCAAATATTACAGAAATATTTTTGTATCAAAGAGTAGTCTTTGATTAGAGATATATTTATGTAATATATACATTTAAATGTGAATTTGCTCCATGAAATGCAGATGGGAGAAATGTCACATTTTAATATTTTGTGTTACTCCAACTTCACAGGCTTTTATTCTCCATACTCTATTGGTGGGAAATTCAACCTTAGTTTTGCTTTTCTGAAAAAGTTCTATTCTTTCAATGGCCTTGACAGAATTCCAGAAATTTACCTGGTCAGAAAACTTGACCAAGGACCCTCTGAGCTCTTCACTTTCCCATAGTAGACTGCTCAAGCCATCTATGGCTTCATCAGGCACTGAGAAACTATCTTTGCCTTAAAGAAAGCTGCATAGGATTTAATTTTGAAAAACAGTTTGGGCTGATCTTCCAATCAGAATTCATAATATGTTGCTCACTTCTTCAACAGCCTAGGAATAAAAAACTTGGCTAAGAAAATCTCTCTCTTGTTTTATAACACCCTTTGCATTTCTACATGGGTTTCTTGGATAGAGGGATCCAGGCTGTGAGTACTACAGGCCCTTCCTGTACTCCGGAGAGGCTGGTGCTGTCAGATCACAGACAAGCCCTCTTCTACCAAGTGTCCATCACCAGGGAGAATTTCAAGATTTTCTTCTTTCCTAACAGGATGAGAGACTATTTTCTTGTGGGACCAGGCAATTTATCTCCCATGCTGTGTCCTCATATGACAAAAAGAACTCTGTTCTCTTCAGCCCCTTATAAGGGCACTAATCTCATTCATGAAATTTCTTCCCTCATGACACAAGCATTCTATCTGTAGCAGGTACCCTAGCCAGAGCCCTCCAGATCAATCTATTGTTATAGTCTATATATTCAGACATCTTTTCAACCAGCCTCCTGGTGTTTATCCAAAAGGCTGACATACCCTGCTCTCTGGTGTTCAACCACATCCAGGAGCCTGTTTGATTACTTGAGACATTCATTCAAAGTCACTAAAGTAGTAATGGCTTTGACAGCATGAAGATCACCAAGATTTGGTCCTAAGACAGCCCATTGACTGCCCCCCATTGCTAAAGTATTTGGTAATACTTCCCAGCCACAGTTCATATGTCTCTTAGGCTGGGAGTATCATTCTTGGAAAATGAATTCAATTATTGATAATTTGCTTTTTTCATCAAAAGGAGTACAGCATTCCTGTGTGTTCTTTTTATTTAGCGAGAGATTTTCTCCTGAGAAATTCAGGGTCTGAGATAAGAACATCAAAAATCAATTTCCATGCTCCTCCATTTTTGGTATTTTTCTAGTAATGAGAGAGAAATATATCTCTTGGGCAACAAAACTGCACTCGTCTTTTTTTTCCTTTCTCAAATTTTTGAATATTGTTCTATATTTTCTTAGGAGATTCAAATCATTCTGTACATGCTTTCAAACCTAGTTCTGTTACATCCGTTTTCTCACATTCATCTTTTTCAGCATCCACATTCATCTTTGCACAACAGTTTTCCAACAGGGGCACAGCTGTGACTGATTTCTCCGACAGTCTAAACTCAGTGGGAAGTGAATATGAAACCATTCTATTTTTCTCCAGTCACTTACTGCAACCATACTCAGATGAATCTCTTTTTCTTATAACTTAACAACATCTTGGACAGATTAACATCTTAGACATCTTGGACAGATATGGGTCACTTTAGATTATTTAAAGTGAGTCCATTTTAAGACTGTAATTTCCTGTCTGATTGAAACATTAGCCCCTCCTTTTTCCCCAGTAGATCTGAAATGGGGAGTGATCATGATCTCCTCTTTTTTTCTTCTTTTAGTTGTGTGGAGTGAGGCTGGGACTGGAATCCCTCAGGATAACTCTTCTCTCTTTTCTCTCTTCTTATGCTATATAGCGCTTCCTGTGAATGGAACAGGGAGCAGAAGATGGAGAATATATCACCATTGTCACTGACTACTACTGTCAATCATCACTCTTTCTTTGACTAACACTGACTTGCTGTTAGCTTTGCTGTGCTGGCTCTGAGTAGGGGCAGGTGTGTATTTTCAGAGGGCCCTATGGGGGCCTCCTATTCCACAGTTTTTGGCATGAGAGATCTGCTCTTCCAACTGTTTACAGAATTATCTAGTGTTGCCTCAGTCAGCAGCCAGCCTTCCTGGGTGGCAAGTCTGCTCATGTCTTAAGACTGTGTGTTGCTCTAGTTATTTGTGATTTGCTTCAGGATATGCGCCTGGTAGTTGTTGTCACTTTATGTCCAGTATTTGGCCCTAGCAGTCAATTCTGGGCTTCTGAAAGAAACTCCACTCAAAAATAACATTGCTTTAGTCACGATAGGATAGGTTGTGTTGCAGTTGCAATTACAACATCTCAGTGACTTAACACAGTGTTTATTTCTTGCTTATTTTATAAGTCCAACATGGATTAGTTGGACAGCTCTGCTCATTATAGTCAGTCAAGAATCCAAAACAATGGAGGATCCATTTTGTCATATACCTGCATAATTACAGAAAGAGGAAAAGAGAACATGAGGAATCTCAGTTTCCTAAAGCTTCTACCTGGAAGTGACTTAAGTCACTCTTTATTGGTCAATGTGTGCAATATTTCTAAGCCTACCCTCAAAAAGAGTGAAGTGTAACACTTTCATGTGTTAGGAAGGAGAATGGGAACACTTGTGAATAGCCCTAATGACTGCCAAAGGCTGACCTTTCTGGTCCCCAAATATTTGGTTCCCCCTTACCCAAAAGTTCCATCCAGTGACTGCATTCATTGTCGAGTCCAGGATCTCTGAATGGTGCTCCACAATCTTTTTATCACATCTGGGCATGGCTCCTCTTAGTCTGCAGACCTGTAAGTGCAATTGAAAATTGTCTATCTCTTATACACCCATTATACAATGGTGGGAGAAGGATAGGATAACAACAACAACATCCTCATTAAGTAAGGGGAAAGAGTATGAGACACAAAGCACTGCATAGCAATTCTGAAATCCAGTCAGGCCTACACTGACAGTGAAAAATGTTATTTAATGAGACCCCAATTCTGCCATTTGGGAGGGCTTCCCGTTCACTACTCCCCATGGTTCCTGGCTCTGCTGCTTAGAATATTCTTCCTTTTCCGTTACCCTTTGATGTAATCTAAAGTAGACACTGGAAAAGTTGTCTGCCATTGAGTGCTGAGCAGTTTTATCAGTCTGCTTCCTAACTGTGGAAGGTTGGAGACTTAAAATTATTTTAAGACGCTGACCTTTTTCAGTTTAGGTATGTGGTTCCTTTGGTAGTGTAACTGTATTAACACATAGCATCATATGTATTAGATTACATTCAATGTTGTATGCCAACAACCACACATAGTTTGGTTTTAGACATACTAATTAGATTTATTGTATTTCCCCTCTGTCTCCACCCTCTGTTAATTAGGAACCTACCAGGTTGGTTTTTTTTTTTTTTTTCCTTTCTTCTAAACCATTTTTTCAATGGAAAGGAATAAGTAAGCATTAGGCCTTTAGTTGCACTTGCTCATCTTGCCTTCTTAATCTAGCTAGAGCTTGTAAGAATGGGTTTGAAAGCTATACTCTTTATTTTATCCTCATTGAGTTATAATTGGCCTTGTCATTTTAAGACATTCTCAAGCTTTTCTTGACAAGTTGAAAAAGGAAAAATAGTAGCCTCTTGCAGCTTTGTATGTATATGTGTATTTTTGCTATTCAATTTTTATTTCTATAAAAGAAAGTGGCTGAAGTTAACCAATTCTTTTCTGAACTCATCTCTTCTTCATAATACCTTATCAAATGAAGCCAACAGCAATCAGCACAGCGCACAAAGCTAACATTATTTTCTGATCTCTTTTATGAAAGCTGCAGGCCTTTTAGATACTTCGTCTTCCTTCCAAGCCACTATAGGAAGCAGTTTTACCAAAAGGACTATTGATTATAATCCTTCTAGCTTCCTTGCTACTTACCACTTGATTGATAAGCAATTCTATGTATTAATAGCTTTATATTATGCATTATGACTACATCTCACATTGGGTTCCGATTTCTACACCAATCAGAATGTGTTCATTATTCTGTATATTGCAGGTAGAGCTTACAAGAATATGTTGTACTAACAAACATCTCTAAAATTTAAGTGGTTTAATCCAACAAAATTTATTACAATTCAAATGGATTAACTCAAAAAATTATTTCTTGTTATGGTTACATGTCTAACACAGGACAAAAGAAGAGCTTTGTTCACATGGTTGTTCAGAGATTCAGGGTGATGGAGGCTTCAGTTGATGGATGTTCCATGTAACTAACTTTCATTGGCTATAGCTACTCACTTGGCCATGCATAACTTCAAATTGATTAGGGAAGACTAATACTACCAGATGCCTGGAAAGAAGACTGGAATGTTTGTGAATGGTCCTAATTAGCTGTAGCTTGTAACATTTTAATTTGCCCATGTGTGGTGCAGATGTGAGATATACAAGGATTTTTTAGCAATTCTGATATTTCTTTAAACCTGCTTCTTCCGTAGTATTCCCATTCTACTTAATAACAATTCCATTTGTTAAATTATTTGATCAAAAATTGTGTATCTTTCACAATTATCTTTTTATTGCACCCAGCATTCACTAGAATACCAATCCTATTGGTTTTACCTTCAAAATATATCCATAATTTTATTGCCACTTCTTACTACTTTCATCCCTACCAAGATCTAAGCTACTATTATTGTTAATCTTCTAGCTGGTTGCCCAATTTCTGCAATTTAATCCTGTGTAATTATTCTTAACATGCTTATCATATTAATGCTTTCAATACATAAAACATATAACTTGTTTGCTCAAAACTCTCCAAAAATATCACATTTTACTGCATGACCCAGCACCTTCTAAATTCTTCTGTCCCTCTCAAGTCATTCCTTTTTACATTCCTTCGCTCAGTGTACTCCAGCTGCATTATTTTCCTTACAACCCCTTAAACATACAATCACTTCCTGCTCATTTTCTTCTTCAAGAGATCCAGTAACTTACTCTCTCACCTCTTTCAGGTGTCTGCTCCTTTGTCAATGAAATCTTTGCCAACCAACACATTAAAATGTCCACACCTCCAACACCCTCTCCCCGCTTTCTGCATTCGTAGCAATTATCACCATCTAATGTATTTTTACTTATTTATTTTATCATCTCTATCCACTAGAATGTTAAACCCAGCAGAGCAAGAGGGCTTGTTTCTTTTACCTTTTCTCTTTCCCTTCCTCCTCCTTATTCTTCTTGATTACTATTATTATTATTTTTTTCAAAAAATATTTTTATATTGCTGTATCTCTAGTACCTTAAACAGAAGAACAGTGCCTGGAACATAGTAAGTATTCAGAAAAGTTTGTCAAACACATGAGTAGAATATTGGAGCATAAAACATGAAACCTAACTGAATAACCACACAGCAGTTGTTGTAAATGGTGAAAGTGACTTTTCATATTGGTGAAGAAAAGAAGGATTTGCCATAATGAGTAGTTATGTAGAAAAATATAAATTAGGATTTCCTCAAAAGTTGCTGCTCACTCCAAAATAGATTGCAAATATATACAAGATTTAAATTTTTGAAAAATTATGAAATACTAAAATAAATTACTGGAATATGGGAAAGTATTTATGAGCATGGTGTAATAGCTGGAAACTATAAAATAAAGGATTGATAAATCCAGTTTATCAATTAGAATATATGCAATTCAATTGCATATCACTATAAACAAATTGTGTATGGCAAATGTACCATAAAAAATCAAAACAAATAAATAGGAGAACAAAAATCTTTCAGACTTATAAGACAGACAAATAGTTAACTTTCTTGCTATATGATATAATCACTTCTTCCAATTCAAGACAAAAGGAAAAAGAAAAACCCAAACAATGAAATGCATAAGGAATATGACCAGAGAGGAAAAGAAATAGAAATGGCTCTTAAACATATTTAAAAAATCACAATCTCACTGCTAATACTGCAAAAAAGCAAATTAGAACTGCAATGAGATACAATTTTTAAAAACATATTATTGGTAGAAATAACTTGTTTTTAAACATCTGGTGTTTGACAAATAGGATAAAATTATACTTCTAGGAGAAATGATAAACACCAGATTAAAAAGAAAATCTATCATAAGCCATAAATGCAAATAAAATTCCATCACAAATTTGTTAAGCACTTTCTGTTAACACTTCATTTTCCCAGGGAATACCGGTATTCTTTAAAATGTTCTGAGATTCTCCGCATAAGGAGAAGAAATGATGATGCCCATTCCTTTACTCTGATTGGATTGGGTGCTGAGTCAATGAAGAGTTTTCTTTGGATTCTTGATACATTATGGAAAGATCGTTGAGAAGATTTTGTTTCGTTTCTTACCAGGAAACATATTTACTGAGAGAAAAACCTTGTTTAGCTTGTACTTAACAGACAGAGGGATGATCAGGATCATACCATTATGCAAACCATAGATATAAGAGTAATAGAGCTGCCTATTCAATTTTGGGGACCCATCAAAGGTGGTGGATTCTCCATAGGCAGCATGGCTGTTATGCCTTATTCTCGTTCCTAACACCTCTATACCAGTGCCTTTTTGCTGGCAGAATTCTTGACATTGATTTATCTTATTGTCTGTGGCAGCTGAGCTCTAGAGCTTTTGCTCAAATGAAAAGGCAACAAATTAATGCAATATTTCTTCTTGGATGTCTGGAGGAAAAAAGAAGGACCTTTAGAACAACTGGACAGGATGCTTAGCTGTTTGACACAATGCTTTTGAATTCTTTCACATTCTCCCCCAATCCCTCTTCTTTCCTGCCTGCTTCTAACTCATCTAGGTCTTCCCACAGAGGTCTCCCGCACCCTCCCAGTCTGGCCATGTTTTCCCCAGGCACTAGAATTGGAAGTACTTTCTGTTAGGCAGGACTGGATTTTCAGTAAGGCCAGTAGGAGGATATGTAGAAAGAACAGGCTGTGGGGGCAGTGAAGCTGTTTCTAAAATCTTGCCTTGAGGCTCAGAACATAAACCTAAACTACTAGTAGGAAGCCATAAATCCTTGATTTCAGTGAAAGGATTGTAATACACTTTTTACAGCTCACAAGGAGGTTAACAGAAAAACATTTATCTTGTCTAACCTGGTAAAATTGTTCCAGAAACAGACTAGAAGGGGACAAAAATGATGGGAAAGCACTAACTACGAAGTCACTGTTCTTACAGGCAGTCCTCTGCAGGAGGGAGCTATGCATCCACACAAAAATGCTTTCATGGTCTGGCTCCATTTCTTTGGCTTGGATGGGAGGCCAGATTCAAGGGTTTCCTTCAGGGAGATCTGCTTGAGATTTCATTTACCCTGGGCCCCACTTCACTACAGTTATATTTTTCTGTCTCTCATAATGATGATCCATAAACAGTCATGGCCTCTCTGTGGCAACCCAGATGTGAGTTATACACTATGATGCAGAGAGAATTAAAAAAAATAAATTGGCCCAGTATTTTCTTTGCGACATTTAGAATTCCTTTGAGAGGAATTTTCCAACTTAAAGGTCTTTTTTTCCTCTCATAAGTATTTTATAAATCTTGCAGAATGGTTAATCATTCTAAATAAAACATTAACTACTCAATGTCTAAATAAGGTATTTGAAAGGCAAAAAGGTCTTTGTCTCTTCTTGAAATAAAACATTTCTAACAATTTTTAGATGAAAGGATACTAATGTTCTTAGGTTGAAATGTGTCAAAAAATTTGAGACAATAGGGATGAAACCTATTTACCTGGTGACCTGGCTGTATTACTGCTCTGCATTTATGTTTTGTTAAATGATTTGTAGCATATTGAGTCTGGGAGGCCTTAGCAGTGTTCCAATGCATTCCATTATATTTTCACAGCTAACATAACTACAGACATCTACAGAATATCAAGTATGTATAAAAATGAATCATTCTATTTCTGCTGGCTTAACAAGCTTCTCAAAAGAAAGAGAGAGAAAAAAGGAGTGTGTCTATTAATAATGCTCCCCTCCTTCCTCCTTTCAGTTTCCCAGTATAGGGTATTTCTTTAGCTACTATGACATTACCTTCTTTATTTTTTTCTCATTTCTAGGTTTAGTGAATAGTAAACTTCCAAACTTCCTTCCTTCACAACAACTGACCATGACTAACTCTTTGTGAAAGAACTCTGAACACTATAAGGTACTGTAGTAATGTTAAGTAAACTTTGCCATAGGAAGAAAAAGGAAAAGTAATAGAAATAAAATGATAGAAATAAAAAGGAGAAAAAAGACATAAATAGAGAAAAGTTTAATTATGTAGTGATAATTATGGGAGAGACAAAATATAAGGTAAGTTTTGTTCAGAGATAAGAAAATTATGGTTCCAGTGATCCCTGATTCAAATATTAACATAATTTTGATGAGTGGGCAAAAATATGAGATGACTAGAAAATGGAAGAGATACCTGGTCCTTTTAATTATCATTTTCTTTATATGACTTGGGAAACCAATAATTTGGGTAACTTAACCCAGTAGTTCTCAACTGAGTTGTTTTACCTTCCCCAGGGGGGATATTTGTCAATGTCTGGAGACACTTCTTGTTGTCACAAATAGGGGGAGGTGTGTTACTTGTGTCTAATGAGTAAAGGCCAGGGATGTTGAGGAATATCCTCTAGCACACAGGACAGCCCCATGTCCTCACAAGAAGAATTATTTGGCCCCAAAGGTAAAAAATGCTGACCTTGAGAAATCTTCGCTTAATCCAATTCATTTTTAAAACCAAAATGATGGGTTTTAAAACCCCAAATAAGCAAACACACGTAAAAACTGAGCTTCATATAATCTTCAGTCATTCCTTCTTTTTGGTCTGTTCTGTGATCTAGTACTATTGAACTATCCAGAGCCCCACTACATGGAACTTTATGATCCATTACTTTAGTACTTTTTTCCTTTTCCCTTTCCACATTTAAGGATCTTCAAGACTTTTCTTATGTATTACCTCTCCTGTGAGAGATTTTCTGTGACATTGCCTCTACAAGACTCTGTCTCCTAGGAAAGGTGAACTATATTCTAAACAACCAGTGTCTATGCCTTTACTATGTACTAACTGTATTAGTCTGTTTTCATGCTACTGATAAAGACATACCCAAGACTGGGAAAAAAAAGAGGTTTAATCGGACTTGTTCTTCCACATGGCTGAGGAGGCCTCAGAATCATGGTGGGAGGCGAAAGGCACTTCTTACATGGCAGGGGCAAGAGAAAATGAAGAAGCAGCAAAAGCGGAAACCCATCAGATCTCATGAGACTTACTCACTATCACAAGACTAACAGGAGAAAGACTAGCCCCATGATTCAATTACCTCCCCCTGTGTCCCTCCCACAACATGTGGAAATACTGGGAGATACAAATCAAGTTGAGATTTAGGTGGGAACACAGCCAAACCATATCACTCACATTCTATTATTTGTTCACATGCAACCACCTTCCCCAGGCTACGAGCCCTTGAGGGCTCTTTCCTGGATATCTCTCAGGTTTCTCAAACTCAACCTCAACAAAACCAAATTTATTTCTCTTTCTAACTCATTTCTTTTTGCAAATGCCCTGTATTAAGATAAATATACAACATGAGGATCATTGTACACCTTTTTTTGTTTCTCAAATGACTAAACTCAATTGCTTTCAAATTCCTCCTTCTCATTTCTGTAACCGCTGCTTTACTTCAGAAATCTAGCTCATCATTTTGTTGCTTCCAGAATTTTTTAAAATGTAAATCTCTCCTGTCCCCTGGTTAAATTATTCAAGGGTTCAATGGCTCTTCATTGTTGGTAAATAAAATCCATACTCTGTAGACCGATAGTACAGAACCCTTCATAATATTACTCCATGATATTATCTCCCTAGCCTTATCTCATCTCACACCTACATATGTGCTCCCAGCACACCAGTTTGTGGTTTCTTAAATTACTATGCTTTGTCCAGTGCTTTTACCTGTTTTGTTTCCCTTGCCTAAAATCACCTTATGTCCCAATCCCTTTTGTCATTCACCCACTGTCATCCACCATGCATATCTCTCCCGAAAGTATCACTTTTATCTTCAGGATGGATTGGTGTCCTTTTTCTGGGTTCCCAGCTCTTTCTGCCTGTATTTCTAGCACAGCTCATTTTTCCTAGTATTGCCAGTGTCTGTCATCCCTATTAGATTGTGACTTATTTAAGGAAGGAGAAGGTATGACATCTCTATCTTCCTATTGCCTATCACAGTACTTGTTACAGAAGAGTCAATAAACATAAAGCCTTTCCTGTGGAAGGTAATCAGTAAATACATATTCAGTTAAGCTGAGTCTCAGAGGAAGAGTCCATTGGAAATACATCTGGAGGTGTCGTGGTTGCAACATCTTCAGGTGTCTTTCATGTATGAATATCACTTAGTGGAACAAAAACTCAAATTGTCTCTCCAAAGTATGAAGCTCCAGTCTCTTGGTTTGTCTGCCATATTGACTTCTGCTAATCTTCATTCCTATGCTATCTTTTAGACCTTATTTAACAATTCAAACTCACAAAGATACCGTTCAATTACTTTGTTGAGTGGAATTTAGTTTGGCTTTAGAAAAGTACCCTAACTCTTTCCAGCCACAGGTTATCATTTAGTCAGTGTATTGTGGTAGCAGTGGTTGGAGAATGAATGTGGAGGTGATGGTGGTCTATGACGATATTAGAGGAAGCACATAAACGGCAGGAGCAACGTCCAAGTACACAATGTGAGAGAAAGGATAACTGGGTGTTAGGTGAGGTCCAACAATGAGATAATCCAAGTAGCATTTCCAGCTTTCAGCTACTACAGGAATTTTGAAGATTTAAAAATAGATATAATATGTTCCTTGTTGCATTCCCAGACATGGAAGGGCTCTTCTGTTACATTCTCAGACTCTGTGGGTCCTACAAGACATATAAAATAGAGAATGGGTGTTTAAGTCTGGACAAAACAGAGGCACAAATTAACGTTCCACATTCCAAAAGGAAAAAGAAAAACCTCGAAACAAAATCACATCACTCTATATCCTTGCAGACATAGCTGAGGTTAATGTTAAAAGTGTTAAATCAGCTCTGTTTTTTTTTCTCTTTCTGAGAAGTAAAGTATTGGGGGAAAGGAGGAAATAAAGTTTAGGCGGGTGAATACATGACTTATAGTTTATATTTTATAGAAAACTGTAGTTCTGGAAAAAATGTTGAAAATTGTATTATTACAAATTTTGAATGCAGGTACATTTTATCAAAATGAAAGTCAAGTAGTTCACCACCCAAAAAGCATTCATCATACTTTTTGTTGATGCTAAATGTTATGTAGTTATTTAGTTGTTATTTAGTTGTAATTTAGTTTGTTATTCAGATTTTACTGATATGTAGGTCAGTTCTGAGTTATGCAAACCTTTATGGACTCATGTATGACAAGAAAGTACATAAAAATCTTTTATGTATTATTTTATTATAGTTTAAACTTTTAACAGTGAATATTTTATTCAGCTGTTTATTTCTTAAAGTAACAGCTAAATTAAACATAGTGAATTGTATTACCTGAGAAATCACCTATTTATCAGGAAAACTACACATATTACTGATATTTGATCAAAAAGAGGTTAAGAAATATTTTGCTGAGGAAAAACTGTAAAAAGAATTTTTCTTAGTTTGTGAAAATGAGTGGAAGTCAAGGACAGAGCCTCTTCTATCATTCATAGTGGAAGGATTAGTTTGGTTTTTTAAACATGGGTTTATGGGGAAAACTGAAGGGATGAAAATTTCCACACCACTGATTAAAAACTTGCTTGGGCAAATCCACTTGCCACCCTGTGTTTTAGTTGTCCCATGTATAAAATGAGGTGAGATTAAGTATGCAAAATTTCTCTAAGCTTTAAAATGTAATGATTCTTTTAGCTTCTTAATTGCCTTAAAAAAGTTGATTGAAAAATATATAACACTATAAAATGGGTATTGTAGCACAAGTCTTTGGAAAAATGAACATTATTGAAGATCAAAGATAAGGTAGTATTTAATTTGTTCTTATCTTGCTTTTGTAGTCAAATATTTTTTAAATGAAAGAATAACAGTTCTATATGTTGAACTGTTTAAAGAGGTAGCAAAATACACATTTTGGTCAGATGCTGAGAGTTTGGGTGTTAAAGTCAATGTCTAGTTAAAGACGAAGTTAAACAGCATCATAGAAAGAGTGCCATAGAGAAAAATCTGAAATTTTATCAAAAAATTTAATTGTTATTAAGTTTTTCATGTTAAAATGTTAAACATTTTAAAGAGGCAATTTATGCAGGAACAATGATCTCTGAGCACTGTCAACAACAAATTTCTCTTTAGATTCCTCTAAACCGTATTTATGTTGAATTAATGTTAGTGGAAGAGCCTTACTTTTCTCTAGCACCACCATTGTTTTTTCTTCATATTCTTTTTAATTTCTAGATAGTAGAAACTTTTCATTGTCATTGCCAATGTGATTTTGGATTCCCACCCTAAAATCCTGGCTAACTTGAGATGTTAAATCTTGAAATGTTAAATTAATATTCTGCTTTTAGTTCATCTTGACATGTAAACATTGCAAACTGGTACTACACTCCTTGAAACATTTATGACCTAAAAATAAAAAGATATAGGTACATGAGAAAACACCAAGACATTAATCTTTCCTAAACATTGTAACTTTTGTTATATAATCACTTATTTATGAAACCAAAACCCAAAAAATTCTTAAAATGTTTTGTCTTCATATACATGTGTCCAATTCATTTGGTTGCAAAACGTTATCTGAACTGACACCCATCTCTTTTTAATGTTTATTTACTTAGAATGACTACCATACTGGGAAAGTATTAATGTGTTTGATTACAATTACTTCCCAGATCTACTGGGGAGTTTACATAACACATATTACATATACCATGTAACCTATCTAATAGCTGAATAATTCTGAATTCTACAATATATCCTACCCCAAAGATTTCAGATTTTCCAGTTGTTAGGAATATGCTGTGGAAAATTGTGTTTTCCAAAGACGTCCTCAACAAAATTTCCCATTCCACACTTTCTTTTAGAACCTTGCCACTCTTCCATCCAGAGGTGGTGTCTAATTCCTTTCCCCTGAATTTTGGCATATTTAGCAACATTTTTTATAACCAATGGAATGTGGCATTGGTGATGCTATGTGATTTCTGAGACTAGATTTGAAAATGCCACAAAATTCCCTTGTTCTTACGGGATACTCACTCTTGGAAGCCCTAAAAATGTATTAAAAGGCTCACTCTGGGATCTCGGTTCCACAGTCTTAGTTGAGTTTTCAGCCAATAAACTGTACTAATGTGTCAGCCACATGAGCAAGACATCTTAAAAGTGAACTCTCCAATTTCTAGTTGAATGACTAGGCGACACTATGCTTAGTCCTGCTCAAATTTCAGACCATGAAATTTGAAAGCATTCATAAGCAAATAAATATTTTTTGCTGTTTTAAGCCACTTGGGGTAGTTAGTTATGTAGCAATAACACTAGAACCCTAACCTGCCTTACAAGCAATTCAGTTGTCCTGGGAAGACCATGCAATAAAGAAGCCCAAACTATCCCACGTGGAGATCTCATGGAGTAGCTCTGGGACAATATTTAGAAAAAAGATACCTGGCCAATCACCTGGTCCAGCTCCAGCCAACATTTGACTGCAGCCACATGAGACGCCTGGGTTAGAACCTCCTATCCAATATCTTCTTGAGTTCCTGATCAACAGAAACTGTGATTGGAAATACAATTGTTTTGAGCTACTAAGTCTTGAAGTTATTTGTTACATAGTGATAGATAACTGGAACATCTGCACATAATTTTTAGAAAACAAAAAGGAAAACTATGAACTTTAAGAAACAGAAGAGGCAGCAGTTTGAAAACCATTTGTACAGAAGACCAAGCTAACTCTGATAGTCCCTGTAGTCATGGGTTCTGGGGCTCTCACTCTTTTTTTTTTTTTATTATACTTTAAGTTCTGGGGTACATGTGCATAACGTGCAGATTTGTTACATATGTATACTTGTGCCATGTTGGTAGACCTAATACCATAAAAACCCTAGAAGAAAACTTAGGTAATACCATTCAGGACATAGGCATGGGCAAGGACTTCATGTCTAAAATACCAAAAGCAACGGCAACAAAAGCCAAAATTGACAAATAGGATCTAATTAAACTAAAGAGCTTCTGCACAGCAAAAGAAACTACCATCAGAGTGAACAGGCAACCTACAGAATGGGAGAAAATTTTTGAATCTACTCATCAGACAAAGGGCTAATATCCAGAACCTATAAAGAACTCAAACAAATTTACAAGAAAAAGCAAACAACCCCATCAAAAAGTGGGCAAAGGATATGAACAGACATTTCTCAAAAGGGGCTCTCACTCTTATCTCTCTCAAAGAGGATAGACCTTCACAGAGTAGGTACCAGTATGCACATATGCATGGGACCACAAAGAGGAGGGTGATTAATTCTACTCTGCAGCATTTGTGAGCACTTTGCAGGACAAATCATATTTAAACCGGATCTTGATGGGTAGTTATGAGTTTTCTGCAGGTTCCAAAGTGTGTATTGACATGTGCTGTGGCTACGTGGCCAGAGAGAATAGGAAAAAGAGAAACAATTGTGAGAATAGTTACTTAGAGTTCCAGTGGCTTATTATTGGTTTCTGTGCTTCCTGATGCCCCATTAAACCTTCCTTAAAAAATTTCCTTGAGAAAGATATTTAAAATAATTGAACTTTTTTTTTAAAACTAGCCATCAAAAGTCTTGACTAAGACAATTCATCTTTTTAGCGGTTTCTCTATTCTAGATATAATGATATTCATATTACATATAAACCTGTTTAATTTTTACAACTGCTTTTTGAAATGATATCATTATTCACATTTTGAAAATAGGCAAGTGGAGACTTAATAACCTGTTATAAAGTGAGTATCCTGGATTTCAAATTTGGACTTTTGCTCTTCAGTGTATAATGGCTCTAATATATGATCTTACTACCTTTATAGCTCACCTCGTGTGTGTGTGTACGTGTGTGCGTGTCTGTGTGTGTGTGTATGTATTAGGTGAGCCATAAAGATGATATACACACACATTTGTATATCAGGTGAGCTACATATATATGTCTGTGTATATATTATATAAATGTGTTTATATATACACTTACATATTTGTGGTGTCCATACTTTTTTGTGTGGACATATTTTATCCCCTAAATTTAGAGTAAGGCAGAATTTGTATTTATTTTTCTTTTCTTTTAGAGCTGGCATTGTGTTTTGTCTAGGGTAGATGCTCTGAATGTTTAATTGACTCGATTTATAAAAATAATTTAAAAAGCTATTGGAAGATAAAAGTTTTAGATGATGTTAAGACTTGGATGAAAATGAGAAATGGACATGTTTCTTCTGTTTCTTTCCTTGGGAGGGAGGAAAGAAGTCTATGACCTCTGGGTGTGTTGAACTTTCAGGGTATCTATAGTAGGCTGGAGATCTGGAAGGCCCTGCTGGAAGAGCTACTTATCTTTGTTTTTTAGCTGTTCTCTAAGATAAAATAGACGTTTGAAAACAATTCTTGAATTCTTTGTAGATGACTGAATTTAATATTATTGCCTTTAAAAAGCTCTTGCCTTTGTACAGCAAGATTCTCCTTAAATACTACAAAACTTTTGTTTCTACATTGTTATTATTTACACTCTTCTCTTGCCTCAGATACGCCTATTCCTTTCTTGTCATTGTGATAAATAGTGACAATAACAAATCTAATAATTAGTTGACTAACGTCTTTTGGAATATGGATAAATTAGATATATGCATATAGATTCTATGATATAATTTCAATTCATTCAATTTTTCTTAAATCTTTATCTCCATAATATCCCTCAGGTTAGCCTAATATATTAAATAGCTTTTCAAGTTGAATCACAGGATGATAGAATTTGGTACTTGGAAAAAGAAAAAGTATGAAAAGTGAGATCTAGGCTTTACAAAAAAATAAATAAAGACAAAAACCTCTCCAGGTGCCCCGCAAAGCCAAGCCAGGATTGAAAACCAGCATTCAATTCCTTTATTTTACCAATGAAATAATTAGGTTATAGGGAGCGTTGGTAGAATGACACATTTTATACCAAGTTCTCACGTGCTACTGTTCCTCTTCATTGTTGAACTTTATCCTCTTCCATTGCAAGACGAATTTATCCACATGGTAGCAAATGCGTTTGCCAATGATTTACATATTTGACACCTCATTATTCTGAAGGCCCTGAGAAGAGAATGACCTCAAGCTTTCCTTAGGACTGAATTAAGATATCCTAGAAAGGGATTCAACATGAACTGGGCACAAACCCTAAATCAAGTTGGACCGGGGGACAGGGTTACACTGTATTGAAAGAAGCACTCCCATATAAATCAGGTTGATAGTGGAAGAGGCAGTTTTTAGAAAAGGAATACTTAGCAAACCATCTCAGTTACCTACTAAAAGAACTTAATAAGTTACTTAATTTTAAAAATACATTACAGATATTTTAAATTTTATTGAAAAATCTTTACATGAAGTATGATATAGTGCTTTCTTGGGAAATATTTAGTTTCTTCAGAGTAGAATCTTCCAATCCCTTGGGCAGTAGGGTAGCCTGAGAACCCCTCAGCTCAACAGACAGACTTTTACTTACTCTCCTTGCATTTAGTCCTTCATTTCATTCCTGTATTTGGCTCTGCAGCTTAAAACATCCTAGTTCAGTTTTGTCTAGTCTAATTTCACCTCTCTTTATATGGCAAAGGAGTAGAAAAAAGAGTCTTTTTTTTTTCATTGTACTTTAAGTTCTAGGGTACATGTGCACAACGTGCAGGTTTGTTACATATGTATACATGTGCCATTTTGGTGTGCTGCACCCATTAACTCGTCATTTACATTAGGTATATCTCCTAATGCTATCCCTCACCCCTCCCGCCTCCCCACAATAGGACCTGGTGTGTGATGATCCCCTTCCTGTGTCTAAGTGGTCTCATTGTTCAATTCCCACCTATGAGTGAGAATATGCAGTGTTTGGTTTTCTGTTCTTGTAATAGTTTGCTGAGAATGATGGTTTCCAGCAGTATCCATGTCCCTACAAAGGACAAAAACTCATCTGGCTGCATAGTATTCCATGGTGTCTATGTGCCACATTTTCTTAATCCAGTCTGTCACTGATGGACATTTGGGTTGATTCCAAGTCTTTGCTATTGTGAATAGTGCCTCAATAAACAT
>NW_012108008.1:145501-147643 GCF_000951045.1 Mandrillus leucophaeus | reverse complement strand
GCACACCAATCAGATGTAGATTTGGTCTTTTCACATAATCCCATATTTCTTGGGATTTTATTCTATCACTGTAATAAATCTTTGCCATTAGTAAAATTATCTGCTGAGTCCTGTAATTCCTTCTAGTGAATCACTGAAAGTATGGATGGTCATTGGACACCCAAAAAGGTAAGGGCACACCTTAACTCTTGGGTTTATGGTATTCCCAGTTTCTGAATCTCTCTTCAATATCACCTCCCATCAGCTTTCTATCTTCCAGAATGCAATCTGTCACTGCTGCTGCAACAGTGTTGACTAATACAATTTTTCACTACTGTAAGGCCATTTTAGGGCAGATTCATGTCAGAAAAGATATAAAGAAATGTGGCTAGGCTATTATATATAAGTGGAAGTCCACTAATATCTTTAAGAAGTTTCCTGTTCTATTTATCCCAGTCACTTTTTGAAGAACACCAGTTCTTTATATTTTGGATCCCTAATATCAGTCCTAATGTCTTTTCCTTATCATTTTATTGATTCGTTCATTTCCTCATTTTGTATAAATTTTTCTGAAGTTACTTTTCCATACTGCTATTAGAGTATTCTGTATACTGATGATTTGATGTTATAAATTTTCAATTGGTATTATTTTTCTCCATAATTTTTGTTTGGTTGTGCTTATTTAATTTTTAAAATAAAACAGCATCCTTGTGATAATGTTAACTCATTTTTTAGCACGCTTCATTAAGTCTTCAACATTTCTTGATTATACAGACACATTGGTTTAAGTTTTTAAATGATACATATATATAGTAATTTCTAAAAATTCACATATTTCTGATATCCACTGTTCCTTTTCTTTTTATCATTTTTATAGCTATAATATTTTTATCATAATTCCAGGTTACACTATTTTTCTATCTATTTGTCTGGTAGTGGATGTTTATTACTGCACCTGCTATTTGCTTCAGAATAATGTGGTTGCAATTTATTTGACTTCATTATTTGTTTACTTGTGCATTGTATAAATATTCCCTTTCAAGCTTGAGGTTTAAATGTTAATAGTTTATATTTTCTTCAGCAGTCTACACTTTTAATATCACACCATGGGCAGATAAAATCTGAGTTCTTGTTTTGCTCTGTTTTAATTCCATTTTTCCCAATTTTTCTATAAATTTGTTGAGACTCTTGTGATACAAATTGTGACACTTCAATTTTGCTTGGTCCACCTTGCTTCTGCATAAGCCAGCACTTTGGTGAGAATTCAGTTTAGAAAAAAGCTCAAGTTTTGTTTCATAGATCAACACATGTTTTGTTCCCCACTGCCCTTCCAAAGTTATCTTTGGTCTGAAACTGCAGAGCTGGCCTTGAGAATATTCTTTTTCACTTCTCAAACAACCCATCCTCACCTTCACATCTAACATCTGTCAGTTAAGAAGTAAAGTTAGAGGAGAAGTAATAGTAACAGATAATGCTAATAGGTAAGTTCCCGGTGTCTCTTCCAGATTCATCTCCACGGATGACCTGTGGATATGGGGCAATGTATAGAAATTTCCTGTCTTTCCCTCTCTGTTCTCCAGTGCTTGTGCCCACATGCTGGGGAATGTTAGTGGAACACTTCCAAGGTCGTCCTTCATTTTGGACTAAATTATATCTTTCTTAAATTATTTGATGCATCTTATGTGAATTGTGAGATGTTCCGCCATTTGAGAATAGATACATTTCCTTCTGTATTATTTCTTATTTTATTTCAGCTAATTCTGAAAGTGTTTTCAATGTACACCAAAAACACTATCTTCTCCAGAAGGCTTTAAAATAGCAAACTGCTCAGATTGATGTTATATGAAATTACTAGCCTTAATGGAAACTTTTGGGTAGGTTTAACTAAAAATAAAATGATCCAAAAGATGGGGCTTCTCTGCCATCACACACATTGACTCACCTACATCACATACAGTGACTTAGAAAAGGTATCCTCTCTACAATGATAAATTGGAAAAAAGATTCTGCTTCTGGCTTCACAGAGTGCAAGTGAAACAGCAGCACTTGGTAGGTGAAGCAAGAAGTGTTTTGATCATCACTCAAGCTTCTTGGCTGGCTATAAATTGCATGATCATAGCAAGAAATCCTACATAAAAGCACATAGATGTCTAATAAAATCAG
>NW_012108008.1:125022-145126 GCF_000951045.1 Mandrillus leucophaeus | reverse complement strand
GTTTCACTGTGTTAGCCAGGGTGGTCTCGATCTCCTGACTGCGTGATCTATCCACCTTGGCCTCCCAAAGTGCTAGGATTACAGGCATGAGCCACAACGCCCATCCTAGCAGTGTTTACTTTCTATGCGAAAGAAATCAATTGTTTTTTTTTTTCCCCCTTTGGTCATACTAGTTTTATAGTTTTAGTTATCTGTGTATTTAACTATATTTCATTGTTGTCATCATGCCTTTTAAATAATTTACAGATAAGATGGGAAAAATGCATTTCAATGACTATCTTACTTCATGTTCAGTTTACAAAAAGCTGTGAGCAATGGTAGAACTTGCTGATTTTAGGACCTATGATGCTATTTTGTATAATTTCATACAGATGATAAGTTTAAAACTTTATAAATTTAGGCTATTAGACAAATGAAAACTGCAAATTACTTAAAATATTACTAATGTAATAGCATTCTGCTACCTGAAAAATTTAAAAATTTAACAAATTTTAAAAAGTGAATCCCATGAACATAGAGAGCAGATTGATAAAATAGAACAATAAAGATGGTAAATCATAGACGTATATTGTATCTCAATAAAAACAAAAATAAATCTGTGCTATCAAGAATTTTTATTGGCTGGGCTCAGTGGCTCATGCCTGTAATCCCAGCACTTTGGGAGGCCAAGGCGGGTGGATCACGAGGTCAGGAGATCGAGACCATCCTGACAACACAGGATGGTCTACTAAAAATACAAAAAATTAGCCAGATGTAGTGGCATACACCTGTAGTCCCAGCTACTCAGGAGGCTGAGGGAGGAGAATAGCTTGAACCTGGGAGGTGGAGGTTGCAGTGAGCCGAGATCATGCCACTGCACTCCAGCCTGAGCAACGGAACGAGACTCCATCTCAAAAACAAACAAACAAAACATATAATTTTTATTAGGTAAATTAACTACAGCATATTTTCTGTACATTCTCACGCTCTGAGTTTAGTTTTCTGGAACCTATTCACTATCCACTTATTGTTTTTAGCAGCTTCTAATGCAAACACTACATAGAGTAATTGCTAAATTTCTTTGGCAGCAGAACTGACATTCAAGTGGATAAAATAAGATTAAAGTACTCAAAATACAAAAACAAAAACTAAGTCTGTCATGTAGAGTTTTCTGTTAGCACCAGGAATTGCAGATGGTCTTGTCACCAAATGGATCTGCCATATATGTTATGGGATTATGAAGTTGAATTTTTAAAGCTCTGACAGCATTCTCTGGTTGTTACCACTCACAATATTTTTAAATTGTTTACTTCATTTTCTAAACATTTGTTCTGGGTTTCTGCTGCCATAAAAGAAGATAAATGAGAGGCAATTGTAGCAACTGTACATATAGGGAGGATGGAATTTTGCAAATTATTTCAAAAACTTTAGTTGAGGCTGGGCACGATGACTCATGCCTGTAATCCCAGTATTTTGGGAGGCTGAAGTTGGTGGATCACTTGAGGTCAGGAGTTTGAGATCAAGCTTGGGCAACATGGTGAAATCCCATCTCTATTAAAAAATACAAAAAAATTAGCCAGATGTGGTGGTGCAGGTCTATAATCCCAGCTACTCCAGAGGCTGAGGCAGGAGAATGGCTTGAACCCAGAGGCAGAGTCTACATTGAATCGATATCGTGCCACTGCATTCCAGTCAGGGCCATAAAGTGAGATTTAATTTCAAAAAAAACCAAACAAAAAACAACAAAAAAACCTTAGTTGACAAGTAATATTGAATTATCATCCAATTGTTTCTTTTGACAACACCTTTAATACTGAGTCCCACCGACACTGAAATATATTTTAAAAACAAACACAGATAATTTTATTCCTTTGGTTACAAGTTTAAAGCTACTCAGTTTGGCCAGGTACAGTGGCTCACGCCTGTAAACCCAGCACTTTGGGAGGCCGAAGCAGGCGGATCATGAGGTCAGGAGATCGAGACCATCCTGGCTAACATGGTGAAATCCCATCTCTACTAAAAACACAAAAAATTAGCCAGGCGTGGTGGCATGTACCTGTAGTCCCAGCTACTTGGGAGGCTAAGGCAGGAGAATCGTTTGAATCTGAGAGGCGGAGGTTGCAGTGAGCCGAGATCGTGCCACTGCACTCCAGCCTGGGTGACACAGCTAGACTCCATCCCCCCCCCCAAAAAAAGATATTCATTTCATGAAAAGTTTTACATATTAAGTGGAATGGATTATATTTGGAACATTATTTATATTAGATATATGGAAATATGATATATACATATGAATAGAATAAAATAATTGCATGTGTGGATTAAGGTATGTTATTGCCATTCAGCAATCCATCAAGCTTCTCCAATTTTGGTTAAGTCAACACTGTGGGGAACATGATATATTGACTTAAACAACTTCAAGTATTTAGTTCCTACATATTGGTTACTCTTTCCTTTTTTATTTTGGCATAGATCTATTGGGTCTACAAAGATCTGAAGTTTCATCAACACATTTAGTATACAAACTATTATTATAATGTCTTTTTTTCATGAATGGTATGTGAAAATATGTTACCCTATAACTTGAGGTGTGAGAAGTTTCACACCCTAATTTAGATTTTCAGATTTTCTATTGAGACTTAGAGTATGACTTCATGTATTTTTAGAAAAGAATATTGTGGAATTCACATCTAATTTATTAAAATATTTTGACCAAAACCAGGTAACCTATCCCTGCATAAACTCATCTGCCTCATTTCCAGGCATCATAGCTCCATCTGGACTAAGAAATCAGAAGCTGTCCCAAGGAGGGTGAACAGATGATCAGTGAGAATGAGACAGGCAATTGGCTAACATTACATCATAATGAAAGATGGGGCATAAACATCTCATCACAAAAGAAAAATGCTATTGAATTATCAAACACAAGCAAATAGGCCCAGCAGATAGAATAGTATAAATATCAATTAGTGAGGGGAGTTATTGGGTTATAAAGTTTTCTTTCAACATGAAGAAACTTGATAGGTAAGCAAGGACTCTGGATTAATATCCTTTGTGAAAAAGAATTCTTATAGGAAAGATAGAAAACTGCAATTGGTCTAAATTCTGAGTTAAAGTTTATACTCTGATTGATTCAGCTTATATAATAAAAATTAAAATAAAATACCCCAGATATGAAATATTTTCCTGAACAGAAGTGGGAAGATAAGAACTTGGTTATTACTCAATTGATAATTTAATGTGTCTAAGAGTTATGCATCAATCAATGAAAGATTTATCTACTCATTTAATAACAAAAAAACCTTGATGTGAATGTATAATTATCTGATTTGGGGGATTCTGAGAGTCAGATAAATTAAAGAATTTGTTTAAATGTTACCCAACTTATAAATGCACATGAATAGAATGTTGTTCAATCTCAAATGTTCATCAAATTTTGGTGATACTACAGATAAAAGCAAACAAAATTAATTTACAAAATATACAAAAGAAGTATTATTTAAAATTTCTGTCTCTGAACTTGATTTTAGACTTGATATAAAATTCTCTTATAGTCCTACTCACAGCAGATTAACACAAGTGTCTGACAGTAGGGAAGCATAACCTCAGCTTTAAAGTTACTGAGAATACTTTTAGCAGACTCAATTTTAATTAAGCCCTTAGTAAGTCACATGTTGCTAAGACAACAGGTAGTTCTTAACTATGCCTATTAAGGAGGCTATTAAAATTCCCATAGTATTTCGGGTGACATTTGCTTAAATCATCCGGTACTCGTCATTCAGCCATGTGATGCAGTTGGAATAACAGGTATTTATAAACTTTAAGAACCAATCAATCTATGGACACATAGAATTTTCTTAATTATCCTTAGTTATCAAGAGTAATTTTGTCATCATAGATGTGGGCATGGGTTAATAGACAATATAAAGAACAAAAATAAATATATTTTTCATGTATATTAAATTTCAAGTTGTTAACTCACTTCTCCCATGCATTTCCAAAAAGTTTTAGAGAGAAATTTGCCAAACAGTACACCCCACCCCCCACACACTTTTTTTTTAAAAAAAATACAATACATTTGAGAGGAGAAAAACAAATACGCCCAATGTAAAACTCAACATAACTGTTCTGAAAACATACATTCTGATAACAGATCACCAATGCAAAAAAGATGATGTTTTAAATTAATGTAATTTTCATTTTCAGAGAAGAGAAAACAAGCTGGCTGTTGAGAAAGACAATTCTTTTCCTAATGACCAAACTTAGTAAAAAATAGGCAGCAGTAGTTTCTTAGTAAATCTAGAATCAAAATTCAAAGGCCTGCTTCCAATATTACCTTGAGAGACTGAGGATTAAAATGAAAATATAAGTCTGTGACCAACACCCTGCAAGGAGTTAATATAACAAGATCCCAGGTATCGATTCGGTGGAGTGGACTTTGAGGTAGACCTTCAATGACTCACTTGATTAAAGAGCATACTTTTAAAAAATTTTTTTCTTTTGTACGATGGAGTCTTGCTCTGTCACCCAGGCTGCAGTGTAGTGGTGCGATCTTGGCTCACTGTAACCTCTGCCTCCTGGGTTCAAATGATTCTCCTGCCTCAGCCTCCCAAGTAACTAAGATTACAGGCGTGCGTGCACCACCACGCCCGGCTAACTTTTGTGTTTTTAGTAGAGATGGCATTTCACCATGTTGGCCAGGCTGGTGTCAAACTCCTGATATCAAGAAATCTGCCTGCCTCGAACGCCCAAAGTGCTGGGATGAGATTCAAAAGTTTACTTATAATTTTAACAGGAATGTGCACAAAGCATATATTTTAAATCATCTTCTATTCTGTAACTATCTCACATCACTGAAAAGCAACAGTGCATTAACTTTGAGAAATTAGAGGAGTAGGTGATATGATTATTTGGTGTTAGTGAAAACCTAAAAGACTGCCAGTGTTCTCCCCTGGACGAAAAGACCCTCCGCTTCCATAATGAGCTGGAAAGACGATCTCTAGTACCTGCCTCTTAAGCATGTATGTTTCAATATTTGCAGTCATGACTGTTGAGATTTATGATTGTTACGGGTTGAATTGTGTCCTCTTTCCTATGCTGAAGTCATAACTCCCAGTATCTCAATAGTCTTTACCAAGTTAAAAATCAGGTGATGAGAGTGGACTCAATTCAATATGACTAGCATCCTTATAAAAAGGAGGAATTTGGAGCTAGACTCACATATAGGGTGAAGACCACATGAGCATGAAGATGGCTACGCATAATCCAAGGAGAGTGTCCTGGAACAGAGCCCTTGGAAAAAATCTGACCCTTCTAATACCTTAACCTCAGATCACTAACCTCAGAACTATGAGACAATAAATTTGTTAATTAAGCCACAAAGGTTATGGTATTTTGTTATCATAGCCCTAGGAAACTAACACCATGGTGATGACATAACTTCTAGATTTAGAAATTTTCAACATGCATCAGAATAAATCCACAAATTAAAATAAGTGGAAGGAAAAATGTAGCTGCCTTTCTTTCTATTAGTCTTCATGTTTAGTTGCCATTTTCCACTGAATATAACTGAGTAGTGTCAACCAATACGTACCTCTAAGCTGTCAATCAGTCACAAATTGTTGCAGAGCACTTACGAGTTTTTAGAATACATATAAATTCTTTCATTTGCCATTTAAGTGAAAACTGAGTGATTTTACCAAATGATGTTTTTAGATTTAAGTGCTTTGATGATACAGCTATTAACTGTAATAGTAACTAAACGAAACATGTGCAAGCCAGCATATTATCTTAAACTGTCTAGATTTTTCCCCTCTAACTTCTCTACATTTTATGGTATGTCATCTACTGGGAGACCTGTTTTCTTAGGCAGTAGTAATTCTACTTACAAGGTAGCAGAAGGAAATTCTTTTAATAAAGAAAAATTGTTGGACTAGTGAGATGACGGGTTGTCACGAGAACTTATTGGCCACTAAAGTACCAGCTGGCACACTGTGCCCTATGCCTGCCACACACCTGTACATCCTTCAGATCCCTCAGTCACCCTCTGGACTCCTGCTGTCTACTAATGAGTGATTCCACATGAGGCACTTAAATGGTGCGACTTAAATGACACTGAAATGATTCTGTATTTTACACTTAAATGACACGACTTTTTTCGGAACCTTTTTCATAATTTCAAAAGGAGCTTTTTTATAATGTTTCTAGACTAAATTCTGCTTACGAATACCTTGAAATTTAATGACAAATCTGGTCCCTTTCATGTGGCAAAACTTCCACCATTAAAATAAAGTGCAGAGAATAGTACAATAGCAAATCTTATTTTAATTAGTATGGCAATTTCACAAATTGGAATGTAAAGTTGTGTAATGGTGCAGACTTTAAAAGAAATAAACAGCCATGTAAATAGTTGAGATAATCCCATAAAGTTTGTTAGTAAATATTTTCTCTGAAAAATGTGGAAGACACATGTAAATAAAGTTTTAAAAATTCCTGAAGAAAACAGGAGAAGCTATTTACATAATTTCCAGTAATAGAACAAATTCCTGAGGAAAGTATGCTTACTGTTAACATATTTTATTAAACTGTTTTGCATTCAGAGACACAATTTTATAATCTGTGGGGAGTGACTGTTAAGATTACATATTCTCCAGGTGCAAATGATTTTCTGACCTATTTTTAGTGTGTTTTAAAAATATAGATTGCAACCGATAGGGATGCCTTTTCTTTGAAGAACATTTGTTAAATACAGTGTGATTTTTAGATTTACAGAGCTGGCTCTTCTGCCTTGCAATGATATGTCTTGCTTATAAAGTCATGCTTTTATTTTCAAGTGAAACTGAAAGAAAACTAAATCTTTGTGTCTTTGTCTAACTTCAGCTTTTGACTTTCCCAGACTTCCCCCCGAGCATTAAATATAATTGCTAAGGTACATACACATGTGTAATCACAGGATAGTTAGTTAAATGGTTATTGTCCACTATGGACTGAATCGTTTTTCCACAAGTTCATATGTTAAAGCTCTCATCCCTAACACGTCTATATTTAGAGAAAAGGCCTTTGAGGAGGTAATTAAGGTTAAGTAAGGTCATAAAGGTGTTGTCCTAATTAAATAGGACTGCTGTCCTTAAAAGAAGAGCAGGAGACACTAGAGATAGCTCTTTTCTCTGTGCATGCACAGGGGAAAGGCCACATGAGGACACAGCAAGAAGGGGACTCAGCAAGCAAGGCAGGAAGGCATGCAAAGAAACCAGCTCTGCTGGCATCTTGATCTTGGACTTCAAGCCTCCAGGGCTGTGAGAGAATACATTTATTTCTGTTGTTTAAGCCACCCAGTCTGTTTTTTATTTCCTGGCAGCCTGAGCAGAGTAATACATTGTCGAAGCTACTCCAGTGTCCATGGCATACTGGCTTTTGTTCCTTGGCTTGTCTTATTATGGTTGCAAAATGGTCATTCAAGCTCAGACATCACCTTTCTCACTGCCTCCTACAGAGGCAGAATGTGGAGTGTCTCCTTATATCTTTCTTTTTCTCAGGAAGGAAACATTTTCCCAGAAGCCCCAGGTATACCTCCTCTCAAGTTCTATTGGCCAAAATTGAGTCATATGCCCATGACCATAATGCAGAGGAATCTGGGAAAGTTAGTTATTGGCATTTCCAGCCTTAAAGTGTGAGGTGAGCTCTGCTAGCCAGTAAGACGGTTTAGGGAATGATTGTTAGATAGACAACCAATATTGTCTGTATGTATATGTGTATAAATACTTTTGTAAATGAAAATATCCTATACAATAATACTTGCTTTCCAACAAACTATGTATTATAAATATTTTTCCTGCCATCAAATACAAACTGCATATTTTAAATACATATATAGATATACATCCCTGTTTCTCCCTCCATCACCCCCAAGAATGGCATACAGCTAGTAAGAAAGTCAGGAATGGAATCAGAACTCATGCTTTTAAAACCAATATAATGCTATTCTTTAAGTAATCTTCCTCTTTTGGATAGTTAGGTTGTTTCCAAGCATTTGCTATTATAATATATGCTTCAAGGAGTATCCTTATAATATCTTCTATAAATACGTCTAATTACTTTTTTGAGTTAAATTCCTAAAAATTAAATTGCTAGATTGACAGGTATACATATAACAGGGATTTAATATGTACTTTCATATTACCTTCTAAAAATGTGATATGTATTTACACTTCTACTAGCAGTTTTTGAAAAACATCTGTTTTTCTATATTCTCCTTAAAACTATGCATGATTACTAATTTACTCATTTTATTCTTTAACATTTCATTAGATAATTATCACATGACCTTATTTAAAAAATTCTTAAGTTTCTCCTTAATGATATCAATAGATTTATATATTAGCCATTTGTATTTTTCTTTTGTATATTATATGTTTATTTGCTTAATTCATTTTTTTATTCAGATATTTTTGTCTTTCTTGTTCATTTGTAGGACAGACTTTATGTATGAAGTTGTGTCAGTGAAAGTTCTCTTTCTCTTAGCAAGTGTGGAACATACGCTGGGTGGGTGGTTGAGGCTGGTACAGGTTACTGCTCCCCTCCCATCTGTAATATATTAACCTAATTTATTTAACTGATTTTCCCTACTAGACCATAAATCTCTCAAGAGCAACCTTTATGTTTTTCGAGTATCTGGTATTCATCAAGTACTTAATGCATTTTGAAGAAGTAAGAAATAATTTACTTGCTTTCAAAAATTAGTACAATGTCATGTTTTACTTAAATGACATTATAGACAAAACAATATTGTGTTGAGCAGCTCTGAAATTATCCATTTGATAATGGAAACCAGTTATAAATTTTCAATAAACACCCATTTGGTTATTTAAAAATCTCTTCAATATGTGAGGATTGTCCCAAAGCATATATTTAAATAATGTTTTATGTTGTTATGTTTCAAAATCTGCTAATAATAAGAGGTGCTACAATTCCTGACAAGTGTGTCAGGAAGAATCCTGTATACACAGTTTGAAGAGCTATGAGGACACTGATGTTCAGCATTTCCAGACCACAGGTATTCCGTCAACACTTAAAACAGATTTGCCAATGGGAATTTCCCAATTTGTTTTTTCGGAGCATATGTGCTCAGTAACATTTGGTTTTGTTTACCAATTTGTCCTTTTAAATAGATCACTGTGCTAGCTACTGTGAAGAATTATAAAGAAAATCAGACTTCCAGACTTCATATTGAAGATACACTATCACTGAATCTGCTATATTGACTCTAAGGATGTTGTGTCTTGCAAGAAGCTATCAGAGCACAAGTCTCATCATCTCTCCCACACTTCATCTAAAACCCCTCTTATGTTGTGTTTTGTCTAAAACATCATCTATGGAAGCACCTCTGATTCAGAGATCTCTCTGCTTCTCTTGTAAACTCCCATGGAGGATATAGTGTTCGATGTCTCTGGCTCTTCTCGGAAAGTGGTGGTGGGGGGGTATCCAGAGACCTGCACTGGTGACTGTCATCAGTAGCACAGGCATCATCCTGTGGGGTGTGTGTATGTGTGTGTGTGTGTGTGTGTGTGTGTGTGTGTGTGTTGGGGGCAGGGAAGGGAGCTTCCTGCTCCTGTTCTCCTACTACATGTAATCCTAGCACCACATCTTGGTACTGTAAACACATCTCCAAAAGGCAGTTATCACACATTAAAATTTACTGTCACAACTGATTTGTTAAAATGTAACTTTAACTTTCCCAAGAGTGTCAACTTCTGCTCACTGGAAAACACTCAATATCACTACTTCGAAGTAACATTGATTCAAAACAGTTGCTTTCAGGAAATTATGTAGTTTAGTATCCAAAAACAAACAAACAAACACCCCTCCCAAGTGGTTTCCCCTATCTAGGGGCTTACAAGGGGAAGTATATGTGACTCCATTGTGTAGGGACCTCAATTACCTCTCTCGGCAATCAAAACCCTCCCCCTTAGTTTCTACTAGTGATGTCAGTCCTTTCAGTCTTGATGATGCTTCTCATCTTTTCCTTGGAATATCCAGATCCCCGCTAAAGGGTTGGAGGATTTAGCAAACAAAAATGTCGGATGCTCTTGGAATTACAAAATGGAGTGTGTTCAGTGCTGTTACTCCAGTGGTCTTCAGGGAGGCAGACAGCTCTCCTCCTCACTCCCCAACATAGAGAGATGAGGCCCATGGGCGACATGGTGTTAGAAACTCCTGGTTTGCTGACTACGAAGCACTTCATGTGGGAAGTACATTGAAAGAATACCAGAAGTGACCCACCCACTCATCCAGAAACTAGTAGCTCCCTGTGCACCTGGGCTTCACAGTCCATCAAGTTCTGTGGTAGCCACCATGGAAGTTCAAAAAAAATGGCCAAAAGATTGCTGAGAAGGAAGTGACAGATAGGAATTGGAATAAAGAAGATGAAGCAGAAGAGCTGGGAACATTCTCAGTGGTCAATGAGGAAATTTTGAAGAATAGAGTAAAAAAAAAAAAAAAAAAAAGGCAAAACATAGAAATGTTGGATTTCAATCGGATAGGGGATTGGGCTTTCAAAGATTTCAAAGGACTGGTTGTATATTCTGAAAGGAGAAGCATTTTCTGAATTTGGGAATGGTAGTGGAGTTAGCCTTTACAAGGACTGCCAAATGGAAACAACAAGAACTAGTGTCCTTTTCTTCACCAGTCCAAATGCAGTCGGGAAACCAAGGCAACGTTTCATTCTATTCTTGTAATTGAGGAAAAAATTTTCAGATCTACAGTCTAATAGCGACAGTCAGTAGCCTCACACTTCTGTTTTTACCATGAGTAAATCATGCCGTAGTAATCCCTGTACCAGACAGGCAGTTAGCTGCTTTAAACTGTTCATGACTGGATAGTTAAACATTTAAATGCAAGCCCACTCTGTGATCTGAAACCTATTTTTAAGAACTCTAATAAATATTTAGCAAATATTGAACAGCAACATGGGAACAACGACCTTAGTAATTCTAAAAATGAAGCTAATAAAATATTAGGTGAAACATAGTCTCCTTACCTTTTTATTTCAACAAAATTATAGCAAGAATCAACATTTTGGTTGTATAGCAGCAGAACTGAGAATACATCTGTGAGGAAGATGGAGGCTGAGTCTGGAAAAAAAATGAACCCATAGTAGGAGCACCAAGTGCCTTGACAAGAAAATTGATTGCTGTGTTTTAGTTAGGCTTGCTTATCTCTGGACTCTTGATTGGATTTTCATTTTCCCCTGGACACGCCAGTTTATTTGGCAAAAATATTACCCAGAGTAATCCAGGGTTTTGTTATTGTTGTTGTAGTTGGTTTTAACCATTTTCCAAAAAAACATTGCAGAGTCAAGGAAAAGATGGCAGTAATGAATGTAAAGATAGAGACAAAGGAAGAGAATCATGAGCCAACTAGAGTAATAGTTACTGAAGTAAAAGCAGAACTTTTTATTCCAAAAAGTGTAATGCTTTTTTTTTACAAGAAAGATAAGTTTAAAGAGAAGGATGTAGGTACTCTTCTCTTAAAATCTGTAACAAATCAGAAGCACAGTTGTTACTGGGGGCAAACACCAATTTAGGCAATGTACTGCCGAATATTCTGATTCTACCCAATATGTTGTGTAATTGAATAGAAAGAACAATGTACTTATTTTCTGTGTTTCAAATCTACCAATTTATGAGAAAGATGCCATGACCTCAGCTAAGATATTAATTTGGTTAAATCTAAGTGATCATGTAGACGAGTAGGCCAAAACTTACTAAGGAAAAAAGATACCTGAAAACAATCAACTGAGAAATCATGGCCAAGTTGCTATTTTCCCGCTACACCCTTAAACTTAGTCAGCTTTTCTTCTCTTCTACTTTAACATTTTGAGAGTTTACAGCTGACTTAAAAACTTGTGAGGAAAATTACCATGACCAAGGAAAATTTAAAATATAATTGAGAAGAAAAATATACAGGATACCTAGTTAAATTTGAATTTCAAATAAATAAGAAATAATTAAATATTTGAAACATACTTATGCTAAAAATTGTTCATTCTTTATCTGAAATTCAAATTTAACTGTGTCCTATATTTTGTCTGGTGATTCTATCTGCTATCTTCTATATCACATCACCTAATCACATGCATATTCTCTTGCTTTTGTTAGAAAGGAAAAGAGAAAAGAAAAAAAAAGAGAAGGAAAGAAAAAAGATAGATGAATAGAATAAAGGAATTTAAACCCTAAATTAAATCATAATCTTGAAAGTAACTGTTTTCTGTCTTTTAAAATATGATTATTTTAGATTCAAAGGGGTGCCTGTGTAGGTTTGTTGTATCAGTACATTGCGTAATGCTGGAGTTTGGGCTCTTACTGAAGCCGCCACCCTAATACTGAACATAGTACCCAATCACTTGATTTTCAACACTTGATCTCCTTCTACCTTCCCTTGTTTTGGGGTCCCCAGTGTCTATTGTTTCCATCTTTATGTCCGTGTGTATGCATTAGCTTCCACTTATGAGTGAGAACATGCGATATTTCTGTTTCTGCATTAATTCACTCAGGATAATGGCCTCCAGCAGCATACATGTTGCTGCAAAGGACACAATTTTATTCTTTTTTATGGATGAGTAGTACTTCATGGTGTATATGTAGCACATTTTCTTTCTCCAATCCACTGTTGATGGGCACTTAGGTTGATTCTGTGAGAAAGTAACTATTTCAATCAGTGTTGTCTAGAATATAACCTGATTAGTCTCAAATTTAAAAGTCTGTGAGTAGGCATAAGACCTAACAAACACCTCACCAAAAAACCTATATAGATGCAAACAAGCATGCAACAAGATGCTGCACATCATATGTCATTAGAGAAATGCACATTTAAACAACAAAATGCTGCTATACACCTATTAGGATGCCCCAAATCCAGAAAACTGACACCACCAGATACTGGTGAGCATGTGGAACAACAGGAACTCATTTATTACTGGTGAGAATTCAAAATGGCACAGACACTGTGGAAGACAGTTTGGCAGCTTCACACAAAACTAAAGATGTTCTTAACATGGGATCCAGAAATCATACTCCTTGGTATTTACCCAAAATGAGTTGAAAACACATCCTCACAAAAACCTGCAGGTGGATGTTCATAGCAGCTTTATTAATAATTGCTCAAACTTGGAATTAACCAAAATGCTCTTCCGTAGGCAAATGGACATATAAACTCCAGTACATCCAGACAATGGGATATTATCCAGTGCTAAAAAGAAATATGCTATCAAGACATTTTAAAAGCATGGTACACTTTAAAACTTAAATACATATTGCTAAGTGAAAGAAGCCAATTGTAAAAGGTTACACACTGTATAATTCCAACTATATGACATTCTAGAAAAGGCAAAACTATGGAGTCAGTAAAATGATCAGTGGTTGCCAGGGGTTAGACGGGGGATAAAATGGTGAATAGAGAGAGCGTAGATTTTTTGGCAGTAAAACTATCATGTATTTTACTATAATGGTGGATATATGTAGTCATACATTTGTTAAAATACATAGAATATATAATGCAACTCTAATGTAAATTATAGACTTTGAGTACTCTCTGTTCAATTTTCCTCTCAACCAAAATTGCTCTAATAAATACAGACTATTTAAAATGAGGGAAAACCTGTGAGAATATATTAGGTCACATTAGCATTTAATACTCAAAATTTTCTGTACCTCAGTGTTGCTTCAAATTCTTTCCAGGTATATCTGTAAGTCCCCAAGATTGTCTCACAGGTGCTCAGGAAATGTGTATTTACATTATTTGACGAAGGCTGCTTATGTGAGGTCCACCATGTCAACAACTCGAGAAACATACCCACTGCCATCAGGACTGCTGCTGGAGCTTATGGATAGAATGCTGCTTTTCAGGGGAGGGTGTTCTGGGGTCCATCTTTTTTCTGTCCATCTAAGTAGAGCATGGTGGTATTCCGTGGTGACTACCTTGAGTGGTCAGGTAGTGAGCTGATCACCCATACCTAAGTAAGGGGTAACTGACCCTCTGTAACTCTGTGTTGCACTTTTCTATATAGAGGCTCAAAGCTGCACAGTTTTATGTTTGAGCCCCAGTATCTCAGATGAAAAAAGTCTTTCTTTTATGTCATGGCTTTAGTCTTTTTCTCCTTGGAGCTTCCTAAAGAGATGAGACTGTTGTGGGTATGGGGAAGGCTTAGGAGCCATCCCCTTTATTTTCTTCTTTCCTTCACTCATTGGAATTGGAAAGTAAACTAACTGAAATAAAAAATCAAATTTATTGGAGGTGTACAACAACACTATTGGGCAGACAGCTTAAAGGAGATTGGGGAACAGAATTATATTTAAATGAAGTTTTTGTATTTCTATGAACTTAAATTGGTATTAACCTGAACTAGATTGTCATAAATTAAGATGATAATGACAACCCCCAATGCAACTACTAAGAAAATGACTTAATAATGTACAATAAAAATGAGCAAATTAAACCGATAAGTGAAAAAATAGCTATTTAATGAAAAAGAAGGCAGTAATACAGGAAAGGGGGAACTAAACGACATAAGGCACATAGAAAAAAAATAACGAAATGACAGACAAGTCTTTCCTTATCAGTTAATGAATCAAATTTATTAAATTCTTTGATGCAAAGGTAGAGACTGACAGACTTGGAAGAAATACACATGATCCAATTATATGCTTTATATAAGAGCCAACATTTTAGATCCAAAGACCAAATAGACTGAAAAGAAAGGAATCTATATGCCATGAAATTGGTAAGCAAAAGAGAATTGAATTGGCTATCTCAATATCAGACAAAGTAGTAATACAAAAATGGTTACTAGAAACAAACAAAAGAAAAAAAAATCACTGTGTAATGATAAAAGGCCATTCCAAGAAGATATAACAATTATAAACCTACATGCACCTCACATTAGGGCCCCAAAATACATGACAAAAAGCTGAAATAATTGAAATAAACACATCAATAATAATAGTTGATTACTATTATGCCCCATTAAAAATTAATAGAACAACTATACATTATCAACAAGAGAATAAAGTACTTGAACAATGCATAAACCAACCAGACCTAATAGATATCTAGAAACCACTTCACTGAAGAGCAGCAATCTGTACATTCTTACGTGCATACAGAACATTCTGCAGTACAGATAATATGCAAAGCCTGAAAACAAGCCTCAAAAAACTTAAAATGATTAAAATCTAGAGTATTTTCTACAGCTATAATGAACTGAAATTAAAAATCAATAACAGAAGAATATTTTGGAAACTCACAGATATATGGAAATTAAACAATGCATTCCTATGTAACCATTGTGTCAAAAAATCCAAATGGGAATTAGAAAATAAGAAGATAAATGAAAATAAAAAATCAACACACCAAAATTTAGGGGATTTAGGACAAACAGTGCTCAAAGGGGAAATTTATATCTTTAAATGCCTGCAACAAAACAAAGCACATCTTAAATCTATTACCTGTTCTTTCTTTTTAAGAAAGTAGAAAAAGACAAACTGAAAGCAAGAAGAAAAAAAGAATAAAGATTAGAGTGGAAGTAAATGAAATAAAAAAGGTAAAAAAGGGAGAAAATTGGTGAAAATAAAAGTTGGTTGTGGCAAAGGACAACCACTTTGGCAAATCATTAGTTACACTGACCAAGAGAAAAAGAGAAAATTGTATTTGAATTCAATTTATTAAAATTAAGAATGAATGAGGGGAGATTACTATTGATCTTAACAGAAATCAAAGATTATGTAAGAACACAACGAACAATTGTATGCCAACAAGTCAGATGACTTACATAAAATGAACAAATTTCTAGAAAGACATAACTATCAAAAGGAAAAAAAAAATTTCAGATTATATTAGATTTACCCCATGTAAAGATATTGTTTTAGTAATCACAAAACTTAGCACAGAGAAAATACCAGGACCTGAGGCCTTCACTGATAAATTCCAACAAATATTTAAAGAATTAACACCAAACTCTTCCAAAAAATAGGAGAGAAGGAAACATTTCCTGACTAATTTTTTTGAAGCCAATCTTACCCAGATAGCAAAATCAGACCATGATATAATAAAAAAGAATAATATAGGCCAATACTCTTTATGAATACGAACCCTAAATTCTCAACAAAATACTGGCATACCACAACCAGCATCATATAGAAAGGATCAAATACCATGCCTAAGTGGGATTTATTACAGGAATACAAGTTTAATTTGACATATAAAAATCAATCAACGTAATACACTATATTTTTAGAATAAAGTTTTTTAAAAAAACACACAATCATCTCCGTAAATGCAGAAAAAAATCTGACAAAATCTAACATCACTTTATGGCAAAAACACTCAACAAATGATGACTAGAAAGGAACCTTCTAAACATGATAAATTCCATCTTTGCAAAACCCACAGCAAATATTACACATAAAAGTGAAACACTGAAGGATTCTTCCTAAAATCAGGAACAAGACAAGCATATTAACAATTTTCATTACTATTCAAATTTTACTACAGGATATAGTCAAGACAATTAAGTAGGAAAAATAAAGGTGTCCAGATTGGAAAGGAAGAAGGAAACCTATATTTGAAGGCGTAATACTATACATAAAATTTTATAATTTTATATATAAAAAAACCTTAATAATTCATTCAAAAAACTATTACTTGCTAATAGATAAGTATAGCTAGGTTGAAGTGTACAAGATCAACATACAAAATTATTTGTATTTTTACATACTAACAATGAATAATCCTAAAATGAAATTGAGAAAATTTTATTTACAATAACATTAAAATATTTAACAATGAATTAAAAAAGTAAAAGTACAGGGCATGCACGCCAAACATAAAATGTTGAGAGAAAAAAAAGAAAATCTAAATAAATGGAAAAACATCTCTCATTTATGAATTGAAAGGCTTAATATTATTAAGATGGTAATACTCTCCAAATTTATCTACACATGCATGAAAATTCCTATGAAAAGAACAACTGCTGTTTGTTTTTATAGAAATGACAAACTAATCCAAAAATTTATATAAATAGTAAAAAAAAAGTTAAAAAGAAGAACTAAGTGGGAAAACCCACTTCTTGATTCAAAACATACTACAAAGCTACAAAAACCAAGATTCTGTGATGCTCAAAGATATGCATATAGATTAACAAAGTAGAAGAACCGATAATCCAGATATCTACCATATACTTATATTCAATTAGTTTTGGACAATCTTCTGTACTTCTTCCAAGTACAGAAGATTACTCTTTTCCGCAGATAGTGCTGAGACAGCCTGATATGCACATGCAAAATAAAAAGTGTGCATGTATATTTTGTATCATATGCCATAATGAGCCCAAATATGAACCAAAGACCTAACTAAGACCTGAAACTATAGAAACCATAGGAGAAATCACAGATGTAAATTTTCATGATCTTGCATTAGGCAATGATTTAGCTATGGACACTGAAAGCAAAAGCAACCAGTCAAAAAGTAGATAAATGGTACTTAATCAATTTTTTAAAAATGTGCTTCAAAAGATACCAGCAAAGAAAGTGAAAAAAACCTACAGAGTGGGAGAAAATATATGTAAATCATATATTGGATAAGGGTCTAGTATCCATAATATGTAAAGAACTCTTACAACTAAAAAGTAAAAACCTAAATAACCAAATTTAAAACATGGGCTAAGGATGTGAATATATATTTCTCTAAAGAAGATGTACAAATAACTGATTAGCCCCTAAAAAGCTAATCAACATAATCAGCCATTAGGTAACTTCAAATGGAAACCACACGAGATACTACTCAGTTGGATCTTCACACCTACTGGGATTGTTCTAATAAAAATTGTGGACAATAACAAGTGCTTTCAAGGATGTGAAAAATTTGGAACCCTAACACATTGTTAATGGAAATGTAAAGGGTGCAAAAGCTGTGAAAAAGTGTTCCAGTTCCTCAAAAAGTTAATATAGAGTTACAATATTGTCCAGTAATTTTACCTTTAAGTATATATGCAAGAGAAATAACACATCTTCACACATAAACTTGTATAGGAATATTAGTAGCAGCATTTATCATAATGGTAAAAAAGTAGAAACAATCCATATGTCCATCAATATATAACAGAATATTATTCTACTGTAAGATGAAGTTCTGATGTATGTTACAACATGGAATGAAACTGGGAAATATGCCTGTGAAAGAAGCCTGACAAAAAAGGCTTGTGAAAGAAGCCTGAAAAAATACCATATAACATAATTCATATTATATGATTCCATTCAGTTTAAATATCTAGAAGAGAAAATACCAGAGGCAGACAGTAGAATATTGATTGACAGGAAATGAGGGGTGGGAGAGAAATAAAAGTGACTGCTAACAGCCTTAGGTTTCTTTTTAGAGTGATGTAAATAGTTTTGAATTAGATAGTGGTGATGGTTGTATAACCTTGTGAATATACTAAAAACTACTGAGTTATACATCTTAAATGGCGAGCTTCATGGCATGTGAATTAAATCTCAAATTAAAAAATTAAAGATTGAAGGAGGACTTTAGTTACCAACAAATACCCTTATTACATTAATTCGGGCAAGTAAATGCATAGGAGTTCAAAGGGCTTACATACAATTTTATACTCAGTTTGAAATCATATACGTTTATAAATTTATTTTAACAGAGGGTTCAAGACATATTACATTTCTTTCTCTCTCCCTCCTTTCTCTTTGGAAACATAAGAAAGCTCTGTGTGAATTATGCTGCATGTAACATTCTGGGAAAAGTTTTTGGGTCCTCATTCCATGTTGGCTATCACTGCCAAGATAATGTTTCGCAAGTGTGTAGGTGGATGGCCTGGGTGCTTCATTCTGATCTTGGTCAGAGCATATCTTCCTACAGCTTCTCAGGCACAGTTCTTAATTTTAAGTGCCTGGAGTACCCCTTGGTTTTCCCCAACAGAAGTTGCATCATCTCCTGTGATATATCTGCAACATAAATCCCCTGAAATGTGATTTCACTAATTTCTTGGGATAAAGAAAAAAATATATCCACAGCAGAGAGAACAAAACACTTACAAATTATTTTGCCTTATAAGTGGAGGAAAAATGCGTGAATGACTTATACCAAAATGTGTTGAGTGCTTATCTTTGGATAACGGGTATGATGATTTTAAATTTCTTCCACATGCTTCTTGCAGAAAAAAAAAAAAAAAAAAAAAAAAAAGGTTAGTAATTTTTTAAATCCTGATTACAAAATTCAGTTTAACTAGTAGACTAATGATTAATTACAGCCATACATTGCTAATATGTATCAAGTAATTTGGAAAGTAATAGGGAAATGTGATCTACATTTCAAATATATTTGTGTGATTATCACATATAAAGTACTTAGTATAATGCCAGGCATTTAATAAGTTTCAATAATATGACATGGCCAGAAATAACACTAAAAACATTTATTTCAAATGGAAACTTGTAAAGGAGAATAGCTTCTAATTTCTATAGATTCTATTTTTGACTCACAGCTATTTTTGACTCAATCTTTTGAGTCATGGCTGGCACTTGAGTGGCTGGGATGCAGGGAGCCATGTCCTGAGCCTAGCACACAAAAGCATTCTGTCTTCCTTGGCCTCAGGGCCTGTGATGGGAGGTGCTGTGTCTTAGATCTCTGAAATGCCTTCAAGGCCTTTTTCTCGCTGTCTTGGATTTTAGTACTTGCATTTTTAATTGTTAAAATTTCTCTAGTAAGTGGTTGCTCAGCAGCCACTTGAATTCTTCTTCTGAAAATGGGCTTTTCTTTTCTACCATGACCAACCTGCAAATTTTCTGAACTTCTATGCTCTGCTTCCCTTTTAAATATAACTTCCAGCTTTAAGTAATTTCTTTGCTCCTGCATATGAGCATAGGTTGTTAGAAGCAGTCAGGTCAAATCTACAACACTTTGCTGCTTAAAAATTTCTTCAGCTAGATGCTCTAACTCATCACTCTCAAGTTCTAAGTTCCACTGATTTACGGGGCAGAAGCACAATGCAGCTGAGTTCTCTGCTAAGGTACAACAAAGGCGACCTTTGCTTCAGTTCCCAATAAATTTATCATTTCCATGTGAG
>NW_012108008.1:122067-122662 GCF_000951045.1 Mandrillus leucophaeus | reverse complement strand
CAATTTTGCTCTTGTTGCCCAGGCTGGAGTGCAGTGGCATGATCTCGGCTCACTGCAACCTCCGCCTCCCGGGTTCAAGTGATTCTCCTGCCTCAGCCTACTGAGTAGCTGGGATTACAGGCATCCGCCACCACACTTGGCTAATTTTTGTATTTTTAGTAGAGACGAGGTTTCACCATGTTGGCCAGGCTAGCCTTGAATTCCTAGCCTCAGGTTATCCACCTGCTTCAGCCTCCCAAAGTGCTGGGATTGTGAGCGTGGGCCACCATGCCTGGCTCCAAATTTCTTTATGGTTTCTTTTGTTAAAGTTCGCAAGTTTCTTGGACCCCCTATATCAGAATTGCAGTGAGTGAATGTGTTTGTGTGATATAGTTTTTTGTTAAAAATTCAGGTTCTCAGTCACACTTCAGACCAATTGAATCAAATATCATGATGCAGGCCCCCCAAATATTTTGATAAGCATCTGCATGATTCTTACTCATGCTAAGCATTTGTCTTCACCTTTTCAGCCACCTGTAATATTATTGTTTAGTGTGTCCACTTTATGTAACTTTCAGACTTCTGTTTAAATCTCAGTTCCTTCAAAAAATTCTTT
>NW_012108008.1:112454-118417 GCF_000951045.1 Mandrillus leucophaeus | reverse complement strand
CGGGGCAGAAGCACAATGCAGCTGAGTTCTCTGCTAAGGTACAACAAAGGCGACCTTTGCTTCAGTTCCCAATAAATTTATCATTTCCATGTGAGAGCTCCTCAGCCTGGATTTTATCATCCATATCACCATCAGCATTTTCATCACCAACTATTTAATCAGTCTCTAAAATGTTTCAAACTTTCCCTCATCTTCCTGTCTTCTTCTGAGTTCTCCAACCTCTTCCAACCTCTGCCTGTTACCCAATTCCTAAAGTGTTTCAACATTTTCAGATTTCTGCATTTTCTTTATAACAAGGGCCCGCTCCTTGGTAACATTTTTCTGTATTGGGCCATTCTTGCATTGCTATAAAGAAATACTTGAGACTGGGTAATAAAGAAAAGAGATTTAATTGGCTCATGGTTCTGCTGGCTGTACAGGGAGCATGATGCTGGTATCTGCTCACCTTCTGAGGCCTCAGAAAACTTACAATTATGGTGGAAGGTGAATGGGGATTAGGCATGTCACATGGTGAAAGCAAGAGCAAGAGAGTAAGCGGGGAGGTGCTACACACTTTTCAACAACCAAATCTCACAAGAACTCACTCACTGCCACAGCAGTACCAAGGAGGGTGATGCTAAGCCATTCATAAAAAATCCTCCCCTATGATTCAATTACCTCCCACCAGTCCCCACCTCCAACACTGGGAATTACATTTCAATATAATTCAGATTGAGTGGGGACATATATCAAGACTATACATGCAGCATATCACTGTATAATATTAGCACTTCCATGATAGGTATCTTCATGTGATTATCACATATGAAGCACTCAGTAAAATGCCAGGCATTTAATAAACATAAAATAAAAAGGAAATTTGGGAGTGATCATGTAGACAAGTTTAGTATAACCATTTGATGTAGGTAACCCCCATAGACAAAGTTTATTGATAGAAATAAGTTTGGCCTTTCCACACACACACACACACACACACACACACGTGCACACACATACACACACATACATGCATACTAAAGCATTTAGAAATTCAGAAGCAAGGGCTGTATAAGTTGATTTTTAAAAACACTTCTAACACTAAGGCTCTCAATTTAAATAATTTGGGGAAGTAAGTGGTTCTTGGGACATAAGTGGTTCTTGAAGAAGAGAGCTGCTTTTGTAACCTCAAATCAGAATTGAGACTTTTACATTCTAATAATTAAATTAGGTCTAATGATTCTAATTATCAAAATAAACTTGTTATAGAGAAATAGAGACCAGTGCAGACTTGGAACGAAGTATTAGCAGTGGTGTAAGTGGTCATGGATGTGCCTGTTGTCAGTGGTTAGTGTTTTGATCGAGTCCATATTTCTAAAAATATATAATTTTACTCAAGTTAATGCCAGTTGGGTTGAGGCTTTAGAGTATGGATTTATTTTCTATTCTGACAGTATGATGCCATTTGGTTGAGATGCACGTACTACTGCTTACTCCTGGAATTGCTAGACTGTGGCAACGTTTGCCAAGTTTTCCATCTATGCATGTGTAGCTCTGGGTCAAATCTGTTTTTCCTTAACGTTCTATTTCCGTAGAAAGACCGTTTTGGCCTCCATAAATCTCCCATACAATATTTTTGTGAAAAATAGAATTTAAAATAATTATCTATCCAACTCGACAATACACCTGGGGTTTATTTCCTTTGTTAATTTTTTTTCGTTATTCACATTGCAAGAGAAACTTGTTTATGTTCTATTAAATAATCACAGAATAATTTTAATAGATTGATAAATGATGACTGTGAAATTGATATCAATTTTCAAGGATATTAAAATTAATGCAAATTTTCATTTTTAAAAGGTAAGATTTATTTTGAAGCTTTATATTAAAAATAGCAATATCATCTTTTCATACTCAAGGCTTAGTGAAAACAATAGGAAATAAGGAGGAATAAGTTGTTAATTTTTAGTTAATGCAAAAGGCTATTTCACTTTGAAAATTGATGTGAGTGCCATAGAAACTTAATGCATCAGATATTCCAGAATGTTCTCTTACTTTGTTAGGAATAAAATGGATTGTTATTTTCTTCAACAGATATGTAGAGTTTGCCAGGGACATTTTCATTACATACCAGGGACGTGATGAGAGGCTAAATTTTGACTGGAACAAAATAACAGCAATCATTATAGTGGTCATGGATATGCCTGACATGTGTGGTTAAGTATTTTGATTAAGTACATACTCTGAAACTTTATTGTTTTACTCAATATGATATTTTATGTAAAAGCCTAGACATTCTCAATGTGCAAATTTTTCTCTTCCTCTATAATAAGCTAAAAGTTTTAATTCATACCTACATATTCAAAACCTTTGCAACCAATATTCCACTCTCAGTTTATCTTTATTTTAATATCAGTGTCATAGTAACCCTCCTATGTGATGCTACTCCATTCCATAAAAATTATGAATGACTCTCTATCGTTTTAAGGAAAAACATACTATCCTTATCTTGAAGTTCGAATCTCTTCACAATCTAGCTCAATATATCTTTCCAGCTTAAGCTCCTAAAATTTGCTTTTTTGGACCCTTACTTTGTCCCAAACTTGTCTATGTGATCACTCCCAAATTTTCTTTTTCTTTCTTTTCTTTTCTTTTTTTTGAGACAATTTTGCTCTTGTTGCCCAGGCTGGAGTGCAGTGGCATGATCTCGGCTCACTGCAACCTCCGCCTCCCAGGTTCAAGTGATTCTCCTGCCTCAGCCTACTGAGTAGCTGGGATTACAGGCATCCGCCACCACACTTGGCTAATTTTTGTATTTTTAGTAGAGACGAGGTTTCACCATGTTGGCCAGGCTAGCCTTGAATTCCTAGCCTCAGGTTATCCACCTGCTTCAGCCTCCCAAAGTGCTGGGATTGTGAGCGTGGGCCACCATGCCTGGCTCCAAATTTCTTTATGGTTTCTTTTGTTAAAGTTCGCAAGTTTCTTGGACCCCCTATATCAGAATTGCAGTGAGTGAATGTGTTTGTGTGATATAGTTTTTTGTTAAAAATTCAGGTTCTCAGTCACACTTCAGACCAATTGAATCAAATATCATGATGCAGGCCCCCCAAATATTTTGATAAGCATCTGCATGATTCTTACTCATGCTAAGCATTTGTCTTCACCTTTTCAGCCACCTGTAATATTATTGTTTAGTGTGTCCACTTTATGTAACTTTCAGACTTCTGTTTAAATCTCAGTTCCTTCAAAAAATTCTTTGTTTCCCCAAGATATTTAAAAAATTTGATTTACTTTCATGTTGCTTATTGTTAAGATTCCTCACATAAAACTTATATGCTCTGGTCCTCTGACATCACTGGACAATCCCTTAAAGCAGATAACTTTAATATTTTTTCTTGACCCATATGTAAGATATTTTACACCAGGGTTTAATGTGTGTGCATGTATATGTATGTGCACGCACACATACACACACACCCTTAAACTGAAAAAAAAATCAAAAAACAATATTAATTCTTATTTCATTAAATACATTTTGGTTATTCCTATTCTGTTCTGTTTTATTCTATTTCATTAACAGATGCTTGTAGAGACCTATTTCAAAATATTATGGCTCACTCATGGGTCACTCTAAATGGTTTGAAAAACATAGACTTAAAGGGCTAGTTTGAGGCCAGCAAAGCATGTTGTAATATTTTCCTAAGTGTTTAATTCCTGGAGAAAGCATTAGTTTTGGTAATAGAAAACAGATTATTTTAAAATGATAAGATTGTGGTTTGGCTGAAATTGAATATTCAAATGCAATATGTTTAACTAATTACATGATAATTTTGCTTTGAGCTGGTTTTTGCCAGAAATACTTGCCTGGGCAAATAATTTAAAAGGCTTGAAGAAATTGCTTCGTCAAAAGATTATATGATCATATTCTAAATACAAAAGAGTGGATGAATTTTTCTGTAGACTGGGATACAACGTCTGTCTCTTAGAGTTAGTTTGGCCCTTACATTTTTATAAAACAGTCTCTTGTACCTGATTAAATCAGAGAAGTCTCTTTTAAAGTCTTGGAGCATATCTACTAAGGATGTTGAGGTCCCTCAAGGACTATAACAGATAGACGTTGTAATTTTCCATCTAAGAACCTAGCACAGTGCTCTTTACATACTAAATGCTCAATAAATCTGCTTGTCAGGTACTATGCTTATTACCTGGGTGGCAAAATAATCTACACCAAACCCCCATGACATGTAGTTTGTAACAAACTTCAAATGTACACATAAACCTAAAATAAAAGATAAAAAAGAAACCCAGAAATAGATTTCTGCATATTAGTAAAATAACCTTTAAGATCAGTTTTAAATTTTATTTTTTTTGTCTACAACAAAAAATGCATATATGATTATGACTGATGATGTATATCATTTCATGATCTGGCAATGACAAAAAGTAACCTACATCAATATTCCTGGATTTTACTTTCATTCATGGTCATTCATTTATTTGAATATAAATGCAATATCTTATTACATTTCTATTTAAATAAAGATGCTAATGGGAGTTTTAGAAATATAGGCACAGGAAAAATGTGAAGTTACTTTCTATATGATCATGATTGTATATCAATGAGATTTTAACACTAAACAATAAAAATTTTATTATAATAAAAAAAACTATAGTTCAACACCCTCGAGTCTTCATTAGCTGACTCAATAAAGATATAATTTAAAACTTCATTAATTTCATCTTAAGCCCTTGAAATCCATATTAGATTTTTAAAAATTTTATTTTAAAATAATCTTAGATAGATAGAAAAGTTGTTGAAGTAATAGGGTTCTCACATATTCTTTACTTAGTTTTCCATAATGTCAACCTTTTATGTAACCATGGTCCTTTTGTCCATACTAAGAATTAACATTGGTACATTGCTATTAATAACTCATTCATAAGTTTTATTTTTATTTTTTTACTAATGTCCAGAACTGAATCCAAGATATCATGTTTCATTGGGTAGTAGTGATGCCTCCTTAGTTCCCTCCAGTTTGTCAGGATTGCTTTGTTTTTCATGACTTTGATACCTTGAAGAATACTAGCTACGTACTTTGTAGAATGTCTTCGTTTTGGCTTTGGCTAATGTTTCTGTCATGATTAGACTGGGTTCATGGGTTTTGAAAGAATATCACAGAAAAAAAGTACTTTTTTCATCACACATATATCGAGAGTAGTACACAATATCAACACTGTATTGATAATGCTAACCTTGATAACTTGGTTAAGGTACTGTTTACTAAGTTTCTCCACTGCAAAGTTCCTATTTTTCCCTTTCTATATTCTTTGACAGTGAGTCACTAAAACTGTTTTACACTCAAGGGGGTGGGTATTAAGCTAACTGCCTGAAGAAAGTAGTATATATACATGTAGTATTAGGAGTTCTCTTGTAAGAAAAATGCATTCCTTCTCTTCCAGCATTTATTTATTAAAATAATTTATTCATATTAGCATGGACTCATGTATATTTATTTTATATTTTTGGTTGTAATATAAAACTTTCCTTTTTTAAAAATTTAATTGATTTAAAATATTTTTTTCGTAAGTTTAAAGAGTTGCAAAGGATGTAATTTTCAGAATATTGCAAATATTGTAATTTTTAAATAAAATTTTCCATATCTAAAGGAATCCAAGCATACATATATAAGCTCTTTCTTTTTTTTTAAATTATACTTTAAGTTCTAAGGTACATGTGCATAACGTGCAGGTTTGTTACATATATATACTTGTGCCATGTTGGTGTGCTGCACCCATCAACTGGACAGCACCCATCAACTCATCATTTACATCAAGTATAACTCCCAATGCCATCCCTTCCCCCTCCCCTCTCCCCATAATAGGCCCCGGTGTGTGATGTTCCCCTTCCAGAGTCCAAATGATCTTATTGATCAGTTCCCACCTATGAGTGAGAACATGCGGTGTTTGGTTTTCTGTTCTTGTGATAG
>NW_012108008.1:108601-110934 GCF_000951045.1 Mandrillus leucophaeus | reverse complement strand
ACAAACAGATGAAATTAGAAATGACAAGAGGAAAATAACCATCAAAAAATAATTTTCAAAAGGAAAATTTTTAAATGATGAGACTAATTTGCACAATCTTTGCAAATAAATTTGAAGGCTCAGATGAAATGGCTAATTTCCTAGAAAAATACAACTTAACAAAATTGATATCATCAGAAACAGAAAATCTAAACAGACCCATTATTATATAAAAAATGGAGAAAGAAAGTCTCTCACCCAGTAAACACAAAATACACCAGGTCTAGATGGTTTCATAGGGGAATTCTACTAATCCATTAATGATCAGATGTTTCCAATACTATTTAGTGATTACAAATCATAGAAAAAATCCAAATTATGTCAAAAAACACCTGAAGTAGATGATATACGTTATGCACATTATTTTGCAACTTATGTTAGTGGTTTAACAGTATTTATTGGCCATCCCATGGGTTAAGGTGTATGAACCCTAAATTATAATTTTAATGACTAGTTTCATACTTAGTAGACAGACATAATAATTTATTCAGTCATTCCCGTATTGATGGTCATTCCAGTTGTTTTCAGTTTATTTTTCTTGCAAACAGATACAGAGTTACAGCTAGATGTGTAGAATAAATTTCAGTGTTATGTAGCACTGTAGAATGAATTATTTTTAAAAAGTTAGAAGGGACGATTTTGAATGTTTAAAACACAAATAATAAATGTTCAAGGTAATGTATATGCTAGTTATTCTAATTTGATTATTAAAGTTATCAAAATATCACTCTGTGTTTACAACTATTATGTGTCTATTAAAAATAAAAAGGAAAAAATCCTGTGCACATATTCCTGGGGGTCAGAGCTTTTGTTTTGGTAAAACTAAGAGGCCAGTCAAGGTGATGAGAAACAAATTATTTAAGGAAATAAATATAACACAAGCTGAGTTCAAGAACATGTGTAGTTAGTTCCTGGAAAATCATTATTATTATTAATTAATAATAATTATTCATTAATACTGTTAAAATACATAGTCCATCATCTGTATTAGGTATTTCTTCTAATGCTATCCCTCCCATAGCCCCCCACCCCCTGACAGTCCCCTGTGTGTGATGTTCCCCTCCCTGCATCCATGTGTTCTCATTGTTCAAGTCCCACTTATGAGTGAGAACATGCGGTGTTTGGTTTTCTGTTCTTGTGTTAGTTTGCTAAGAATGATGGTTTCCAACTTCATCTATGTCCCTGCAAAGGACATGAACTCATCCTTTTTTATGGCTGCATAGTATTCCATGGTGTATATATGTCACATTTCCTTAATCCAGTCTATCATTGATGGGCATTTGGGTTGGCTCCAAGTCTTTTTTATTGTGAACAGTTCCACAATAAACATATTGTGACCTGCACATTCTGCACATGTACCCCAGAACTTAAAGTATAAGAAAAATAAAAATACATGGTTAATATAGGTAAATGAATATTATCAACATTTGTCTAAATTTTTAAAATCAGAATTTCAAGTAAGTTCAACAATGCAATCAGTGTGCTTCCTCAATGCCGTGTGATATGGTTTGGCTGTGTCCCCACCTAAATCTCATCTTGAAATGTAGCTCTCATAATTCCCACAAGTCATGGGAGGGACATGGTGGGAGGTAATTTAATCGTGGAGGTGGGTCTTTCTCATGCGCTGTTCTCGTAATGGTGAATAGGTCTCACAAGATCTGATGGTTTTATAAAGTGGAGTTCCCCTGCACACACTCTCTTGCCTGCTGCCATGTAAGATGTAGCTTTGCTCCTCCTTGTCTTCTACCATGATCGTGAGGTCTCCCCAGCCATGTGGAACTGTGGGCCCATTAAACCTCTTTTTCTTTGTAAATTACCCAGTCTTAGTTATGTCTTTATCTGGAGCATGAGAATGGGCTAATACACCATGTCTTTCAATAAGGTATTTCTTTTACAGAGAAACATTAATAATCACATTTCTGAAGAACACCAGCCGTGCACATCTTTTGCTTAAATTATTTCAGTCAATTAAATTTAAACCAAGAAAAGAAACACTTCAAGATATATTTAAAATGGGAGTGATTTAGAGATAGTATAAGACTCTTAGTTAATAATCATTTTGCTACCTGAGTAATATTCCAAAATGACCCTTTTCCATTATTATTTGGACTAAGTGTTTAAACCATTGCAGTTTCATGGTATTAAGTTGCTTTATTTTGGTATATTTATATTAATAATAAAAAAGTTACTTGTTACATAAATGAAAAATACTGTGAATCTGACAAATTAAATATCCTGTTTTACTTAGTAATCCATAACACTGAATGCAATTTATTTATTTTTTCTTTTTTTTT
>NW_012108008.1:101259-107436 GCF_000951045.1 Mandrillus leucophaeus | reverse complement strand
AGCTTTCTACTTATGGCTAGCCAATTTTCCCAGCACCATTTTATTATTATGTTTTGAGACAGAGTCTTGCTGTGTTGCCTCAGCTGGAGTGCAGTAGTGTGATCTCAGCTCACTGCAACCTCCATTTCCCGGGTTCAGGTGATTCTCCTGCCTCAGCCTCCAGAGTAGTTGGAATTACAGGCACGCCCTACCACACCCAGCTAATTTTTGTATTTTTAGTAGAGAAGGTGTTTCGCCATGTTGGCCAGGCTGGTCTAGAATTCCTGACCTCAAGTGGTCTGCCCACCTCAACCTCCCAAAGTGCTGGGATTACAGGCATGAACCACCACATTCAGCCACTCAATGTAATTATATCTATGTGTATATATGTATATTATGTATTTAAGTGTACATGTGTTTACTAGAATTCATACATGCAGAGGAAAATGTACATTATTTGATCTAGAGCTAATTTCTGCTTCATCAGTTCTCACATATTGTTTAGCTGAAAAAAGTATAAACTTATTGTACATTCTGGCTTTAGACTTGGTCTGAACTGATATTTTCAGTAGTCACTTGGGTAATATTCTGTCTCTTAATATCATCTTCCTTCCTCTGCCTCTTTTCTTAAGATAGTTTTGGAATATAAGTGAACAGGGGGTGAGGGCTTGCATGCCTTAGTGGTATGACTGGGAAAAGTAGTGGTCTCTTATCTTTGGTCTCTTATCTCTTATCTTCAGCCCTGAATGCCGGCTGCCTGGGGTCCACTGGTTTCTGGGGTGATAACATTTGCCATAGCAGATGGTTCCTAGGCCTTCCAGAGTCTACAGCTGGTGAAATTGAGGTCTCTTATTTCTGAGAAACAGTAGGGCACCTGCCCTTCACCGATTCATATTCCTCTCACTTCCTCCTGGATCTGTCACATACTCCATACTGTCTGTCAGTCTTGTAAGCAATTTCAGACCCTATGGGACCTTGGCAGCCCTGTTGACTCTCCTGTTAGGCTCCAAACTACCCAGAAAGTGAGAAAGGCTCAGGAAAGCCAATCAGATTCTTTCTCTGTCTCACCATGCTTCTACACTCTCCTAATTAGGCTGGATTGAGATGTATTGGCACCTGGTTCTCTGCGTAGTAATTTCCTGATACCCAGATTGGGCAGTTGAACATTAGCTCCTGTTCTCTCCGTGCCTATCCTGCCTATCCTCTGCTTCGGTTTATCTAACACACATCCAGAAATAGAAAATAAGAATGCATACTGTATCACTTCTTCCATTTATTTCCTCTTGTTTGTCAATATCGTGGACCAACCAGATTATAAATGTCAAGAACACTGGAAGGCAAAGGGAAGAATACAAACAATATTTTTATTGTAACTTGTGGCATATACATGAATATAAAGTGGTATTTCCTCCTAAATCTTTTTAACTTCCCTCCAACCAGAAAAATAAATCTAGTATAAAACCAGTTCAGCAATTAAAAATAATATAAATTACTACACTGAGGAAGTATTAATTCTGATTTTTTTTTTCATGTGCTCTTACATACTTCTGAGATTTGGTAAAAATAAAAGATGATTTCCACATTTTTCTTTAGTTACTGAAGCTAAACAACTCATTTTTATAAGACATGTTTATTATAATGTTCAATGGAAACTTCATTGTTTATATTAATTATATTCAGTATAAAGACAAAGCTAACCAACCTTGAATTCACATGATGTCAAACATTTGGATGAAAAATTCACATAATCAGCTAAATGTTTCTAAAGATGTAATCGTTGACACTGTGTAGAAAGATTCAGATGACTAGCTGAATTCTGTAATATTTATTTAAATATTTTTATATAATATGCACTCAAGCTTTTACTCAGCACCTTGGAACTTAAAAGTATGTAGTTTCATGGAAGAATATTTTTAAAATATTGGAGTACAAATCAAAATCTTCTATTTTATGACTTGGACTCTCAAATCAACAAGTTCATTCACATCTTGTAGCATTTAAACACCAAGAGTTTTGCTAAACCAAGCATGTAAGATGCATGACAGAAATAAGAAGTGCCAACAAAATTTTCAGTAATTTGAGTTCTGTCACTAAATTGTGTTATCACAATTTCATCCCATAAAACCCTAGCATATAATGCTTATTTTGTTTTCTGATTGGTTTGGTAGTGTCAAGTCATGGCATTAGGAAATCTACGAATAAAACAAAGGAAACTCTCATTAACTATTCATAATGTAATGATAAAAGTGTCTGAAAAAATGATTATTTACATAGTGAACTTTATATATTCTTTCTTTAAACTTAGCTCTTTAAAATTGTATTATGTATGTTTGTGCAATTAAAAACACAGTAGAAATGTTAGGAGGTAAACTTGTTTTTATTTATTGTATTTACAAAATTTAATGTGCATAGTGTACATGAAAAACACAGGGGCAAATATATTGAGAGAAAAAATAAAGACATGCAGAATGCAGCCAAAATTATAGAAATGCTATAATAACTATAAACTTGTAAAATAATTATTGTAACCACCTTGAGGGCACATTGGTAAATTCCAAAAGTATTTTAAGATAAAAAAATTTAGGTGTGGATTTCACAGCACATGGCGTTTTTAAAGAACTGTATAGCTGTGACTAGAAGGAAAGCTTAACTGTAAGAGACTTTTTTTAAAATAAAGGAAGAGTTATGCTAAAATGTAGTAAAATTTATAAAATAAAAGATTTTTAGTAATACTTTAATTATGTGGTCAATAAGCTAGCATAGGTCTTAAGATTTGTTATGCCTCCCACCTCTTCTCCCTATCTATGCTCATTCATTGACCTTATGTTGAAAGAAAGAAAAAAAAAAAACACTGTTGAAAGAAAGAAGTTGGATTATTGGATCATTGGTAATCGATGACAGTCTTTCTTTTTTGTAAAACTAGGGTTATTTATATTTCTTAAGCCTCCTTTCCCACCCCAAAATGAAGACTTGAACTACATTATCTCCAAGATTTCTTGCAGGTTCAAATCTTTTTTGTTTGTTTGTTTGTTTTTGAGACGGAGTCTTGCTCTGTCGCCCAGGCTGGAGTGCCGTGGCGCTATCTCGGCTCACTGCAAGCTCCGCCTCCCGGGTTTACGCCATTCTCCTGCCTCAGCCTCCCGAGTAGCTGGGACTACAGGCGCCCGCCACCTGGCCCGGCTAATTTTTTTTTTTTTTTTTTAATGGAGATGGGGTTTCACCGTGTTAGCCAGGATGGTATCGATTTCCTGACCTCGTGATCCTCCCACCTCGGCCTCCCAAAGTGCTGGGATTACAGGCATGAGCCACTGCGCCCAGCCCTGGCAGGTTCAAATCTTATGACTGTATTTGATAGTCTGTGAACAAAAACAAAAACAAAAATTCCAAAATTTGAATGTGCAAATGATAGAAAAAGGAAGTGATGGGTAGGAAAGTATAAAAAGATCACGTACTTCCCTTCTTGTAATTCACGCCCAGGTCACTAAGGGGTGGATAATACAGACAACCACATTTCCAGATGTGAGGAAGGAAACTGTGCCAGAAAACATTAAGAACGGATTTTTCTGCTTTTAAAGTAGTCAGAACATAGGTTAAGGATCAGAGAAGCCTAGAAAGCCATGAGGCTTCGAAGTGAGTGAGCCTCTCAGCATCCTGTTGTGATCCTGAGGAAAAAAAAAATATTTTTACTGACTTCTTCCAATGTCTCCTCTATGTAAGTAGAAACATGTAATATCAGAAATGGTATGCCTACGGCTACTCACACTAAACTCAGAAATAAATAAATCTACTACAAGGCTTCCAGTTTTATCCCAGAGATGTATACAGCTGGAAAGCATCGTTCCCATCCCACAATAAAATATAAGCCCGAGCAAAAGAAAAAGTAACAATTTTTCTTACACTCATCAGAAAACTAAAGTTGCAAGGCAGACAGCTTACCTGAAATCTGTAGAGAGACAGGAACCTGCAGGGAGAAACAGGACCTATGCATTTGCTTATTTGAATTGATGCCAGCAAATGCCATACAAATCAGTAGGAAGATTAAAATGATAATTTGTAATGAAGTAAATAAAGGCTGAGTTTAGGTGAGTGTGGAAAGCTAGAGTGGCTATATTAATTTCAGATAAAGTAGACTTCAGAATAAGAAATATTATTACGAACAAACAGGACACATTATAAATTCTCCAAGAAGACATGGAAATCCTAAATGTATGTATGCACCTAAAAACAGAGCTTCAAAATGAGGTGAAAATTGATAGATTTGAAAGAAGAAATAGACAAGTTCATTATTATAGTTGGAGACTTTATTTTTCCTCTCTTGGTAATTGATAGAATAAATAGGTGGAAAATCATTAAGGGCATAGGAGACCTGAACTATAAGTATATAACTATGATCAACCATATATAGTATCAGTCAATATACTTAATACAGTTACTTAAATCTATAAAATCTCCTCTGATAATTTTTATCAATGTCCATTATATTCTAATGGACATCAGATTTTCTCTTTTTCCTTTTTTTTTCAGAAAATCTATAATTTTGGTCCATATATCTCCTCTCAGACTGAGGATTTTTACTTGTGAGCTTTTTAAATTAATAGGAATGATACTTTTTGCTTTCTAATGCTGTTTTTATAATTTATGTTCTTAAAGTCTATCGAGGGTAACTTGTGGTCTAAAATATACTCCCGTTTTTGGCAAATGTTCCATGTATACCTACAAAGAGGATATATTCTGTACTATCAAGGTTTAGATTTACTTTACTGATTATGTCACATAGGTCTTATTAATGTTTTATTGACTTCATCACAGTTGGATCAGCAAGGTGTATTAAAATATTCTACTATTATTGTGTTTCTGTCTATCTAGGAAACTCATGTAGTTTCTGCCCTATGAAAGCTGTTTCTTTCTCATTGGATGAATAAATACATATCAATAACCATATATCTTATAAAATTTAGCACTAGAAAGTATCCATTTTTGCCTTTTAAAATATTCTGATTGCCAAGTTTCAATAGGTATAAAGTTTCAGTTACGTAAAATGAAAAATTTCTAGGAATCTGCTGTACAACATTGTGCCCATAGTTAGCAAAAATGTACTGTACACCTAAAAATCTGTGAGGAGAATAGTTTGTATTATGTTTTTTTAACCACAGTAAAAAAAAAAAAAAAAAAAGAGAGAGAGAGAGAGTATTCTATGTAAAATAAATTTGAAGTCTTTGAAAAAATAAAAAAAAATAAAAATAAAATAAAATATTCTGGTTGCTATGCCTTCAGATATTAAAAATTTCAAAATTTACTTTCTTTGTATTTCTATGCTTGTATATTTGTCCTATTATTTTATCATTATGATTTTTTTTGGTTGCAGATGTGTCTTTAGTATATACTATAGCATTTATTTTTGCTCTGTTGACCCATTTGAACATTTTTTCTTTTAATATATGTTTTGCACATTTTAATTTACTGGTAAGATTAACATGTTTGCCTTCAGTTCTGCAATACTGTATTTCATTATATATGGATATATTATCTATGTATTAACAAAAGTATGGATGTAGATGTAGTCTACTACGTAATTTGATTTATTTGTTTTCTATTTTTTATTATAGTATATTTAGAAATGTTTGTTTTCTCATTCTAATGGTTACTTGCATATTAATTCATTTATACAATACTTTTAATGCCCATCCACTTTTTGGAGGCTACCAATTTATTCGCTACTCTTAGAAGAAAAATTAACTTGTACTGTCTTCCAGTCCCTAATCTTCTTCATCCTCAGCAATCTAAATTTAAACAATATACTTGGTATTAGTGAGCTTGTTCTACTTTTCATATACACCTCCAATTCATGAATGATTGTTGTAGTTACACTGTTTCTATTTTGTAAGAGAATGTAACTATCATATACTATATTATCTTTTAAGAAATGCTTATTTACTTTTATTTCAACAGGTAAATATAAATTTTATGCCCATAACTAGTCTTTATGCCAGTGAATATCTGGTCATTTTAATATCTTGAAGCTTATTTTCTAGCAGATTATTTACAAAGTTCTCATGGCAACAATATTTCATATTCCTTATGGTTTATTTATAAAAGAAAGTCTAAAATTCTCTTTTTTTGTTGTGTCTCTGCCAGGCTTTGGTATCAGGATGATGTTGGCCTCATAAAATGAGTTAGGGAGGATTCCCTCTTTTTCTA
>NW_012108008.1:96429-96939 GCF_000951045.1 Mandrillus leucophaeus | reverse complement strand
GGTTACTGAAGCTTGTGCATTTGTCACGTATTTCTCGTGTCATGGTTTTCATCTCTGTGAATTCGTTTATGGCCTTCTCTGCATTAATTATTCTAGTTATCAATTCTTCCACTCTTTTTTTCAAGATTTTTAGTTTCTTTGCACTGGGTACGTAATTCCTCCTTTAGCTCACACCAGTAACTGACAAACAGAGAGCCAAATCATGGATGAACTTCCATTCACAATTGCTTCAAAGAGAATAAAATACCTAGGAATCCAACTTACAAGGAATTTAAAAGATCTCTTCAAGGAGAAGTACAAACCACTGCTCAGTGAAATAAAAGAGGACACAAACAAATGGAAGAATATACCATGGTCACGGATAGGAAGAATCAATATCGTGAAAATGGCCATACTGCCCAAGGTAATTTATAGATTCAATGCCATCCCCATTAGGCTACCAATGAGTTTCTCAACAGAATTGGAAAAAACTGCTTTAAAGTTCATATGGAACCAAAAAAGAGCCCGCAT
>NW_012108008.1:91997-94385 GCF_000951045.1 Mandrillus leucophaeus | reverse complement strand
CACCGCATGTTCTCACTCATAGGTGGGAACTGAACAATGACATCACTTGGACTCGGGAAGGGAAACATCATACACCGGGGCCTATCATGGGGAGGGGGAGGGGGGAGGGATTGCATTGGGAGTTATACCTGATGTAAATGACGAGTTGATGGCTGCTGACTAGTTGATGGGTGCAGCACGCCAACATGGCACAAGTATACATATGTAACAAACCTGCACGTTGTGCACATGTACCCTAGAACTTAAAGTATAATAATAATAATAAAAAAAAGAAAATAGAGGGTAAGTTGTTAATTATAGTCACTCTTTAGTGCTGTAAAACACTATAATTTATTCTTCCTATCTAGCTGTAATTTTGTATCTGTTAACCAACCTCTCAGAGTCATCCACCCATCTTCTCAGCCTCTTGTAACCACAATGCTACTCTCTACTTCTATGTCATCAACTTTTTTCACTTCCACATATGAGTGAAGCATTAGGAATTTATCTTTCTGTGCTAGGCTTATATCGCTTAACATAATGTCCTACAAGCTCATCCATGTTGTCTCAAATGATAGGATGTCATTCTTTTTTGTGGCTGAATAATATTCTATTGTTTGTGTATACCGCATTTTCTTTTTCTAGTCATCCACTGATGGACATTTCGGTTGATTCCGTATCTTTGCTATTGTAAATAGTGCTGCAGTAAACACAAGACTCTTTTGTCATGCTCATTTACTTTCCTTTGGATAAATGTCAAAGAGTGGGATTAGTGGGTCATATGATAGTGTTTTTAGAAAAATTTCTATGTTGTTTTGCATAATAACTGTTCTAATTTACATTCCCACTACCAGTGTAGAAGAGTTCCTCCTCATCCTCTCCAGCATTTGTCATTTTTGTCTTTTTGATAATATCCTTTCACTGGGGTGAACTGATACTTCTTCTGGTTTCAATTTGCATTTCCCTGATGATTAGTGATACTAAGTATATTTTTCATATACCTGTTGGCCATATGTATGTTTTTTTTTTTTTTATGAGAGATGTCTTTTTAGCTCATTCCTCATTGCTTAATTGGAATTTTGTTTGTTTTTGGCTTTTTTCTTGCATATTCTGGGTATTAATCTCTTGTCAGATGAATAGTTTCCAAATATTTCTTCCATTTTGCAGGTTATCGATTCATTCGTCGATTTTTTTTTCCCTTGCTTTGGAGATTTTTTTAGTTTAATAATATCTCACTTGTTTATATTCTCTTTTGTTGCCTGTGCTTTTGAGTTCTTATTAATAAAATCTTTGCTCAGACCAATGTCCTGAAGCATTTCCCCTATGTTGTTTTCTAGTAGTTTTATACTTACAAGTTTTACAACTAAGTCTTTAATCCATTTTGTGTTTATTTTTGTATATGGTGAGAGATAAGAGTCTAGTTTCATCCTTCTGCATATGGAAATCCAGTTTTTCCAACACCATTTATTGCAGATTGCAGAGACTGTTCTTTCCTCAATGAATATTCTTGGTACCTTTGGTGAAACTCAGTTGACTGTAAATACATGGATTTATTTTCAGGTTCTCTATTCTCTTATTAAATAGTGGATTTTCAGTCTCTTTTTTACAATTTTTGATTTCTATCTGTGTTATGTGACATAAGTATTTCTACTCCTGCTCAATTTTGGCTTGTTTGTATGGACTGCCTTTTTCAAACTCTTCATTTTCAGTCTATCAGTGTCTCTTGAGGTGAAGTGAGTTTCTTATGGGTGTTCTATGTTTGTTTTTTTTTAATTATTCATTCAGCCAGTCTATATATTTTGATTGGGATGTTTAATCTTCTTACATTTAAGATTGTTATTGATAAGTGAGGACTTACTCTTTTTTTATTATACTTTAAGTTCTAGGGTACATATGCACAACGTGCAGGTTTGTTACACATGTATACACTTGCCATGTTGGTCTGCTGCACCCATTAGCTCGTCATTTACATTAGGTGTATCTCCTAATGCTATCCCTCCCCCTTTCCCCCATCCCACGACAGGCCCTGGTGTGTGATGTTTCTTTTTCTGTGTCCAAGTGTTCTCATTGTTCAATTCCCACCTATGAGTGAGAACATGCAGTGTTTGGTTTTTTGTCCTTGTGATAGTTTACTAAGAATGATGGTTTCCAGTTTCATCCATGTTCCTGCAAAGGACATGAACTCATCCTTTTTTATGGCTGCATAGTATTCCATGGTGTCTATGTGCCACATTTTTTTAATCCAGTCTATCACTGATGGACATTTGGGTTGGTTCCAAGTCTTTGCTATTGTGAATATGCTGCAATAAACATACGTGTACATGTGTCTTTATAGCAGCATGATTCATAAACCTTTGGGTATATACCTAGTAATGGGATGGCTGGGTCATATGGTATTTCTAGTTCTAG
>NW_012108008.1:90167-91632 GCF_000951045.1 Mandrillus leucophaeus | reverse complement strand
TTGTTTTTTTCTTGTAAATTTGTTTGAGTTCTTTGTAGATTCTGAATACTAGCCCTTTGTCAGATGAGTAGATTGCAAAAATTTTCCCCCATTCTGTAGGTTGCCTGTTGACTCTGATGGTAGTTTCTTTTGCTGTGCAGAAGCTCTTTAGTTTAATTAGATCACATTGTCAATTTTGGCTTTTGTTGCCATTGCTTTTGGTGTTTTACACATGAAGTCCTTGCCCATGCCTATGTCCTGAATGGTATTGCCTAGATTTTCTTTTAGGGTTTTTATGGTATTAGGTCTAACATTTAAGTCTCTAATCCATCTTGAATTAATTTTTGTATAAGATGAAAGGAAAGGATCCAGTTTCAGCTTTCTATATATGGCTAGCCAGTTTTCCCAGCACCATTTATTAAATAGGGAATCTTTTCCCCATTTCTTGTTTGTGTCAGGTTGTCAAAGATCAGATAGTTATAGATGTGTGGTATTATTCCTGAGGACTCTGTTCTGTTCCATTGGTCTATATCTCTGTTTTGGTACCAGTACCATGCTGTTTTGGTTACTGTAACCTTGTAGTATAGCTTGAAGTCAGATAGCATGAATGCCTCCAGCTTTGTTTTTTTGGCTTAGGATTGTCTTGGCAATGTGGAACCGTTTTTGTTTCCATATGGACTTTAAAATAGTTTTTTCTAGTTCTGTGAAGAAGGTCATTGGTAGCTTGATGGAGATGGCATTGAATCTATAAATTACCTTGGGCAGTATGGCCATTTTCACGATATTGATTCTTCCTATCCATAAGCATGGGATGTTCTTCCATTTGTTTGTGTCCTCTTTTATTTCATTGAGCAGTGGTTTGTAGTTCTCCTTGAAGAGGTCCTTCACGTCCCTGTAAGTTGGATTCCTAGGTATATTATTCTCTTTGAAGCAATGGTGAACGGGAGTTCATTCATGTTTTGGCTCTCTGTTTGTCTGTTACTGGTGTATAAGAATGCTTGTGATTTTTACACTTTGATTTTGTATCCTGAGACTTTGCTGAAGTTGCTTATCAGCTTAAGGAGATTTTGGGCTGAGACGATAGGGTTTTTTAAATATACAATCATGTCACCTGCAATGGGGACAATTTGATTTCCTCTTTTCCTAACTGAGTACCCGTTGTTTCTTTCTCCTGCCTGATTGCCCTGAACTGAACTTCCAACACTGTGTTGAATAGGAGTGGTGAGAGAGGGCATCATTGATATTTGAAGGGTTTTTTGTGTCTCTATCTCCTTCAGTTCTGCTCTGATCTTAGTTATTTCTTGTCTTCTGCTGGCTTTTGAATGTGTTTGCTGTTGCTTCTCTAGTTCTTTTAATTGTGATGTTAGGATGTCAACTTTAGATCTTTCCTCCTTTTTCTTGTGGGAATTTAGTCCTATAAATTTCCCTCTACATGCTGCTTTAAATGCGTCCCAGAGATTCTGGTATGTTGTATCTTTGTTCTCAT
>NW_012108008.1:86204-89417 GCF_000951045.1 Mandrillus leucophaeus | reverse complement strand
ACCTTTGTAGGTCTCTAAGGACTTGCTTTATGAATCTGGGTGCTCCTGTATTGGGTGCATATATATTTAGGATATTTAGCTCTTCTCATTGAATTGATCCCTTTACCATTATGTAATGGACTACTTTGTGTCTTTTGATCTTTGTTGGTTTAAAGTCTGTTTTATCAGAGATTAGGTTTGCAACCCCTGCCTTTTTTTGTTTTCCATTTGCTTGGTAGATCTTCCTCCATCCCTTTATTTTGAGCCTATGTGTGTCTCTGCATGTGAGATGGGTCTCTTGAATATAGCAAACTGATGGGTCTTGACTCTTTATCCAATTTGCCAGTCAGTGTCTTTTAATTGGAGCATGTAGCCCATTTACATTTAATGTTAATATTGTTATTTGTCAATTTGATCCTTTTATTATGATGTTAGCTGGTTATTTTGGTCATCAGTTGATGCAGTTTCTTCCTAGCATCAATGGTCTTTACTATTTGGCATGTTTTTGCAGTGACTGGTACCGATTTTTCCTTTCCATGTTTAGTGCTTCCTTCAGGAGCTCTTGTAGGGCAGGGCTGGTGGTGACAAAATCTCTCAGCATTTGCTTGTCTGTAAAGAATTTTATTTCTCCTTCACTAATGAAAGTTAGTTTGGCTGGATATGAAATTCTGGGTTTAAAATTCTTTTCTTTAAGAATGTTGACTATTGGCCCCTACTCTCTTCTGGCTTGTAGAGTTTCTGCCGAGAGATCTGCTGTTAGTCCGATGGACTTCCCTTTGTGGTTAACCCAATCTTTCTGGCTGCCCTTATCATTTTTTCCTTCATTTCAACTTTGGTGAATCTGACAATTATGTGTCTTGGTGTTGCTCTTCTTGAGGAGTATCTTTGTGGCATTCTCTGTATTTCCTGAATTTGAGTTGGCCTGCTTTGCTAGGTTGGGGAAGTTCTCCTGGATAAGATCCTGCAAAGTGTTTTCCAACTTGGTTCAATTCTCCCCGTCACTTTCAGGTACACCACACGCAGATTTGGTCCTTTCTCATAGTCCCATATTTCTTTGAGGCTTTTTTCATTTCTTTTTACTCTTTCTTCTCTAAACTTGTCTTCTCACTTCATTTCATTCATTTGATCTTCATTCACTGATACCCTTTCTTCCAGTTGATCAAATTGGCTACTGAAACTTGTGCATTCATCACATAGTTCTGCCATGGTTTTCAGCTCCATCAGGTCATTTAAGGAATTCTCTACACTGGTTATTTTAGTTACATGTTTGTCTAATCTTTTTCAAGGGTTTTAGCTTCTTTGCGATGTGTTTGTACTTCCTTCTTTAGCTCAGAGAAGTTTGATCGTTTGAAGCCTTCTTATCTCAACTTGTCAAAAGTGGACAGAGATGTTCACCTTTGTTCCCTTGCTGGTGAGGGGCTGTGTTCCTTTTGACGGGGAGAGGCACTCTGATTTTTAGAATTTTCAGCTTTTCTGCTCTGTTTTTTCCCCATCTTTGTGGTTTTGTCTGCCTTTGATCTTTAATGATGATGATGTACAAATGAGATTTTGGTATGCGTGTCCTTTCTGTTTGTTAGTTTTCCTTTAAACAGTCAGAACCCTCAGCTGCATGTCCATTGGAGTTTCCTGGAGGTCCACTGCAGACCCTGTTTGCCTGAGTATCAGCAGCCGAGGCTGCAGAACAGTGAATATTGCTGAACAGCAAATGTTGCTGCCTGATCGTTCCTCTGGAAGCTTCATCTCAGAGGGGTACCTGGCCATGTGAGGTGTCAGTCTGCCCCTACTGGGGGTGCCTTCCAGTTAGGCTACTGCCTTGAGGAGGCAGTCTGTCCATTCTCAGATCTCAAACTCCATGCTGGGATAATTACTACTCTCTTCAAAGCTGTCAGACAGGGACATTTAAGTCTGCAGATGTTTCTGCTGCCTTTTGTTTGGCTATGCCCTGTCCCCAGAGGTGGAATCTACAGAGGCAGGCAGGCCTCCTTGATCTGCAGTGGGGCCCACCCAGTTCGAGCTTCATGGCTGCTTTCTTTACCTACTCAAGCCTCAGCAATGGTGGGCACCTCGCTGCTGTGTTGCAGTTAGATCTCAGACTTCTGTGCTAACAATGAACAAGATTCCATTGGTGTGGGACCCTCCGAGCCAGGTGCAGGATATAATCTCCTGGTGTGCTATTTGCTAAGACCGTTGGAAAAGCACAGTATTAGGGTGGGAGTGACCCAAAAAATTTTCCAGGTGCTGTCTGTCACAGCTTCCGTTGGCTAGGAAAGTGAATTTCCTGACCCCTTGTGCTTCCTGGGTGAGACGATGCCTTGCCCTGCTTTGGCTCATGCTTGGTGGGCTGCACTCACTCTTCTGCATCCACTATCCGATAAGCCCCAGTGAGATGAACCCAGTACCTCAGGAGGAAATGCAGAAATCACCCATCTTCTGTGTGGCTTATGCTGGGAGTTGTAGACTGGAGTTCTTCCTATTCGGCCATCTTGGAACCCAGTTCGAGGACTTTTATGTTTTTAATTGTCTTTTGGTTATTTTGTATATCTTTTGTTCTTTTATTTCTGTTTTTCATGGAGATTTGGTGGTTTTCTGTGGTGATAAGTTTTTATTCCTTTTCCTTTCTCCTCTGTATCTGTTCTAGCAGTGAGTTTTATACTTTTGTGTGTTTTCATGATGATAGTTATGACCTTTGGCTTCCAGATGTAAGACTTCCTTGAAAATTTCTTATAATGCTAACTAGTTGTGTTGACTTTTTTAGTTTTTCTTGTCTGGGAAACACTACTTCTCCTTTTTCTCTGAAGTATAACTTTGATAGGCATAGTATTATTGGTTAGTACTTATTTTTTGCCTCAGCACTTTGGATGGATAATCCCAATATCTTATGGTCTATGAGGTTTCACCTGAGAAACCTGCTGTTGGTCTGATGGAGATTCTCGTATATGTGACTTGTTGCTTTTGCCTGCTGTTTTTAGAATTCTCTTTCTATCTTTGTGTTTTGACAATTTGTCTATAATGCTCCTTGGAGGGTACATTTTGAATTTAATGTATTTGGGACTCTGAGCTTCCTGGATCTGGATGTTCATACCTCTCCCCAGACTTGGAAAGTTTTCAGCTATTATTTTAGTCAATAGATTTTTGGTGCTTTTTAAATTCTCTTCTCCTAGTCTCTTCTGGTAATCCCATAAGGCAAAAATTTGTGCACTTAATATTGTCCCATAAGTCCTGTGAGCTTTCTTT
>NW_012108008.1:72613-86023 GCF_000951045.1 Mandrillus leucophaeus | reverse complement strand
ATGGTCTCGATCTCCTGACCTTGTGATCCGCCCGCCTCGGCCTCCCAAAGTGCTGGGATTACAGGCGTGAGCCACCGCGCCCGGCCGAGCTTTCTTTACTCTTTTTCATTCTTATTTATTTATTTTTCTCTGATTTTACAATTTCAAATGACTTATATTCAAGCTCAGAGGCTTTTTTTCTTCTGCTTGATCAAATCTGCTGTTGAAGCTATTAAATTCTTTATTTCATTGATTGAATGCTTTAACTATACAATTTCTTTTTGGTTCTTTTGTATGATATCCATCTATTTATTAAATTTCTCATGCCCTTCATGAATTGTTTTTCTGTTTTTGTTGAAATGCTTGTCTGTATTCTCTTGCATCTCCCTGAGTTTCCTTAAGATTATTATTTGTCATTCATTTTATGAAAATTCATCTCTGTGGTATGTTACTGGAGAGTTATTGTATTCTTTTGGTGCTATCATATATCCTTGCTTTTCCATGTGTTTTGTGTCCCTGCATTAACGTTTGTGCATTGGTGGAGTAACTACCTCTTTCAAATTTTGCAGAGTGGCTTTCATAGAAGAAGGCTTTTATTTGGAGATGGGTCTTTGTGTCAATTGAGAGGAGTATGGTGGCTTTGGTTCCAAGTAGGTACAGTGATATAACACCCATGAGACTTCCTCTGCTGCTGTCAACATCAGTGAATAGTGTGGATGCCTCAGTGACCTAGGCTATGGGAGTTTGTAAAAGCAGTGGTGGTGCCATTTTCAGTTGTTAAGTTTCTTGGTGTTGAGGGCTTTTGAGGTCCTCCATTGTTCTCATTTTCTCCACAATGAGGAACTGAGCCAAAGGAATCTCTCTTCCTGTTGGTTTTGATATGATCTACAATCAACTGCAGCCTCCAGTCCCTTTGGATAGCAAGAGTGGCCTTTACAGTACTGTTTTCCCAAGTATCAGAGTACCATTTCAGCTCATGCATGGGAGGATGTTGCTGCTCTGGGAGGCCAGAACACCTCTTCCTTGGGATATCAGGTGTTTTAGCTACAGCACAGGAAGATAGAGTGCAGCAGGAACTGGGAGGAGTATATTGCATGGCTTTACCAAAGTACCTCTTCCCTAAAAGGCTGTATGTAGCTTTACTTTGAGTCCCATTGATAGGGACAGGAGGTAAGGGAATTCTGAGCAGAAGAGGTGGGTCCCTAGCAGGGACCACAGCGTCAAGCCTGGAACCACAGCCCAAAGTGGTTCCCTGTTTTCTTGCTCAAATATTGCCTTTTCCAAAACCACCCATGGCCAAACCCTACGCCACCCCTGCCAATCCTGTGCCCATAAAATCCCCAGGCTCCACCAGTAAAGAGAGAAGAGGAGAAGCAGCTGGACAATGGAGACTTTGGTTGGATGTTGGAGAGAAGCAGCTTGACTTCAGAAGGATGGCTTGTTGGTGTAGCTTTGGACAGGAGTCTGGTCGGGTATGGCTAGACTCTGGGGGAAGATTATATTCCTGCTTCATCCCCTTTTCAGCTCCCCTCCATTGAGCCGACAGTCACTTCCATCAGCAATAAAATCCCCCACACTTACTATCTCCAATTTGTTTGTGTGACCTCATTCCTTCTGGATACTAGACAAGAACTCAGGTGCAGGTGCAAAAGGTCACATTAGCCCTCCACTGAGCTCTGAACACTTAAGCCATCTGTGGATGGCAAAGCTAAAAGGTCACCGACTATAATACTCCTTCTAGGGCTTTAGGAGTCACGAGCACCCTCCTAGATGCTGCTGTGGAGTCAATGCAGTTTGTTCCTGCCAGCACCCAAAAGTGCTCACCCCCAGCTCCTGCACTTGCTCACCAGCATATTCCCTCCTGTGAATGGTTAAGCACAGTGTGTTCAAGTGATTGAAGCTCACCTATGCTGGTGCCTATGCACTCCAGTTCCCATCCATGAAGGAGTCAGGGAAAACCATGGAGCCAGGTAAAGATACAACTGGGAGGGGTTTTTGGAGCAGTTCTGCCAAAGCACCATTTCTGCAGGAGGCAGTGTTCAGCTTCAGCTCTGGCTCCTATATGCATGGCACAGCAGCAACTGGAAGTGGTAGATGTAGCAACTCCACCAAAGGACTATTTCCCTAGGAAGGAGTGCACAGCTTTAGCTCTATCCAAGGGTGCAGGGCACAGGTGTGACTGGGAGAGACAGATAAAGTGGCTTTGTTAAGGTATTGTTTTCTTAAAAGACCATCAGCAGCTTCACCTCAGATCCCTAGGGGCAGGGTGCAGCAGCCATTGGGATGGATAGATGTAGCAGCTCTGCCAAGGCATCATTTCCTTAGTAGGCAGTATCTGGCTTTTAACTCCAGCCTGAGTGGGCTGTGGTGCAGCTGTGACTAAGCTGAGTAGGCGAAGTGGCCCCATTGCCACTTAGACCCACAAGGAAGAGTGTAACAGCTGCTCACAGCTCTATTGTGCCACTCTAGTGCCACTTGCACTAGAAGCAAGACACACTCTTGCAGCAGTTTCAGTTCCAAGATGATATAGTGCAGTAGTCATGTGGGCTGCAGGGGCAGGACACAGTGTTAATTCTTTCTCTAGGGAGAGCATAGGGGTTTGGACTCCAGGCACCTCTCTCAGCTGGATTTAGTACCTGTGAGGCTGCAGGGTGAAGATTGTAGGTGTTCAAGGGGTTGGGGACTGCTGAAATCTTCTGATTGACCATTTCCCCTCCAGCAGAAGTTTCTCCTGCTTCCTGGCTGATTCTGCCTCAGGGATAGGGTGATGGAGGCTAGGTGTTTCCTTCTGTTCTCTATCAGAACTATCCTGAGGTTCTGTAATCACCAGTTTCTGTTAATTCTTTGATGTGCTCTAGTGCTCTCCTTTACTTATTTCTCTCAACATGTATTTGTTTCTTGGTTGTTTTGGTTGTCTCTATTTGGGGGGTGGCAAGGATGAGTGCTAAAGGTCTCTAGTTGGCCATCTTGCTGACATCCGACTCACATGATCTTCTAATATATAGTTTCAAGCCTTTTTGAAATTTTATAAATAATTTTCTTTGGTTGTAATGTTTAGTATTTATTCTGTCCTATTGCTTTGGATTTCATCTTCGGTGACTTTTGTTATGCATATATTGAGTCTTTTTGCAAGTTGTCTATCTAGCACTTTCTCTCAAATTCTTTCAATCACTTTCATTATTTATTTTTCAATCATGTTATTTCCATATCTCTTTCTCTTTGTCACTTTGTTATTTTTATTTGCTTTAGTGTTATTTTCAATTTGTTCTTCAATTGTGAAGTAATTTTTGAATTCTTTTATTATCTTCCTCTGCAGATCTTTGTCTCCTTTATTCTCATTTATGAGTTTTTCTAATTCTGGTTTATGCCAATCCTATTTTCTTTATTGCTCTGATATGTCCTCAATTTCTTTTAACTTGTTTTGACATTTTCTTTATTTTTTATTTCTCTTTTTTTAACTTTTATTTTAAGTTCAAGGTACATGTACAGGTGTTTATGTAGGTAAACTTGTGTCATGGGGGTTTGTTGTACAGGTTATTTCATTACCAAGGTATTGAGAATAGTACTCACTAGTTATTTTTCCTGATTCTCTCCCTCTTTCCACCCTTCACCTTCTGATATGCCCCAGTATGTGTGGTTCCCCGCTGTGTCCATGTGTTCTCATTTAGTTCCCACTTATAAGTGAGAATATGTAGTATTGGTTTTCACTTCCTGCGTTAGTTTGCTAAGGATAATGGCCTCCAGTTCCATCTATGTTCCTGCAGACAACACGATGTTGTTCTTTTTATGGCTGCATGGTATTTCATGGTGTATATGTACCACATTGTTTTATCCAGTCTATTATCAATGGAAACTTAGGTTGGTTCCACGTCTTTGCTATTGTGAATAGTGCTGCAATGAACATATGCATGCATGCGTCTTTGTGATAGAAAGATTTATATTACTTTGGGTATATACTCAGTAACGGGATTGCTGGATTGAATGGTATTTCTATTTTTAGGTCTTTGAGGAATTGCCACACTGTCTTCCACAATGGTTGAACTAATTTACACTTGCACCAACAATGTATAAACATTTCTTTTTCTCCACAACCTTGCCAGCATCTTTTGTTTTTTCACCTTTTAATAATAGCCATTCTGACTGTTGTGTGATATCACATTGTAGTTTTGATTTGCATTTCACTAATAATCAGTGATGTTGGGCTTGTTTTAATATTATTGTTGGCTACATGTATGTCTTCTTTTGAAAAGTTTTTGTACATGTCCTTTTCCTTCTTTTTAATGGAGTTGTTTGTTTTTTTTCTTGTAAATTTGTTTAAGTTTCTTATAGATGCTGGATATTAGACCTTTGTCGGATGCATAGTTTGCAACAATTTTCTCCCATTCTGTAGGTTGTCTGTTTACTCTGTTGATAGTTTCCTTTGCTGTGTAGAAGCTCTAGTTTAATTAGATCCCATTTGCCAATTCTGGCTTTTGTTGCAATTGCTTTTGGCATCTTTATCATGAAATCTTTGTCCATTCCTACGTCCTGAATGGTGTTGCCTTTTTGCTATTTGCTTTTCATATGTCTCAATGTGTTTTGGTTCTTCTCGTTCTCCATTACTGCTGTATTTTGTCTTCAATATATATTTGTTATTGTACCATTTTAATTCTCTTGTTTTTTGTACTATATATATTTTTAGTTATTTTCTTAGTGGTTGTCTTAAGGATTACAATTAATATCTTAATTTATGCAAATACAGTTTGGTTTAATATTAACTGATTTCAATAGTATACAAAACTGCTCTTAGATAGCTCAGTCCCCCACATCCTTTATGCTGTTATTGTCACAAATTGCATCTTTATACATTGTGTGCCTGCTAACTTAGATCTAGAATTATTTCATTATGCTGTTTTTAAAAAATAATATAGAAAAATAATGAATTGCAAATAAAAATACATGTATACTGTCTTCTATATTTATCCATTAGTTATTTAGATGTCCTTAAATACCTTGAACCAAAAAGTCTCTCAGTCTTTGAAATGGGGCTCTGTATGCATTTTGAGTACACTTCAACACTCAGCCAGGCAGCTGACAACTCAACCTTATCCTTCACTTCCTGATTGCATAGAGCCTCAATGTCAGTCTGAAGTCAGAGCTTAGAGCATTCTCAGGTATTTCCTAAAAATGCACGTAGCACTGGTCATGAGCATATCCCTACACTCATGTGGCCTAGACTAGATTTTCAGGAATACATCAAAGCATTTCAGATCTCTCCTATGGCCATCTCATTCCTCTGCTTTTCTTTTTAAAACAGTTTGGTTAGTCTAAGATTTCCCCCAGTGCCTGTCCACAAAGGTAACCACAAAGTAAATAGTTGCCTATAATTGATTTTGATAACACCACTACAGGGAAAGGCTTTTGAGCAGGAAGGGAGAAAGGGAAGGATTTTCATACTGGCTGAACTCTGAGTCAGGTCAAATGCAGATAGCCTTGCAAGTAAGATGTTCTAGTGAATGACCAGATAAGTTAAATAATGACAATTCTTTGGGAATTTGAGGTTATTTGAGATTTTGAAAGAGCTCTGGTCTCCTTCAGGTGACTTGCAGGCTCCTGGTTCTCACAGAGTATGGGTTGTTGTTTTACAAGGCTACTATGAAGCTGAAGAATAAGGATGGGACTTGGGCAGGTTAAAATGACACAAAGCTTGCTGTTCTTACTGAGATAGAGCTTATTCTTTCCTTCTTTCCTCCCTCCATCCCTCCTTCCTTCCTTACCCCCTCCTTTCTTATTTCTTTCCCTCCTTCCCTCTTTTCCTTCCTTCCTTCCTTTGTTCGTTCGTTCGTTCGTTCCTTCCTCCCTCCCTCCCTTTCCCTCTCTGTCTTCCTTTTCTCTCTCTCCCTCTTTCCTTCTTTCCTCCCTCCCTTCTTCCTTCTTCCCCCCTTTCTTCTTTCTTTTCCTTCCTTCCTGTCTTCCTTCCTTCCTCCCTCCCTCCTTCGTTCCTTCCCCCCCTTTCTTCTCCTTTCCTTCCTTCCTTCCTTCCTTCCTTCCTTCCTTCCTTCGTTCCTTCTCTGTCTTCCTTCTGTCTCTCTCTCTTTCCTTTCTAAAAACCCCCTGGGTTGCTGCAAACTTTTGGTTAATTTCCAGAGTTCTGAAGTAGTCAATTTTGGCCACTTTTTGCCAGTTTTCTCACTGCTTTTATGGAGGAGAGATTTTTCAGAAGTCCTTATCCAGACATTGTACTGACATCCAGAGCCACTGGACTTTAAGCCATGGGGTATACTTGTCTAATGAGCTTATTGGCAGTGATATGGATGGACCAAAACCAGAGAGGTTTTCCTGTAATGATTACTCTGCTTTAGATTCCAGGACCTTCCTACATATATGGGATAGATTTGGAAAAGATATCCAACAAAGATGATTGAGACTAAATTTAGTATTGAGTTAGATACTCTGGGGGCCTTAAAGTGAGATTTAACTGAGTCAAAGAAATTAAACTTACTTGGCATTTCCTACACATTGGACTTTGAAGTGGCAAATTAATATCTGTTACGGTAGCCTCTAGCTGCCTGCCTGCCTTCCTTCCTTCCTTCCTTCCTTCCTTCCTTCTCCTTTTTCTCTTCTCTTCTCTTTTCTTTTTTCTTTTCTTTTCTTTCACCTTGAGTCTCTTTGTCTTCAAATCTGTTTCACAAACTCACGATTGGTGAGGCTTCTAAACACCTCACTGTCATCCAAAGGCTCCTTTGTGATTTCCCAATTAATTACAGCAATTAAAAAAAGTAACAGAGAGCTTCTGGGGCACCAAGAGCTCCCCGCGCGTGCATGCGCACGCGCACGCGCGCGCGCGTGCACACACACCATACAAATAGGGCTTTTGTTTTGCATACTAAGTTTCAACATATGATGGTTGATTGCTAAGAAAAATGTTTATAACTGATAACTTGATGGTATTTTTTCTTAAACACAAATGAACTGGTGAACTTGATAAAGACAGATCCCCTGTCTTCACCGTCAGAGATACTTATATATAGTAGGTTTATATGGTGAGTATAATACAGGTGGTCTTCAGACAACCATTTGGAAAAAGCAAAATACGATGTACAAGAGTATGAAAAAGGCAGCATTCAAAATGTCTCATCAATTGGTCAACCCTAGTTTTGCAAACTTGAAAGAGGCTGTTTTCCCAAGATTGTCTGTTGTATGTATTTTGCCCATGCTGTGCCTTGGCCGAATTATTTACTGCCATCTGACATGCATTATTTGTCTTTTATGCTTGACTTCATTCTACCCTTCCTTAAAGTTTAGCTGAAATTTCACCTTCTCCATTTTATTGACTCTACCTAATTTAACCTACGATGATCAGAAGGACAAATTGGGCTAAATACTACTGTCTCTCCAAGTAACAGCAATGATTGCTCAGTTTAAAATTTTCTGATTTCATCACCTTAGGGTTTAAATATGACTTGCTTTTCTCTCCCTGATTAGCTGGAAACTCTTGCTGGGCCTGTCAGCCAAACCTGGCCTGAGACCACAGGGCAGGGAGACAATCCTGATCCAAAGATGTGTCTAGAAACAATATGGGAGTGAAAAGCCAGGTGAATAGCTCCTCTCACATGGTAATCTGACAGGATAGAGAGGCAAAACCCAGATGGAAGCCACTGAATAGAAATAAGGAGCCACAGATGAGAGCAAGTTCTGAGTAAGGGCAAGGATCCAGTGCCAGTATTTTTACTGTGAGCTTCATTTTTGCACAGAATGGGCTTGGGTGGAGACATCATTGGAGGCACTGACAGAGAGATGGAATCATAAATTATAAATTACATTTTTCTTGCTCTTAAAAAGGATAAAAAACCACAATAAACTAAACCTAAACCCAAATGGTCACAACTGGCTTAACTCACTCCTAGAGAGACTATCTTTGACCTTGGGTTTGGTTTTTTACTATCTTCATTCAGTCTCAATATTAAGAGTTCCTCCAGGTACTAGAGGGTGGAGGGAAAAATATGAAATAATCTTATGCTATGTTGATGGTAACAGAGGCAAAATAAATGTTTATTGCTTTCATTTTAAATTTGAAATACTGATAATTATAGAGGGCTACCATTGTACTATATTAAAATAGCATTAAAATATATTTAATAATTTTGTAATTAATATACATAATATTTTTATATAAGAGAAAAAGCTGATTTTTTTTCTCCCACAAAACTACTTTCAGTGTCATTTAAAATTATTTAGGCTGCTGTGGTGGTTCATGCCTATAATCCTAGCACTTTGGGAGGCTGAGGTGGGTGGATCACTTGAGGCTAGGAGTTCGAGACCAGCCTGGCCAACATGGCAAAACCCTATCTCTACTAAAAATACAAAAATTAGCCAAATGTGGTGACACATACTGCTATAGTCCCAGCTACTCGCGAGGCTGAGGCATGAGAATCCCTTGAGAGTTGGAGGCACAGGTTTCAGTGAGCCGAGATCATAACACTGCACTTCAGGCTGGGTAACAGAGCGAGACCTCTTGTCTCAAAAAAACACTCTGACTTGTTACCAAAAATGTTAATATAATTTTTTCTTAAATCACTCTATGCCATTTGACGATGCTTTCATACAATTTTCACGGTCAGTATACATACATACATATACATACATATGTATGACGTGTGTGTGTGTTTATACATTCACATATATATATATGTTTATTTATCTGCAAGTATAAGCATAGTAAGACAGAATAGAAATGTTACTGTGTATGTCCCTTTTCTCTTGTACTCTTCATTTCAACCTTTGCTTTTAATCTTATTCTTTCTTAATCTCTAATGCTCCTTGATTGATAGAGTGTAATATTTCCTTACTGTCATTGACATATTAAATAATTGTAGAAATGATACATATAATATACAATGGTACTCTCTTTTCTAGGGGAGGATGACCCCCACTGAATGCCTGAAACCATGAACAGTGCTGAATCCTACGTGTATTGTGTTTTATTCCATTAATAAATACCTAAAATAAAGTTTAATGTATAAATTAGGCACAGTAAATAATAAAACGCTAATAAAATAATAACTAATAATAAAATAGGAAAATGTGAACAATATACTGTGCTAAACGTGATGTGAATGTGGTGTCTCTCTCTCTTTCTCAAAATATCTTCTTGTGCTGCACACACCCTTCTTCTTGTGATGATGTGAGATGATAATGATACAATGCCTACATGATGAAGTGAGGTAAATGGCAGCATTGTGATGCAGCATCAGGTTACTATTGACCTTCTGTAGCCCTGAATTTGTGTAACTATCCTTCATCCTTTACTTGCAGTAAATGGCTTGGTGTCACTCAGTGTAGTGAATTCTTTGCTGAAGTCTTCATTCAGCTTAGCCTCAATGCTTTCTGATGCAATATGTTCCCATTAATCAGAACACATTTTCTGTTCATGTCTTCCACCCACAAATTCAATGCCTTTTCCATCTTAACTAATCACTTATCACACCCTGTGCCTATAACTTGCAGTCTGAGGTACAACAACAAAACTAGCACAACTTTCTTTTTTTTTTTTCATAATTTTGTGGATAGAAGATTGGTTATTACCATAGATCTTTGCAATCTCAGCATATATTTTTTTCTTTCTTTACTGAGAAATTTCATCTTTTCACTTAAAGGAAATACTTTCTAGTTTCTCTTTGGCATATCTGAATTGTCAGTATCACTACTCTTGTGGTTTCGGTCCATGAGTAAGTTTCTTGAACACAAGCACTGTGATACCTCAACTGTTGATCTGGTAACCATGATGGCTACTAAGTCACTTAACAGGTGGGACACGTCTATAGCACAGATGTGCTTAACAAAAGGCTGATTCACGTCCTGAGTGGGATGCACAAAATTTCATCATGCTACTCAGAACAGCAGTCAATTAAAGCTTATGAATATTTATTTCTATAATTTTCTGTTTAATATTTTCAGAGTATGGTTGACTGCAGTAACTGAAACTGTGAAAAGCAAAATTGCAGATAAAATGGAGTACTGTACAGTTAAATCCTTGAATAAACAAGAGACATTTATAGAAAGTGAATAATTTGTATAGCAAATTAAAGGGCATTAAATATAAGTAACTATAGGTAGAAAAATCTTATCTTTATGGTTAGATATATTTTATAATTTTTTTAAAAGCTAGTATTTATATAAACACATGCACAAAACACCTCAAGGTGATTGGTTACTCCTTAGACTTTCAGACAATATGTTGAGTTTGAGGCTGAGAGAGAGGTTGTTTGATTTTTTCATTTTTCATTCATTTATTTATTTGTCGAGCACATACTACATGCCAAATAAGCAACATAGGCAGTCTCTATTCTCATGGAGCTGCTATTCCAATGAGGGAAGGCAGAAAGAAAGTAGGTAGACAGTTATTAAAAATGATGAGATTTCAAATAGCTTTCAGAGTTATCACAAAAATAAAGGTGAGGAGTGAAATATGGGGAGAGAATGACTGGAGGAGGCAGTGCTTTAAACGTAATAATAGGAAAGTTATCCTTGAGGAGGTCTATCTAATCCAAAGCCTAAAATATGAAAAGCAGTTAGGCTGATGAAAATATGAGAGAAACTGCTCTAAGCAGAGTGCGAACACCCGGAGGCAGGAACACCCAGCGTAAACACCCAGAGGTGGAGTCAAGATTGGAAATGTGTGGGAGAGGAAGAAATCTAGGCATATGAGGTCTAATGAAACAGGAAGCAAGAAAGAGATGATGTAGAAGTAGTCAGGAGCTGGATGGTATAGAGTCCTGTGGACTATGGTAAGGGATTTGGCTTTATTCTAAAATTTATGAGAAACAAAAAGATTTCAGACATGAGAGTAAAATAATCTGATGATGAACAACATGGGCTACAAAGCAGGCAGGGGACCATCTGTTTTGGCTTTAATAGGTGTATCAGATCAGTCATCCTAATTCTGTTCCTCTTTATCTTGTTTTAACTGCATCCAGAGCTAAGCAGGGGACTGTGAAGCGGCTAACCTCTTTTGAAGAACATAGTGGTTTAAAGGAATCTTTTGGAGAGTACCGAAGACCATAAAATGTTTGAATATTGGTAGATTGCCCGTGAAAAAACAATTGCCAGAGGGATTTTAAAATGCATATCAGGAACAAAATGTTCCCTTATTCATGGAACGCAGAATAGAAACAGTGTAATTTCTCTCTGTTTCTCTCCCTCAGTATAACTTCCTACATTTCTCTTTTTTAGCTGGTATATTGTTTAATCCATAGTGTTTGATATCATTGTAAAAAAGACATTTAATAGCACCGATTTTTTTCTCAAGTATTTTACAATAAAGGCCAATACAAAAGAGAGAGACCTAATATGAGCTGTATTTCCTTCTACTTCAGTTTTCTTGTCTTTCAATAGATGATATATTCTCTTCTTTGCTAGAGCTCATAAGGGGGCATAATTGATAGGTCAATCAATTATATTTTATTCTGAAGGAATACAATTTCAATTAAAATATTATTTATTACAATCATGTTACTATTTCATATTGCATATTATTCCATATTGCATAGTATTCTTTTTTTATCATTATACTTTAAGTTATGGGGTACATGTGCAGAACATGTAGGTTTGTTACATAGGTATACACGTGCCATGATGGATGCTGCATCCCTCAACCTGTCATCTACATTAGGTATTTCTCCTAATGCTATCCCTCCCCAGTCCCCCCGCCCTCCGACAGGCCTCAGTGTGTGATGTTCCCCTCCCTGTGTCCATGTGTTCTCATTGTTCAACTCCCACTTATGAGTGAGAACATGAGGTGTTTGGTTTTCTGTTCTTGTGTTACTCTGCTGAGAATGATGGTTTCCAGTTTTATCCATGTCCCTGCAAAGGACATGAACTAATCCTTTTTTATTGCTGCATAGTATTTAATGGTGTATGTGAGAACTATAAACTATTGCTCAAGGAATAAGAAGAGGACACAAACAAATGGGAAAACATTCCATACTCATGGGTAGAAAGAATCAATATTGTGAAATGGCCATAGTGCCCAAAGTATAGATTCAATGCTATCCCCATCAAACCACCAATGACTTTCTTCACAGAATTGGAAAAAACTACTTTAAAGTTCATATGGAACCAAAAAAGAGCCCGCATTGCCAAGACAATCCTAAGCCAAAAGAACAAAGCTGGAGGCATCACGCTACCTGACTTCAGACTATACTGCAAGGCTACAGTAACCAAAACAGCATGGTACTGGTACCAAAGCAGATATACGGACCAATGGAAAGATCAGAGGCCTCAGAAATAACATCACACATCTACGACCATCTGATATTTGACAAACCTGATAAAAACAAGCAATGGGGAAAGGATTCCCTATTTAATAAATGGTGCTGGGAAAACTAGTTAGCCATATGCAGAAAGCTGAAAGTGGATCTCTTCCTTACACCTTATACCAAAATTAGCTCAAGGTGGGTTAAAGACTTAAATGTAAGACCTAAAACCATAAAAACCCTAGAGGAAAACCTAGGCAATACCATTCAGGACATAGGCATGGGGAAATACTTTATGACTAAAACACCAAAAGCAATGGCAACAAAAGTCAAAATAGACAATTGGATCTAATTAAACTAAAGAGCTTCTGCACGGCAAAAGAAACTATCATCAGAGTGAACAGGCAACCTACAGAATGGGAGAAAATTTTTGCAATCTATCTGTCTTACAAAGGGCTAATATTCAGAATCTACAAAGAACTTAAACAAATTTACAAGAAAAAAACAACCCCACCAGAAACTGGGCAAAGGATATGAATAAACATTTTTAAATTTTATTTTATTTCTTGAAACACGGCCTCTCTCTGTTGCTGTAGTTGGAGCGTAGTAGCATGATCCTAGTTCACTGCAGTCTCAAATTCCTGGGTTCGAGAGATCCTCACACTTCAGCCTCCTGAGTAGCTGGGACTACAGGCATGCATCACCACATCTGGATAATTTATTTATTATTATTTTTGGTAGAGGTAGGGTCTTGCTATGTTACCAGGGCTGGTTTGAACTCCTGGATTCCAGCAATCCTCTCAACTAAGCCTCCCAAACTGCTAGGATTACTTTGGGTGTGAGCCACCATGCCCAGCCAATAAATACTTTTTTATATTTCCAAATAATTAGGTAATATTTTAAAAATATTGTCAAACCAGTTAGAAAGAATAAAAATACTTATAAAATTATTTAGGTAAAAAGCATTTGGTTTTTTAAAAGACGTATTTGGGCCCTGTGTGGTGGCTCGTGCCTGTAATGCCAGCATTTTGGGAGGCCGAGGTGAGTGGATCACCTGAGGTCAGGAGTTGGAGACCAGCCTGGTCAACATGGTGGAACCCCGTCTCTACTAAAAAATACAAAAATTAGCTGGGTGTGGTGGTGCACACCTGTAATCCCAGCTACTCTAGAAGCTGAGGCAGGAGAATTGCTTGAACCT
>NW_012108008.1:72013-72563 GCF_000951045.1 Mandrillus leucophaeus | reverse complement strand
GGGTTTCTCCATGTTGGCTAGGCTGATCTTGAACTCCTGACCTCAGGAGTTCGATCAGGAGTTTGAACACCCACCTCAACCTCCCAAAGTGCTGGGATTACAGGCATGACTCATCACACCCAGCTCATCCAGGTATTTTCATACAGCCTCTGAAATCTTGAGGGGTGGGTTCCAAAACCTAAATTATTAATTTCTATGCACCTGCCAGCCCAACACCACATGGAAGTCACCAAGGCCTGGGGTTTGCACCCTTTGAAGTAACAGCCTCCAGTACATTGGCCTCTTTTAACCATGGCTGGAGCTGCAGTGGCTGGGACCAGGGCACCGGGTCCCGAGGCTGCACAGAGCAGTTGGGCCCTCGACCTGACTCACAAAATTATTTTTCCCTTCTTGGCCTCTAGGCTTGTGATGGGAGAGGCTACTGGGAAGGTCTCTGACTTGCCCTGGAAATCCCATGATCTTGGCTATTAGCATTCAGCTCCTTGTTACTTATGCAAATTTCTGTAGCAAGCTTGAATTCTTCCCCAGAAAACGAGTTTTTTTTTTTTTT
>NW_012108008.1:55765-68808 GCF_000951045.1 Mandrillus leucophaeus | reverse complement strand
AAAAACTGATTTAAAAACAAAATTAACCAAAGGAAAGCTAGTAAGGGAATTGTTAAACTTCAAATAATTTTTCTTTTCAACAAAAGGTAATTAATCTTAGAGGATTCTTCTAAAACTAATAAAAACCCCTGTGAAAAACTTAAAGGTTGATGACTATTTTAAAGCTATACATTTCAGCAAGACAAAATTGGTTGATTAACCTATTTTAAAGATGTGGAAGTACCTCATTTAAGCTTCCTCGTTTTCCCTAATAATCAGAATACACTCTGAGTTTGATATATTTTAAATTTTACAATTCTAAGACATGTAGCATTTATAGTCTCTGTGAGCTACCATTCCCACAATTTTTTTTGTACTAATCTAAAATACACCACGAGTCCATTTTACTATGGCTTCTCCATTTTAGAGTTCCTCGTTGGATTTATCTTTTGTTTGATTCCCTTTCACTGTCATTTTTATTTATTTGTTTGCTTGCTTGCTTTCATGTTCCAAAGAAGTACTACTCATAACTGCTGCTTTTCCTGAGTTCTTGAATGCACTGAATATTTTTCAGATATCTTCATATTTGAAGAAAACAGTTGAATTTAATGGTTGATTCACATTTGCTTCCATGCATCAATTTACCCAACATTATTAATTGACTTTTTATTATGTGCCAGGGACTGAGGATCCAGGGTAAACAGCACAGACAACACTGTTGCCCTTGTAAAATGTACCATCCAATTATGGTTAGAAACACAGATAAATGCATGGATTTTACATAGTGATGTGTGTTGCAAAGAAGAAAAATAGGGTAATGGATAGGGTGGCTGTGAGTCATTTTAAGTGAGAAGGCTAGATAATGCCTTCTTGGAGATGACTTTTGAGCTGAGTTAGTAATGACTATGAAAGAAAGTCAGCTAAGTGGAACTGGTTAAAAAAGCATTCCAAGCAAAAGAAACAGCAGAAAAACAAGTGCACAGGCCCTATAATAGAAAGGCAAAAAAGTTTTTTGAAGATTTGGAGAGGCAGAGATAACATAGTTTTTGCTGAAAAGTAGTAAATGAAAGTGGGAGTGGGTGTTGTATTAGTCTTTTCTCATACTGCCGTAAAGATGCTACCTGAGACTGGGTAATTTATAAAGAAAACAGGTTTAATTGACTCACAGTTCTGCATGATTGGGGAGGACTCAGGAAACTTGGAATCATGTTGTAAGGTGAAGGAAAGCAAGGCAAGGCATGTATTCACAAGGCAGCAGGAGAAAGCAAGCAACTGCAGATGAAACTACCACTTTTTAAATCATCAGATCTTATAAGACTTCACCCACTATCATGAGAACAGCATGGAGGAAACCACCCCCATGATCCAATCACCTCTCACAAGGTCTCTCCCTTGACACATGGGGATTACAATTCGAGATGAGATTTGGGTAGGGACACAGCCAAACCATATTATTCTGCCTGATCCCTCCCATATCTCATGTACTTTTCACATTTCAAAGCTAATCATGCCTTCCCAACGGTCTTCCAAGTTCTTAACTCATTCCAGCATTAACCCAAAAGTGCAAGTCCAAAGTCTCATCTGAGACTAGGCAAGTCCTTCTGCCTGTGAACCTGTAAAAGCAAAAGCAAGTTAGTCATTTCCAAGATATAATAGGGGTATGGAAATAGGGTAAATGTTCCAATTCCAAGTGGGAGAAATTGGCCAAAACAAAGGGACCACAGGCCACGTGCAAGTCTGAAATCCAGCTGGGCAGTCATTAAATATTAAAGCTCCAAAATTTCCTTTAACTGCATGTCTCACATCCAGGGCATGCTGTTACAAGGAGTGGGCTCCCAAGGCCCTGGGCAGCTCCATCCCTGTGGCTCTGCAGGGTTCAACCCCCTGGCTGCTTTCATGGGCTGTTGTTGAGTGCCTGCAACTTTTTGAGGTGCCTGGTGGAAGATGTTGGTGTATCTATTTTTCTGGGATCTGGAAGACAGTGGCCCTAGTAGGCAGTGCCCCAGTGGCAACTCTGTGTGGGGGCTCCAATCCCATATTTCCATATTTCCCTCTCACACTGCCCTAGCAGAGGTTCTCCATGAGGGCTATGACTCTGCAGCAGACTTCTGTCTGGACATCAGGGTATTTTCCTCTTTTTTTTTTTTTTTTTTGGCAGAATCTAGCTCTGTTGCCCAGGCTGGAATGCAGTGATGTGATCTTGGCCCACTACAACCTTCACCTCCCAGGTTCAAGTGATTCTCCTGGCTCAGCCTTCTGATTAGCTGGGATTATAGGTGTCCACCACCACACTGGACTAAATTTTGTATTTTTACTAGAGACAGGGTTTCTCCATGTTGGCTAGGCTGATCTTGAACTCCTGACCTCAGGAGTTCGATCAGGAGTTTGAACACCCACCTCAACCTCCCAAAGTGCTGGGATTACAGGCATGACTCATCACACCCAGCTCATCCAGGTATTTTCATACAGCCTCTGAAATCTTGAGGGGTGGGTTCCAAAACCTAAATTATTAATTTCTATGCACCTGCCAGCCCAACACCACATGGAAGTCACCAAGGCCTGGGGTTTGCACCCTTTGAAGTAACAGCCTCCAGTACATTGGCCTCTTTTAACCATGGCTGGAGCTGCAGTGGCTGGGACCAGGGCACCGGGTCCCGAGGCTGCACAGAGCAGTTGGGCCCTCGACCTGACTCACAAAATTATTTTTCCCTTCTTGGCCTCTAGGCTTGTGATGGGAGAGGCTACTGGGAAGGTCTCTGACTTGCCCTGGAAATCCCATGATCTTGGCTATTAGCATTCAGCTCCTTGTTACTTATGCAAATTTCTGTAGCAAGCTTGAATTCTTCCCCAGAAAACGAGTTTTTTTTTTTTTTTTTTTTCCTACTGCATGATCAGGCTGCAAGTTTCCCAAACATTTATGCTCTGTTTCCCTTTTATACACAAGTTCCAATTTCAAGCCATCTCTTTGTGAACAAATATAACCGAATGCTTTCAGAATAAGCCAGGTCACCTCTAGAATGTTTTTCTGCTTAGAAATTTCTTCTGCCAGGTACCCTAAATCTTCTCTCTCAAGTTCAAAGTTCCACAGATCTCTGGAGCAGGGGCAAAATGCTACCAGTCTCTTTGCTAAAGCATAGCATGAGTAACCTTTGCTCCAGTTCCCAACAAGTTCCTCATCTCCATCTGAGACCACCTAAGCCTAGACTTTATCATCCATATCACTATTATCATTTTGGTCAAAACCATTCAACAAGTCCTTTGGATGTTCCAAACTTTTGCACATTTTCCTGTCTTTTTCTGAGCCATCCACAGTGTTCCAACCTTTGCCTGCTACCTAGTTCCAAAGTCATTACCACATTTTCAGTTTATCTTTATAGCAGTTCCCCACTGCCTACCAATTCTGTGTGTTAGTCCATTCTCACATGCTATAAATATACTACCCGAGACTGGGTAATTTCTACATAGAAGAGGTTTAATTGACTCACAGTTTGGCATGGCTGGGAAGGCCTCAGGAAACTTACAATCATGGTGGAAGGTGAGGGAGAAGCAAGGCATGTCTTACATGGCAGCAGGAGAGAGGCAGAGAGTTAGGAAGTGCCACACTTTTAAAACCATCAGATTTTGTGAGAACTCATTATCATGAAAACAGCATGGAAGAAACCTCCTCCATGATCCAATCACCTCCCAGCAGGTCCCTCCATCAGCACATGGGGATTACAGTTTGCAATAAGATTTGGGTGGGGACAAAGAGACAAACCATATTAGGACTGTAGACCATGAAAGGCCTGATAGGCCATTGGAAAAGATTTGGGATTTTTGTAATTGCAATGGGAATTCCACCTTCTACTCTAGGCACTCTCCTTTTTGCCCCCAATTTCTCATCTGATATTATTTTATCTGTCCCTTTCAGACTTCTCTCATCACCACTCTAAGACCTCATTGACAAGCATACAAATAGCAATACGTTTGCCTCATGTAGGAGTCATTTCTCTGCCCTTAACTTTCCTGAGGTTATAGTAGCATTTTATCACTGACCACTTCCTTTTTTTCCCCATTGGTGTGTATGACACAACCTTTTATGGTTTTCTCCCACCTCAGACTTCTTCTCAGTCTCTTTTTTATGTATCTACTCCATATTTCTGAATAATTGTACACAGTCCTATGACTACGATATCATCTGTGTAACAGCATCTCCCAAATATCATTGTCCTAGTCCTTCCCAGAACTCCAGTTTCATATATGAACTGCCCACTTGACCTCTCCACTTAGATCCTTAATATACATCTGAAACATAACATGGCCAAAATCAAACTCTTCTTTGACCATCTTAAACTAGTGCTCTGACAGACTACACCATCTCAGTCACTGGCACCCCTTTCCACTCAGCATTATTCTTGATTATTCTCCTTCCCTTTTACCCTAATAAAATTAATTCATTAGCAAGTACTGTCACTTTATGTCTAGAATACACCTTTGGTCAGAACAATTTGCTCCATCTCTAAGATAAGCAGCCTCACCCTAGCTGCCATTATTGCTTTCTTATGCTAATTCAATAAGGTTCTAGACAATCTGATTGGTTCTAGTCTTACCCCTACAAATTCACTGTTTTCCGAATAACCAGAGTGATTATTTTAGAATGTGAATTAGGACATGTCACTCCATGACTTAAGTTTTTCTAGTGCCTTCACATCACACTTATAAAAAATGTTTCTAAAATGCTTATCTTAGATTCCAATTGCTACCTGCCCTTTTATGCTTACCTTGGCTCACTCTCCTCATTATTTAATGATTTGTAGGTTAAGTGTAAGTCTTCAAAATTGTCAAATATATTGAGTTGATTTCCTCACACTTTTCCAAAATTTTAGTCAATATGTGTTAGAAATCCATCAAAGGGTTAGTTTCCACCACAACTGTTTTTTTTTTAAAGTGAAAAATCTGGACAATAAACACCCTATGTCCTTAATTGCACCAATTATTAACATGCCAAATTTACATGTGCTCTCTTTCTTATATCCCTTAACACCTCAACATATGTATATAAATAAGGGCATTCTCCAATCACAATACTAGTATTCTATACAAAAATTAAAAGTAATTCAATATTATCTGATATCCAGTCCATATCCACATTTCTCCAGTTGTCTCAAAAATGTCATTAAAGCTCTCTCAACTAGGATAAAAATAAAAATGTTTGATTAAGTATTTTAAACAAATATATATTAGAAAGAACTTTAACAGGAAAACAATCTTATATGCAGATATTAGCCATTTCTGATGTTCTTTTATTTTTGAAGATCTTGGTTTTCCTCTGGTATTACTTATCTTCATCCTGAAGATGTCCTTTGGTTTTTCTTATAGAGTAGGTCTGTTGGTGATTAATCCTCTTAGTTTTCCTTTATCTTAACTTTCTTTATTTTGCTTTTATTTATAAAGGATATTATCACTGGATATGAAATTTTATTTTCTTTCAACAACTTATTGAGATGTTGTTCTATTGTTTTATAGTCTATGTGGTTTCTGATGAGAAATCTGAGAAATACAAATTGTTGTTCCCTTGTGTGTTATGTGTTGCTTTTCTGTAGCTACTTTCAGGACTTTTTCTTCAGCTTTGAATTTCAGTAGTTTGATTAGGGTGTTTCTAGACATTAAAAATAATTAATTTTATTTAAAGTTTGCTAATCTTCTTAGTCTGTAAATGTATGTCTTTCATAGGATTTGGGAATTTGTTGCCTATTATTTAAAATATTTGTCTTCTTCAATCTCTTCTTGACTTCTGACATTCTAACTACATGCATGTTAGACTTTTTAATATTATCCCACAGGTCTCTTAGGCTCTATTCATTTAAACACTTTTCTTTTCTCTTTTCTTCTGGGTAATTTCTATTTAATCTGCAAGTTCCTGTGTTCATTGCTACCTTATCTGCACTCTGTTATTCAGATTATCTAATTCATTTCATTCATTCAGATATTAATTTTTTAGCTCTAAAATTTCCTTTTGTTGTTTTACATATTTGGTATTTCTCCACTAAGATTTCCTGTTTTCCTTTATTTCTAGTGTGTTTATTTCTTTTTTTTTAATTTCATGGAATGTAGTTACCATAATACCTTTTATTAAAAAAATTTTAATTTCCATAGGTTTTTGGAAAACAGGTAGTATTTGGTTACATGAGTAAGTTCTTTAGTGGTGATTTGTGAGATTTTGGTGCACCCGTCTCTCAAGCAGTATACACTGAACCCAATTTGTAGTCTTTTATCTCTTACCCCCTACTCACCCTTCCCCCTGAGTCCCCAACATCCATTGTATCAGCTTTATGCCTTTGTTTCCTCATAGCTTAGCTTCTACTTATGAGTGATAACGTACGATGTGTGGTTTTCCGTTCCTGAGTTACTTGACTTAGAATAATTGTCTCCAATCCCGTCCAGGTTGCTGTGAATGCCATTAATTCATTCCTCTTTATGGCTGAGTAGTATTCCATCATATATATACCACAGTTTATCCACTCATTGACTGATGGGCATTTGGGTTGTTTCCATATTTTTGCAATTGCAAATTGTGCTGCTATAAACATGTGTGAACAAGTATCTCTTTTGTATAATGACTTCTTTTCCTCTGGTTAGATATCCAATAGTGGAATTGCTGGATCAAATGGTAGTTCTTCTTTTAGTTCTTTAAGGAAGTTCCACACTGTTTTCCATAGTTTTTGCAGTGGTTTACATTCACACCAGCCACACAGAAGTGTTCCCTTTTTTCTGCATCCCTGTCAACATCTATTATTTTCCAATTTTTAGTTCATGGCCATTCTTAGAGGAGTTAGGTGGTATCGCCTTGTGGTTTTGATTTGCATTTTCCTGATCCTTAGTGATGTTGAGTGTTTTTTCGTATGTTTTTTGGCCATTTGTGTACTGCTTTTGAAAATGTCTATTCATGTCCTTAGTCCACTTTTTGATGGAATTATTTGTTTGTTTTCTCTTGCTAATTTTTTTGAGTTTGTTGTAGACTCTGGATATTAGACTCTGGATATATATCCTTTTTCAGATATATAAATCCTGAAGATTTTCTCCCACTCTGTGGGTTGTCTGTTTACTCTGTGGACTGTTCCTTTTGCCATGCAAAAGCTCTTTAGTTAATTAAGTTCTAGCTATTTATCTTTGTTTTTATTGCATTTGCTTTTGGGTTCTTGGTTGTGAAATTCTTGCTTAAGCCAATGTCTTGAAGGTTTTTTTTTTTTTTTTTTTCCCCAGATGTTATCTTCTATAATTTTTATAGTTTTAGGTCTCTGATCTCATATTTAAGTCCTTGAGTTGATTTTTGTATAAGGTGAGAGACGAAGATCCAGTTTCATTCTCCTACATGTGCCTTGCCAATTATCCCAGAACCATTTGTTGAATAGGGTGTCTTTCCCCACTTTAGGTTTTTGTTTTCTTTGTCAAAGATCAGTTGGCTGTAAGTATTTGGGTTTATTTCTGGGTTCTCTATTGTGTTCCATTGGTCTATGTGCCTATTTTTATACTAGCTGGAGGTTTCCTCTGGTAGTTCTCCCCAAGGACCCCAATGAGACAAGGCAGAAATGGCTCACCAGGGAACCCAGAGAGCCCATAGGGATTTTCTCACTGTTTCCTCTGCACCTGTATTTCTCTTGGCTCTCTAGATTGACTCGGATCCAGGTAAGGTCAGAATCTTCTCCCATGATCTAGTCCTTCAGTTTCCTCAGTTGGTATGTGTGTTCAGGGACAGACGATCCCCCTTTCCCACTTCCACAGCTTGGACACACACAGTATTTGGAGTTTCTCCTGGGTCCTGCAGGGCAATCTGCATCTTTCAGAGGGTCTGTGGGTTCTCTCAGCTTTCCTGGTTTATTCCTGAACTAGTTCTGGGGCACAAGTTCATGACGTGAGTCTCCACACATTGCTCTGTCCATCCACATGGGAGCTGCAATCTAGTCCTGCCTGCCATTCAGCATGATCCCTCCGTCGTCAGTTAGTGTAACACCTTTAAAGACTTTGTCTAATTACCCCAATAAATTTGTTACCCTGATGTCATTCTCTTGAGAATGTGTCACATTTTCCTGACTCCTTGTATGTCAAGTAACTTGGACTATATCTGGCCAATACGACAGTGAATGTCATACTGTAGATTATGGGCTTTGCTACAATCTTTTAGAGTGTATCTGTGTTCTTGTTTTAACAAAGAATCAATACAGTTAGGATCCAGTTGCAATTGCTATTTCACCTTCTATACGTGGTGATTCTAATTCTAATTCCCTGTGTTTTGCTTTGCATTTAAAGGGGTCAGTCTTATGCATGCATACCTCAGGGGTTAGACCGAAGTGTTTATATTCAAAATTAAAGAAAATACAGGGAAAGAGCTCTTCCTCTGACAAGATTTTTTCCCTCATATATTATTTCCTTCCTAATAATTACTCTGACCAGTAATATGGCAGGGGGTTTCCACTGTAGTTTTAGGCTCCTATCTACACTGCTCCATCACAGGAAAATAAATAAATAAATAAATAAAGGCAGGAAACTCACCCCATGCTGGTTACTTCTTCAAACTGAGTCCCCTTCACAATCTACCTACTTTTGTTCACCTTTCACATTTATCTAGTAGCTTTTTTTTTTTTTTCCTTTTTCTTTTGTCCGGAGTTCATAGTTATAATCAGTGGGAGGTATGTTCTGCCATAAAAGAACCAAATCTCCTAATCCAGCTACATTTCCATCAAAGCTCAGAATTTTCTATCAAAATTCTCTGAATTTTAGAGTTCATGCAGAGACACCAGGTGCTTCACTCTTATCCATCTTCTTCTATTTATAGATTTTTATTCAATGTTTTATCATTAATAGCAATTATTATTATTTTTGATGCTCAAATTTCCCCAAATTTGGCTAGTAAGAGCCTCTTCAGATGTCCCAGTCTTTTTTATACTTTTTTAGTGCCAAGACTTCAGTTAGCCGGTTTTTTGTTTGTTTGTTTGTTTTCATTTTTTCAAAAGAGTCTTGCTCCCTTTTGGTGGAAAATGCTTTCTGGTTTTATGCTTGCATTTCCCAATCAAAATGCAGTTCCTAATCAAGCCTAGCTAATGAAGTTCTTTAAAATTTTGATAATTAAATAATACAATGAATATAAAATCAGATAAATCTAGAAGATTAAGCATTATCCAAGACAACTGACCTATATTCATTTAAAAAATGTAATGTCTTCAGGAGAAGAGGGAGAGAAGGATAGTTTATTTTCTACAGATTGAAAGGGATTAAGAAATATAACTACCAAATATAATCTGTGGATCTCTACTGAATCCTGAAATAAAAATTTGAATAGCAATGGCAGAAGAGTATTTAACACTATTCCCAAAATTGATAGGCATTTGTTCTTGTCATTAAACATAATTCATAAAATTCATTCTTCATGACATATACTTCAAGGATATGATCATTCTTAAAATTTAATAGGATTTGTTTTTCTCTCATTATCAAAGGTATTGGTAAATTTTCTGGAGCTAATATTAATTAAAATAAAAATTTCTTGCTGAATTTCAAAATAGATTTTCCTGAGACATAACTCTATTCTGTCCTAACAGTCTTAATCTTTTTTTTTAGAATTTAAATAATAAAGTGTAATACAAAAAAAAAATACTACCAGTGAACTGCTTATAACTGCTTTTTCAAAGTTAATTTTTTCCTTTGAATTTATGAACTTTGACACAGTTTATTACTGTAATTCATGACATCCTTGCAATTTTAGTTTTTTTCCCCAGGTACTCAAAACTGATTGTAATTAAGCTTTTTTACCCTCTTTATTTGAGGTAACCATTAAGCAAATATGTAAAGATAATAATGTTTTGTAAGTAATGAAAATGGACATTTTCTAATTTGTGCAAAGTTAAAGACAAATTTAATTATTCTTTTGCCTCCATCTAATGAATTTACAATAAAACCTGTATCACTTAACTAAAAAGTAGTGCTCTGAAAAAGGTACTATGTTCTATGTTTTTAACCATTTCTTTTCTAGTAATTCAATAAGAATTTGACTATATTGAAAATATCAGATTCAACCCAACATTTCAGTATAGTTTGAGAGTAACTGGCCAGTTAAACCAAACAAGTCATGTATTTTTTCAAACTCATTTTTTTTTCTCCCTTATCAATAGACTTTCGTGTATGAATTAAGAGATTTAGTCAATTGTTTTGTCATTGAACTTACAAAATCCTTTTACTCTTATTTTACTTCTTTAAGTTTTCAGTTATTTCTTACAGGTCCATTCAAAATATTTTGATGGGTTTTGTACTGCTAACTTGGTTTAATTCATTTTTTTCAAGGTAAAAAGAGAAACGGCTAGAGGGTCTTTAAATTATTGCTTCGCTCCATTAACATACCTATGTTTTAATTTGATTTACAAATACATTAATAATTTGAATTTATAATTTTGAAAGAGTTTGTGTCTATAATTTTATTTCACAGGAAATTAGTAAAGATCATAAATGTTAGAATAAGACAAACCTCAGCTGATCTCCCAATTCTGTCTAAACTTGAATTTCTTGCAAACATATATCTGATAAAAGGTTAACATTCAAAATTTATAAATAACTTATACAATTCAGCAGTAGAAAAACAAATAACCCTATTTGAAAATGGGTAAAGGCGGGAGATGGAGTTTGCAGTGAGCTGAGATCACGCCACTGCACTGCAGCCTGGGAGACAGAGTGAGACTCCGTCTCAAAAAAAAAAAGGAAATTGGTTAAGGGTTTTGATTGGCCTTTTTTTTAAAAAGGCCTTAAAGTTGGCCAGGGGTATATGAAAAGAGGCTTAATATCACTAATCATTGAGGAAATGCAAATTAAAATCACTATAAGATGTCACCTCACAATTGTTAGGATGATTATCATGAAAAAGTCAAAATAAGGTAAATGTTGGTGAGGGTATAGACAAAAGGGAACCCTTGCACACTGTTGGTGGGAGTTTAGATTGGTGCAGCCAGTATGAAAATAGTATGGAGATTTATAACAAAATTAAAGATAAAACTACCATATGACCCAACAATCCTTCTTCTGAGTGTATACCCAAAGGAAATGAAATTGCCACCTCATAAAGGTATCTGCACTTCCAAGTTCATTGCAGCATTATTCACAGTAGCCAAGATATGGACACAATCTAATTGTCAACAAATGGATGAAGAAACTGTGGTGTACATATACACAATTTCTTTATCCGTTTCTACATATATAGGAAAAAATTATTCAGCCTTATAAAAGTAGGAGATTCTGCCATTTGTCACAGCATGGGTGAAACTAGAAGTATGCTAAATGAAATCAGTCAAACAGAAATAAAAATATTGCATGATCTCATTTACATGTAGATTTTTTTTAAATAAAATATACAGAGATAGAGAATAAAAGAGTGGTAACCAGGGGTAGGAAGTGGGTGTGGTTAGGGAATAAAGGAGATATGTATGTCAAAGGATACAGACAAGTAGATATGTAGCATGAACTAGTTTAGAGATCCAATGTACAGCATGTGATCTGTAGCTTATAAAATTATACTGTATTTGGGATTCCTGCTAAATGAGTAGATTAGCTACTCTTGCTATGAAAACAAAAAAAAAAAAATAAGTAACTGTGTGAGATGATGAATATGTTAATCCAGTTTACTATAGTAACCATTTTACTAGATGTATCTCATAACATCATGGTAAATGCCTTAAATATACACAATTAATTTTATTCTTGTAAAATATTGGATTTTATAAATTTTTAAAGTCAATAAATATTGTTGGTTATAGACAATTTATTAGGTAGAATGTATCAGATGCTCAAAATACAGTGGAAGGATAAATAGACTTGGATCCTACCTTAATAAAGTTTAAATGTAGTGATTTAACCTCTCCAGCCCTCAGTTTTTTCAGTTACAAATAGTTTAATTTATTTTTAATTTTGGGGGGTACATAGTAGCTGCATGTATTTATGGGTTACATGAAATATTTTGATACAGGCATACAATGCATAATAATCACATCAAGGTAAATGTGGCATCCATCACCTCAAGCATTTATCCTTTGTGTTATAAGCAATCTAATTATATTTTTTTATTTTTAAATTTACAATAAAATTATTTTTGACAGTAGTCACCTTGTTGTCCTATCAAATACTGAGTCTTATTTATTCTTCCTATTTTTTGTACCCATTAACCATCTCCCTTTTCCCTCCAACACTCCACTACCCTTGCCAGCTTCTGGTAGCCATCTTTCTACTCTATTTCCATGAGTTCAGTTATTTTAATTTTTAGATCCCGCAAATACATGAGAACGGGCAATGTTTGTCTTTCTGTGCCTGATTTATGTCACTTGACATAATGACCTCCAGTTCCATCCACGTTGTTGCAAATGGTATGATCTCATTCTATCACAAATGTGTGGTAATTGTGAATGGCAATTGTGAGTTGCATTCCTGATTTGGCTCATGGCTCGGCTGTTGTCAATGTATAGGAATGCTAGTAATTTTGGTATGTTGATTTTGTATCCTGAAACTTTACTGAAGTTGTTTAACAGCTGAAGGAGCTTTTGGGCCCAAACTATGGGGTTTTCTACATATAGAATCAGGTCATCTGCAAACAGGAATAGTTTGACTTCCTCCCTTCCTATTTGGATGCTTTTATTTCTTTCTCTTGCCTGATTGCCCTGGTGAGGCCTTCCAATACTATATTGAATAGGAGTGATGAGAGAGGCCATCCTTGTCTTGTGTTGATTTTCAAGGGGAATGCTTTCAGCCTTTGTTCATTCAGTATGATGTTGGTTGTGGGTTTGTCATAGATGGCTCTCATTATTTTGAGGTATGTTAAGAGTTTTTAACATGAGCAGATGTACAATTTACAATGTATTGAAAGCCTTTTCTCTATCGAAATAATCATGTGATTTCTGTCTTTAGTTCTGTTTATATGATGAATCACACTTTTTTGGTTTGCATTTGTTGAAACAACCATGCATCCCAGGTGTAAAGTCTACTTGATTGTTGTGGATTAGCTTTTTGATATGCTGCTGAATTTTGTTTTCTAGTATTTTGTTGAGGATTTTTGC
>NW_012108008.1:52568-54330 GCF_000951045.1 Mandrillus leucophaeus | reverse complement strand
CCAGAATATGAATGTTGGCCTGCCTTGCTAGGTTAGGGAAGTTCTCCTGGATAAATATCCTGAAGAGTGTTTTCTAACTTGGTTCCCTTCTCCCCATCACTTTCTACTACACCAATCAAATATATATTTGGTCTTTTCACATAGTCCCATATTTCTTGGAGGCTTTGTTTGTTTCTTTTTACTCTTTTTTTCTCTAATCTTGTCTTCTTGCTGTATTTCATTAATTTGATCTTCACTGATATCCTTTCTTCCACTTGATCGAATCAGCTATTGAAACTTGTGCATGCATCACGAAGTTCTCTTGCTGTGTTCTCCAGCTCTATCAGGTCATTTATGGTCTTTTCTGTACCGTTTATTCTGGTTAGCCATTCATCTAATTGTTTTTCAAGGTTTTCAGCTTCCTTGCAATGGGTTAGAACATGTTCATTTAGCTTGGAGAAGTTTGTTATTACCAATCTTCTGAAGCCTACTTCTGTCAACTCGTCAAATTCATTCTCCATCCAGTTTTGTTCCCTTGCTGGTGAGGAGCTGCAATTCTTTGGAGAAAAGGTGATCTGGTTTTTGGAATTTTCAGATTTTCTGCTCTGATTTCTCCCCATCTTTGTGGTTTTATCTACCTTTGGTCTTAACTGTTGTTGACCTACTGGTGGGGTTTTGGTGTGGATGTCCTTTTTGTTGATGTTGATGCTATTCATTTCTGTTTGTTAGTTTTCCTTCTAACAGTCAGGACCCTGAGCTGCAGGTCTGTTGGAGTTTGCTGGAGGTGCACTGCAGACGCTGTTTGCCTGGGTACCACCGGCAGAGGCTGCAGAACAGCAAATATTGCTGCCTGATCCTTTCTCTGGAAGCTTCATCCCAGAGGAGCACCTGTCTGTTTGAGGTGTCTGTTGGCCCCTACTGGGAGGTGTCTCCCAGTCAGGCTACAGAGGGGTCAGGGACCCACTTAAGGAGGCAGTCTGTCTGTTCTTGGAGCTTGAACACTATGCTGAGAGAACCACTGCTCTCTTCATAGCTGTCAGACAAGGATGTTTAAGTCTACAGAAACTGTGCCTTTTGTTCTGCTATGTCCTGCCCTCACTCCTACCCATAGCTTTACTCCAGTGTGGAATAAATTTTCTAGACAAGGTGATTTAGAAACATTGGTTCATTTTTTAATACAATAGTTTGTTAGGTTACCTAATTTTCAGCTTTTTATGACTCCCCAGGAAGAACTGACTATTCTCTTCATCATACCTCCAGATATTCTGTTTCTTCTATCTAAAATATTTCATTGCTCTTTCTTATTTTCATCTTTATTCTCCTATTAAAGGGTACATCTTTTAGAACCAAGAGCTGTGGTGTGTTTGTCTTTGTATTCTCAGTGCCAAACATAGTAGATTCTCCCCAGGAAACAGATGAATGAATGAATAAATATGTAAATTCATAAATGAATGAAGCATGAAGCAGCTGGCTTGAAACTCCTTTTGGAATGTCACCTAATCATCAGTTAGAGCTGCCTACCTGCCAGAAATTACTCAGAACTATGGTTTTGGCTCCCTTTACTGCTTTCCTTTTCTCATAGACTAAGATAATTTTAAATAGCCAGATATGAAGATTATCAGCAATCTGAGGGGACAATGGATTTTTTTTATATTTCAATTTTTGTAATGATTAGAAATTTCAGCTACGAGCTACCATATCATGTAAATGTAACTAACCTGATTTGTAGACTAGAAAATAATACAATAGGACCCTGTTTCTTCTGGCTATATGACTACACTTA
>NW_012108008.1:45045-50463 GCF_000951045.1 Mandrillus leucophaeus | reverse complement strand
CCAAAGGATTATAAGTCATGCTGCTCTAAAGACACATGCACATGTATGTTTATTGAGGCACTATTCACAATAGCAAAGACTTGGAATCAACCTAAATGTCCATCAGTGACAGACTGGATTAAGAAAATGTGCCACATATACACCATGGAATACTATACAGCCATAAGAAAATGAGTTTGTGTCCTTTGTAGGGACATGGATGAAGCTGGAAACCATCATTCTCAGCAAACTATCGGCAAGGGCAGAAGACCAAACACCACATGTTCTCACTCATAGGTGGGAACTGAACAATGACATCACTTGGACACAGGAAGGGGATCATCACACACTGGGTCCTATTGTGGGGAAGGGAGGGGAGGGATAGCATTAGGAGACATACCTAATGTAAATGATGAGTTAATGGGTGCAGCACACCAACATGGCACATGTATACATATGTAACAAACCTACACATTGTGCTCATGTACCCTAGAACTTAAAGTATAATAAAAAAAAAAAGAAAATTTCCAGTGAAAAGTCGTTGAAACTCAGAGTTTGTGTAGTGCGCTCTTTCTCTCCAGAGCTGTTGTTTCGTTTCTGCAGAAATAAAGGAGAAATTTGATCTTGACTGCATTCCTGGAGGCCATGCCTAAACTAGTTTATTCCCAGTGGAGCTGCACAAGGAAGAGTTGGTGAGTCTGCTAGCCAGACCTATCACTGCAATACTTTCTTCAGAATGTTTTGCCATCTGGAAAATGCATGATTCAGCTGGAATGGCACAAGTACATCATTTGTAGGAAATAGAAGAACAATAATATTAATTGAACAAACTTCAAAATAAATACAGAATATTTGTACAGGAATGCTAACCAGTTGGTGAAATGTGAATAGGTCTAAATGGCTTTCATCTTGAATGGTCTGGACACTCTGTTTCAGTCTGTTTTATTTTTGTAGTAGAAATGCTAATTTTTCAATGTGGTGAGTATAAAGAAAAAGAACGAAAATGTAGTATGGAAAACATATCAAAAATAAGGGAACCCTAAAATATGGGAATTCTGGACTGGAAGATAGGTTTTTATTCCATGAAGAATTTTGCCCACAAAAATTATGCCACAAGCAACTGAGAAACAGTGATAATAAGCTCCTAATTTTAGTGTTAGCACTGACAATGAAATGGTTAACTTGTGTGGTATCAGAATAGTAAACTTTAGTGACATGATTAATATTCTGAAAAATTGGTTGCTATCAGAAGATATGAAACGAAAATTTTTATCAGGTCACACCTCAGACCGTTACCTTTCTTGCTCATTTTGTATACATCTATTTTTTTAGATGCACCTCCATGAATACAGCTATCAGGTGTTCATTCCGAAATACATAAACACACACTTCATCAAGTACAAGGATACATTTCCCAAGTAGTATTCATCATCTTCATCATCATCATAATCACCATCATCATTGATACAATGATAAGACTATTTACTAAGCACTACCAAAATTTAATAGATTGAAAGATGCACATTTTTTCATATTTTAAAATTTCTGATGTCAAAATGTGTCTTTCAATGAATGTTGTTTTACAGTTATTATCAGCCAGGAGGTGGACATGACATAGTTGTTTAACTGACATTTATGGAAAGATCAAGAAAGGGCCAACATGAAAATATATACAAAAAGTGCCATCACCTTGAACTATTATCCTGGAGACAATGGTGAAGTCTTTTAAGAAAAGCTGTGTGACCAATGATCATGATGAAATTGAGAAGAATTATTTTGTGGAAAACTACTAAAATCAATGAATTTTATTCTAGAAGTGTTCAGAATGTTCTAAGTACTTGAATCAACTAATTTTATTTGTATTTTCTTTTTATTTATGTAGAGTGATGTAGGATAAAAAATATGTACTATATAGGTCTAAAAGTTTAAAACACACACTCTAGCTTTGGTTATGAGGTAGATTCTCATAGTTTACAGTAGAGAAAAATAAAAACCGGAGCAGTTTCACTCTCAGACATGTAGCAGTAGAATCACATAAAGAAAACAGACACCCAGTTCTCAGCCAGACTAAGAATACATTAAGATGGGAATACAAAGACAATTTAATTCAATAACTTCTACCTTCTACATTAGGTAGGAGGAAAGCCTTCTAATAAGAATGGGAGGTAAGAAAGAAGAGTAGTTGGAAATTTAAGAAGAAATAAAAATTCCAGAAAAGGGAAGATGTTGTGGAGACACAAATATAAAATAACAAGTAGCAGTAAAGGCCTATAGTGAAACAGAGAGGAGAAATCCTGTTTCTGGAACATCTGGGAATCCTTTTATGAAGGACCTTGGCCTCCCTAACCATTTTCCAGCAGGATTTCTCATGACCACTGATATGGTTTGGCTGTGTCCCTGCCCAAATCTCATACTGATTTATAGCTCCCATAATCCCCACATGCATGGGAGGGACCTGTTGGGCGGTAATTGAATCATGGGGCAGTTACCCCCATGCTGTTCTCATGATAGTGAGTGAGTTATCACGAAATCTGATGGTTTTATAAAGGGCTTTTCCCTCTTTTGCTCAGCACTTCCCCTTCCTGCTGCCATGTAAAGAAGGATGTGCTTCCCTTCTGCCAAGACTGTAAGTTTCCTGAGGCCTCACCAGCCCTGCAGAACTGTGAATCAATTAAACCTTTTTCCTTTATAAATTACCCAATCTCAAGCAGGTCTTTATGGCAGCGTAAGAATGGACTAATACAACCATCTAGAGAGCTACTGAAAAGGCAGATCTCTTGACTTCCTTTATAGAGACTCAGATCTGGTACACCTGCATTGGGGACCAGGCATCTCTGTTTTGAACAAATACTGCAGATGGTGCTGATGCTAAACTTTTACGAACACTGGTTATACAATTAATTAACAATTATTTGATGATTCAGTACACAAATAACTCTTTGCAACCAGGTTTATGTTATTAGAAACAAACTAACTAGATTTCCCAGGTGTGGAGAACTTTCACAACATACCCTAACTTAAATAAACTTAAAATTACCCATGTAAATATTTACTAAAGATTTTAAATATAAATGATAGTGATACACAAATTTGAGTAATAATTCAAGAAACTAAGTGCACAATTAGGCTGTTAACTGCTGTTTATCTGCTTAATGTGAAATACCCATTAGCTTCCCTCCACCCTTTACTCTAACTCCCATAAAACCCTCCAACCAAGCCACCAACCTATACCCACCATACTTACCACTCTGTCCTCAAACTCCTGTTTGGGCATTTGCTCCTGATTCTTGAAACTTCATTCTGAGAAGCTGAATAAAATTCCCTCCTTAGAAAACACTCTGTTCATGGTTAAATAACTAATAAATAGTTGAGCCAGAATCTGAATCCAGGCCTCTCAAAAGCCTGAGTGAATTGAAGCAGTTCAACTGGTTCTTATTCTGTCACAGTTATAAATCCATACACTTTGTCTATGGTAGGCAGAAAGCTTAATTTTGGCTTGTCTCCAGAATTCTATTGAAGAGATATCAATGGACTCTGTAAAAATTCTGGACATAAAGAAGTTTAGCGAAAGGCATTGTCAGCCTTCAGCATCACTTTGATTATTTTCTCAATTCCTTGGTCTTTAACGACTTTATCTAAGGACATCACTGCCAGTGGCTTCCACCACCAAGGCCTAAAGGTAAAGAGAGCCAAAGTGTCTTATATAGCTAGAGGTAATAAAAAGTGCAAGTTTGTCTGAGTGTTTCAGTTACCTAATGCTGTAAAATAAATTACTCAAAAACTTTGTGACTTACATCAAAATCAATTTATTATTTCTCAGTGTCTGTGAGTCAAGAAATTAGACTGAGTTTAACTATGTGGTTTTGGATTGAAGTTCATCAAATTATTGCAGTCAGATGAGAAGGTGAGTGGAGCTGGAATAGTGCATAGTATCAGCTGGGAGCTCACCAACCATCTCTCTCTCTCTTATCATAGGGTCTCTTGCATATGCTAATTTGGGATTCTTCACAACATGGCAGGTTCAGGGCTGTTTGACTGCTTACATAGTAGCTGGCTTTCCTGTAAGTGAGTGTCCCAAGAGAGCCAGGCAGAAGACATATCATGTTTTATTATCTGACCTCACAGAGCATCACTCCTACAATTTCTGTTGATTGATGGGAAGAGTGTCAAAATCTTTATGAACATGATTTTTAAACACCACATCCAGCCACTCACAAAATATCTTCTGGTTATGAGCTATTCTGAGTGTCCATAGCAGGAAAGGGAAAGGACAAAAAATACACTGCATGTGGTGCACAAGGTGGCTTATATGTACACAGTGTCTATAATGACATATCTCAGGGATTATATGGATATAAATATTTAAATCTAGAAAGTCATATAGAGTTGTTACTTCCAAAGTGTTTGAGGGTCTCTTAGGGTAAGCATACATGTATTATGACTCATACTACAAGACATGCATAAGTGTCCTGCTTGAGTGATGAAACCATTCTATATTTCTATTTATTTAAATGGCTGGAAAATGCTCAAAGATAAAAGACACAGTGCCTTTAAAAAATTGAAAGCAGATCCTTGGTAGATGTTAAATTTTTAAGTGGCAAAATAAATAAATCCACTTGATGATTAGGCATTGCTTATGAAGGAGGGTGGGGTTGAGTGAGTGAGTTGAATTCATTGCCAGAAATATCATTTCCTTGTTAGAAGTAAAATTTCACAGGTTTTTAAAATACAGATTTCATCCAGCTTATGCGCAGCATCTGAGTAGACAAATTCATGTCTTTCAGATTAAACTAAGCCTTATGTAGTTGATTACTGAGGTAGATTCTACAGATCTAAGAAAAGTTATGGAAGAAATGGAAGTATGAAGAAAACGCCTAAGGTCTTTCTATAACTGGTTTTGAGTATTAAAGGGTGGAGCCATCTCTCACAAATAATTTTATCCCTAAATGACTCAGATGAACTGCTGCAAGGTCAAGAGAACAAGGTCCTAAGCTAGGGCTCAGTATATGTGGGGTTTCCTCTACCCCTCATGGTTCCCTGGATTGCTGGTAAGCTTACTGTCATCCTGCATCTTTTTCCTTAAATATTCTTTATTACTAATTACCCAAGCAGTAGCCATGACTTGACCTTATGATCCCTTCCCACCCAATTTCCAGCCAACTAGGCTCAATTTCTTACTTCTTCCCAGTTAGAAAATAAGTATATCTTACAATCTGGGATGTTATTTTCTATGTCTCCATTTAGAAAGAAAAATGTGGATTTGGGTCCTCTCATAACTGCCCTTCATACAGAATAAGTGTCTTCATGATTCTCAGTACTTGAGATGATTTTTATTGCAGTGAGTTTAGTAAAGAAAATTGGTACCATGAATTTGGCTTGGGATATATGCCATAGCCTGGCAAGATTTCAGCATTTAGAATGACATTCTACTGTCTTTTT
>NW_012108008.1:42132-44474 GCF_000951045.1 Mandrillus leucophaeus | reverse complement strand
GTTTGCATAAGCTTGAGTTGTAAGTAGAATTGTAGCTATCATTTCTACTTTTACTTAGATCTTCAATGGTAGTGAACTTCCTTAATAAGGTATAAAGTTTACAACCAAGTAGTGATTGCATAGGTAACAAGAATTGTGATCACTGACATTGTTGATAATAGAATTTGTGTGTGTGTGTGGTCTAAAATTTTCTCCCTATCTCACGCCATTCTTCTGCCTCAGCCTCCTGAGTAGCTGGGACTATACAGGCGTCTATCTTCTTAAACTCACTGGGTCCTCTGGTAGATGTGTTTGTTGAGGCATGGTGTGACTTAGGTTATTTTGTTTGTCAAGAGACTTTTAAACTTTGATTTAAAGATAGAAAAGAAAATCACAACATAAAACGAAAAATAAATAATACTCAAAGACATTTTCATCAGGAAAAGGGAGAAAATTAGACAGAAATTATCCACTTCAAGAAACAGCTCTCAGTTTTAATCCACATTTATATTTGACTATCTTATTAAGGACAGAATAAATGAAGGCCTTTTGCTTTACATTTTGACTTAAAACCATGCCATAGAATTTAAATACTGTCCTCATTAACCCAATAGGAAAGCCAACATCTTTTGGCTTGGACTATCCTTGTGTTTGGCAGAGACATTGGAGACACCCCGGATTGACTCCGTGTGGCACATGAGCATGACTGGGTAATTTATTTCCAGATGGAAACATATGGTAATAAACTATAATTCTAAGAGGAAGCAATAATAAAGAAAATTTTTTCCAGAATTGGGGAAGGTCGTGGTGTCTGAATTAAAATGAAGTCATCAGAAAACAAGTTTACATAGCAAAAATAAAATTAAAGCCATCTTAGTAGTTATCTGCTATAAACATTTCACTTTCCACTTTTAATTATTAAAGACAAAGGAGTCAGTTTTTGTAAAACTGAGTAGTAACGACAAGGTATTGTGAAAAATTTTACTGTTTTTTTTTTTTCCAGTAGAAAAAAATTCAGTGCTTTGAATGTCAGACTATTGGAAAGTATAGACAAACATTTTCCTTTAAATCAATAAAAACCTAGATTGCTTCAAGAATACATGAATATTAACTGCCAAAGTGTACATTATAAATATATTTTTAAAAAGCACTAGGGGAAAGTTAAAGTAAGTTGTCACATGAGGAAGGTACAATAACATATTCTCCTGATTGAAACCAATACACATTTGGTTCTATACTATAATTATTTGTGTAAATATCTTATTCTTAAACTTGAAGAGGACCAGTTGGATAGGTTGAACATTGCACTGTTGTCTAGATTGCCTCTTCCAGTATCAACATGGTTCATTCTCAAAAAATGGTTAAAATGAATTTAAATCTATAAATCCAAAGTTGTTTGAAGAAATAATAAATGAGGCAATATTATCCTAGGTTAATTTCTCCTACATGCATCGGAGAAAGGTATTCTGATATGTTCTCGTATTATTTGGGAAGATTGAGGTTATGAAAGTATGACTCAGTTAACAATAATATAAAAAACACAGGGTGAAGATAAGAAAATAATTCTATTATCAAGCCTGGCACAATATCATGTGGTATATGGACTGACATATACTATGTGATGTGAAGCATCAGAAGAGAGCATCCACTCAGAAATATTGGTATTGTCAAGTAGAAATAGAGAGTCAGTATATTTCAAATCTTATGCATGCTACATGCAGCTCAAAGTATGTCTGCTCTAACCCTCAGTGGGATAAAAGTCACAGATCCTTTCTCCCTTGTATGACTGATTCATTTTGACAAAGTACCCACACAGCCTCCATTGTTCCCATACTTTTCAAAGTGATTTGCACCAACTGCTTCCTGAAGTTGTACCGCTTGCATTCCTGAAACCCTCAGATTGGTCCTTGATGTCGCTTCTATTGTTATATTGAAGAGCCAAGTCAAGGCAGCTTGTAGAGGTACTGCTGTCCTAACAAGTCACACCAAATTTGTTTCCATAACTCTACTGTCATATGTGGTTTCAAATGAGGTCCTTGCTCTCACCATTTTCAACACCTCTGAGCAATCTGCTCTTTCTTCTCCATAGCCGCTGTAACTGCTATAATCCAAAATAGAATTGGAACTTCACCACTGCTAATAGTTCTTCAGCACTTTGAGGGCTCTTAATCCTCACCCTGGGCTAAAGATTTGGTTGATCATTAAGTAGCCACCTGAAGATGCTGTCTTTGTGGACACTTAGAGGGATGTCTGCTTCAGACAAAAAGGGTTTGCTCTGGTAAACACCCTGACTTGGGAGTTAATTAGGATAGACAGGCCATTTAGTTAATAATATTTTTTGATCCTAAGCCTTAGGACCCAGT
>NW_012108008.1:37136-39777 GCF_000951045.1 Mandrillus leucophaeus | reverse complement strand
TCAGTTTTTGTAAAACTGAGTAGTAACGACAAGGTATTGTGAAAAATTTTACTGTTTTTTTTTTTTCCAGTAGAAAAAAATTCAGTGCTTTGAATGTCAGACTATTGGAAAGTATAGACAAACATTTTCCTTTAAATCAATAAAAACCTAGATTGCTTCAAGAATACATGAATATTAACTGCCAAAGTGTACATTATAAATATATTTTTAAAAAGCACTAGGGGAAAGTTAAAGTAAGTTGTCACATGAGGAAGGTACAATAACATATTCTCCTGATTGAAACCAATACACATTTGGTTCTATACTATAATTATTTGTGTAAATATCTTATTCTTAAACTTGAAGAGGACCAGTTGGATAGGTTGAACATTGCACTGTTGTCTAGATTGCCTCTTCCAGTATCAACATGGTTCATTCTCAAAAAATGGTTAAAATGAATTTAAATCTATAAATCCAAAGTTGTTTGAAGAAATAATAAATGAGGCAATATTATCCTAGGTTAATTTCTCCTACATGCATCGGAGAAAGGTATTCTGATATGTTCTCGTATTATTTGGGAAGATTGAGGTTATGAAAGTATGACTCAGTTAACAATAATATAAAAAACACAGGGTGAAGATAAGAAAATAATTCTATTATCAAGCCTGGCACAATATCATGTGGTATATGGACTGACATATACTATGTGATGTGAAGCATCAGAAGAGAGCATCCACTCAGAAATATTGGTATTGTCAAGTAGAAATAGAGAGTCAGTATATTTCAAATCTTATGCATGCTACATGCAGCTCAAAGTATGTCTGCTCTAACCCTCAGTGGGATAAAAGTCACAGATCCTTTCTCCCTTGTATGACTGATTCATTTTGACAAAGTACCCACACAGCCTCCATTGTTCCCATACTTTTCAAAGTGATTTGCACCAACTGCTTCCTGAAGTTGTACCGCTTGCATTCCTGAAACCCTCAGATTGGTCCTTGATGTCGCTTCTATTGTTATATTGAAGAGCCAAGTCAAGGCAGCTTGTAGAGGTACTGCTGTCCTAACAAGTCACACCAAATTTGCTTCCATAACTCTACTGTCATATGTGGTTTCAAATGAGGTCCTTGCTCTCACCATTTTCAAAACCTCTGAGCAATCTGCTCTTTCTTCTCCATAGCCGCTGTAACTGCTATAATCCAAAATAGAACTGGAACTTCACCACTGCTAATAGTTCTTCAGCACTTTGAGGGCTCTTAATCCTCACCCTGGGCTAAAGATTTGGTTGATCATTAAGTAGCCACCTGAAGATGCTGTCTTTGTGGACACTTAGAGGGATGTCTGCTTCAGACAAAAAGGGTTTGCTCTGGTAAACACCCTGACTTGGGAGTTAATTAGGATAGACAGGCCATTTAGTTAATAATATTTTTTGATCCTAAGCCTTAGGACCCAGTTCCCACTTTGGGAAACAGTGGCCAGACTTCCTATAAGTCTGACTGAGCAAACGTTCACAAAATACTGATATCAATAAGCTTTTTATTTGTTTGTTAATTTCAGAGATATTTTAATAAATAAAAAAATGTAACTAGATTTTTCATTGGCTTTGCCTAACTCCAATCATCTGTCGTATCTCCCTGCTACTGTTTCTGAGTATTGATACAATGGAATTGGGGATAAATTTGTCTTCAGGTTTCTCAATAAAGAGTGGAAAGCTTGAGTTTATCACTTTTCAATTAATAGTTTGGGATCATGTTTACTATCCTAGCTAGAGAAGGGCACATGCACCCCAAGAATACATTTTATATAAGGGCCCCAGTTCTTTCACTTCATTTGGTCTGTGTGTCTGTATTAGTCTGTTCTCACACTGTTTTATAAAAAAGTACCTGAGACTGGGTAATTTATAAAGAAAAGAGGTTTAATTGACTCATGGTTCTGCAGGCTGTACAGGAAGCTTATTGGCTTCTGCTCCTGGGGAGACCTCAGGAAACTTCGAATCATTGCAGAAGACTAAGGGAAACCAGGTACATTTTACATGGCTGAAGCAGGAGGAAGAGAGGGAGAGCGAGAAAGTGCCACACACTTTCAAATGACCAGATCTCATAAGAACTCTATAACTATGCAGTACCAAGGGGAGAGTGCTGAAACATTCATGAAAACTCTGCTCCCATGATCCAATTACTTCCCAACAGGACCAACACTGGGGATTACAATTTGACATGAGATTTGGCAGAGATATAGATCCAAACCATATCAGTGTCTATATTCTAACTGTCCTCAGGATGATATATTTCTACATCTCTGTACAGAAATCATGATGGAACAATTGCATTTATTATAAACTGTGCAAATTTAATTAAACACAAAGTCTCACCCTCCCAAATTCCCATATTCAATTAGAAATATTTTTCATGTCCAAAAAAAAAAAAAAAACCAAGAAAGCATTGGAGAAACAAATCCATAAAATATTTTATACTCTATCCTGTAAGTAGGGTGTCCATCACTGTGCCATCATTTACTCCTTGTAAGCACCTTAATTATTACTCCCCTGGCAGCTTTTTAAAAATTGATTTGATTTACTAAACTGTCTGCTAGAAATCTTGACTCTTCCTGAGCTATGGCATTTTTCTCCTATTTGACATTGACTTCATGACTTTTTAATTTCCTT
>NW_012108008.1:31378-36591 GCF_000951045.1 Mandrillus leucophaeus | reverse complement strand
CAATAACTGACATATTTAAGTTCATGTAAATAATTGACCACTTTTTGTTGATTATCTGGGTGGTTCATAATCTGTGTAAGAAACTCAAACTCAATAAGAATTTCATATCACTGTACACCCAGACTTTTAAAATATTAAGTAAACTTATCTTTTCTTACACTGGATTTAAGAAATTTTGCAAAAGCAAGGAGAAAAAAATCCTGAAATAAACAGCCGTATTTTGCCAAGGAGACTTCAAATTGGAATTCTCAACTAAGCACAGGCATGTGGTATTAAATCTCCACTGGCATGAGCTAGTGAATTTTGCAGAAAAGAGTACATGTGAAAATCAGCAAACTCAAGCTTTAGGGTAGTTCACCAAGGGAATTGAATGACAGTACATCTTGAATCTACTGATTTTTGGCATGTTTAGTGTTTGTCTTAGGACAAGTTTAAATATTGACTTCTGTTTGTCAGAATGAATGTAATCATAACAATTATGAAAAAATTCTTTCCTATCATAAAGATTCTGAGTGTAGCTGAATTAAAAAGTTAATAGGAATGTTTAAGAGAAGAGACTCATGAATTTTCCTTTGTTAACTCAGTTTTCCTCTTTATGACTCAATGGAATAAAACAGAACATTCTGACATTCTTTTAAATTAAAGGAAGAAAAAATTTCCAGGGAATCCCATTCCATTTAAACTCTTCTGACTCTGAACAGAAGTATCATTGCTATTCAATGTGACAAATTATAGTTTAAATTATTCTTCTTAAAACAAAATGAATATATAAATAAATAGGTTTTCAGCCAACATCTTGATGATTTTAGCAATATATCCACAATGAGGATGATCTATTTTGTTCTATGACTTAGCACTGTCCTTATTAGACAACACAAGCTTCAGTATAACCTTGTTTGGTATTGGTATGCTGCAGACAAGCAAAAAAACAAGGCAAAATAATCTTATTTTGCAGATATTCTTTTCCAAATATTAATTTTAATATAAATAAAATCCAGACAATATTTTTGTGTGGTTAATCAAATATGCACTATTGTTAAAGGATTTTTGACATTTTAATGATCTTTGGTTCATATTGCTATTTCACATCCTACCAAGGGTTTCTTCCAGTTTAATTATATAACAGTAGACAAAATGTTCCAGAAGTATATGAACTGGCATCCAGCTACAAACACGAAACACATGTGTTTGCAATTTAAGTCAGAGAGGGCACTTTGGTTAAGACTCAGGAGGAGTCTGTGTTGCAGCTGGAAAGGTGACTCCACTGGAGTTGGGTCCACTGGACTGTGAGGCAGGGTGAGAGGCTGGGCATCAAATACACGTCACTCCTCATAGTGTTCCATCGCGTGGTAGTCACTCAGCCTCTCTATTTTTTGGTTTGCTCACCTACAAAATGGGGAAATATTTGTCAGCTAAATATATTTAAGGGTCTCCAAAACTTTACAAAAAACTCAAAAATCAAATGAATGTAACTAGCCCAACATTAGAAATATAATTGCCTGTCCATTTATCTTAAAATTCAAACTAACTCCTGGGGAATTCTAAGTATGAATTGCTGAAAACTAGTTCAAAAGATGGTATTTATTATATTTTTGAGTGTAAAATCTGTGATGTTAAGGGCTCTGCTTCTGCTGCTTCTGCTTATTGGCATTTACAATCTTGATATTGGAAGTATAGTCATATATATAATTCAGGACTTACACTATCATAAATGGACTCATTAAGTCAGTGCAAAATGAAAAACTCACACTCAACATGCTAATAATAAAAACATTTATATAGCACTCAATGATGTACTAATTGTCATTACATTAATGATTTGTTTTATTTTTGCACTAACGTCTTTACAATAGGAAGGCCAAATGTTGTATTGCACTCCCCTTACTGGTGAGGGAAGTGAGGCTTAGAGAAGTTGTGACCTGTCTAAGGCAAACAGCTAATATGTGAGAGAGACAAAATTTGAGCATATCTTTCTTTGTGGTTATAATATCAAGTTAGCGCAGGTTAAAGGCTGTAGAAAAGTTACATTAAACATAAAGCAATTATGTTGCATGAAATCAGACATTAAATTTTTATTAAGACTGTTTGACCCTTATATTTTTCACATTTTAATTGTTGTGTATATTTTGCTCATATTATTGATAAAAATGAGAAAGACTTGAAATGGTGGATTAAATTCTACAAAGCAAATACGTCACTGAGTTTATAGCATACTTGAATTTACCCAGAGAATTTTTCCAGAAACCCTCACTGTCTTGGGTGAAGATTAGCCCTGTCATCACGGGTGGTACAAATTCTGAGAAGTTCTGTAGCAGAATAAATGGTTTTATTTCCAGGTTTTCCTATCAGTGATAGTAGCATTGGGGGAAGCAAGTAATTTCTTCACGGATGGGGTCGAACAAATAATAGCGTGTGACAAAGTGAAGAAACAGTAAGGCTACGAAGTAATCAAAGAAAGAAAAATTATTGGCACCTCACTTTTATCTTTGGCATACACAGGAGCACACGTTTAGAAACGAAGGAAATATTGCCTTATGTTGTCATATACCTTAACGGGTTCAGGAATCCTGTGGCAAGAAAGTATATTCTAACTGATACATTCTTTGCTACAGGTAAGTTTTTCGCACAAACTTAAGTGCGTTATCAAAACAGAACTTTAGGTTTTTTGGTCAAATTGTTATGGGATCCTTGGGGGTGTTGCTTTTCTAGCCAGAAACCTCTGTGGCTGGTGGCGCCTTTCCTGAGTTTTGCTCGGGCCTGCTGGGTCCACTTGGCCTACCAGGCTGCACTGGGCTTGCACTGCCGGCCTGGATTCCACGTCTCTGAAGAGACTGGAGCAGAGCGGCCAGAGGTGTGTGAGTGAGCAAAACTGTAGTCTGGCCACGGCACACAGGCACGCTGGCTGCTGCAGCGGGGTGGGCAGCTCCACATGCCAACACAGGTGCCAGTTCCCTGTGAGGCTGCAGCTGGCCCAGTCGCACTGCAAGCAGCTTTCATGGCTGCCACCAGGGAATGTGGTGGTGCCTGAGAGCTTGGAGACTCCAGGAACTGCAGGGCCCCAAATGAGGAGTCACAGCCCTGGCTTGGGGAGCTCCCAGGTCTGGGCCCCCTGAAGGGCCCCAGCTCTTATCTCCTTCTCTCTTATCTCCCTCTTGTCACCTGAAAGGTAGCAAGCAAGGGGCGTGTTTCAGCTCTGTTTGTATTACAGCTTTTTTAGCCCCACCATTCGGTGGGTCCTGAGTTCTTGTCCTGCACACAGGAAGAATGACATATGCAGACAAGTGGAGGGTGAGTAAGATGAAGAGGAGCTTTATTGAGCCATCGAACAGCTCGGAGGAAACCAGCAGAGGGTAGCTCCTCTCTGTAGCCTGTGTGTCCTAATGAGTGTTCAGCTCTCAGCAGAGGGAATAGATCGTCTCTGCAGGCAGGTTGTCCCAATTACAAAGGCAAGACTCCAATGATCTGTTCATCAAGGAAGAAAAAATTATGGGTGAACCATGAAAAATGTGGTGATGAATTAATTTGTAATTTTTATCATTTGGTATCAATTTGTAATTTTTATCATTTAATGCCATTCTCAAAAGAAAACAAGAGAAAGATTGTGAGAGAGAAAATAGTAATAAGGTTCAGCTGCAACCATGATTGCACTGAAAAGTACGCAAAAAGCAACAGGATCTTCCCAATGGAACACATGCCAGGGCACAGCTTCTTTTGTTCTCATTACTTTGACAATAAATTTTAATATTTTCCAGAAATTTGGATCGATATGATAAGCAACTATGTTTATAGTAATTTGATTACATCTGTTAAATTAAAAACAGCTAAGAAGTTCATGTATTGTTTGCTATTTGGAGATTAATGAACAACTAAAGAGACTGGCATCTGTAGAAATTCCAAACAACTTTGGTCCCATTTAGTTCTTATAATAGTTGAAATGAGGGCAAGATTACATATTCTATGAGATCATCTTGCCTGAACTATCTTACTCAATTATTCTCTTCCTGATATTGAGTTAGTTCTATTGCATCATTAAAAATTTTTATGATGCTACATTAGTTATGTACTTTATCCACATCTTGAAATTTATTTGGTGTTTTGTGGACTATGTAATTTGAGTTCCTGCAATTCTACATGCATCATCAGTATTCATAGCTGTAAAGCATGCATCTCTTTCTAAGTGGCTTTTCAATAAAATTAATAAGAAAGTACAATGCCACTGGAAACGTGTTGACTCTAGTTCATCTTGTTAACTGGAAGTAAAAATATTACATGCAACCTCTAGCAATCCTGTTTTATACAATATTATCATACTAGTCTAACTCACAAAATTATAACCATTTTGTTGGTGGACCAAATCTTGCCAACCAAGATCCAGGTTGATGGGTTCAGACATATTAAAATAAAGATAGCATGTAGTACAAATACTTCTATTAATTGCTAGTTGACCAGGCACACATTCTCTTGGAAAACCAGCAAGGCTAATCCCTTGATTAAATTTATTTGATGAAACACAAAGAGTAAAACTTTAGTTATCTGAAAACCATTTGGAGACTAGTTTAATACAATACCATTAAAATGTTTATAGGCCTTACAATCTGCTAGACATAGTGCTAGTACTGGAGAAAATAAGATGAATCTCTCCCTGAAGGAGATCATAGTTATATCGACAAATGATGCCAGAACATTGTGGTAAATTCAATAATGAATACGGGATACAGTGATGGAAGGCATAGGAGTAGAATGGGTACATTCTGGGGAACAACTGCATGAGGTCGCAGAGAGGTGGGGGACTGAACAATGAGAAAAGACATGTGAGAAACAAAAAGGTAAGGGAAATAAAGACAAGAAGAAATATTCCAGTCAGAGGGAAGAGAGGCTCACGAAGCACTGAGAAAAACAGTGTTATAATAAGATATTTGAAGAATTGCAAATATGTCATGTTTACAGGGAAGAGAAGTTTGAAACTATACTGAACAAGAATCAAAGTCACATATATAGGGAGGAATGACTTACACAGCATGTAAGAACCTTGGAGATTTGCATGTATACCAGTGGTATCAAAACACACAATGAGTAAAATAAAATAAATTTTAAAAGAGCATTCGTTTGACATATGTGTGTTTACTTATTTATATAATTGTATGTAAACTTCATTAGAGTAGTAATTTTTTAAAACAAAAACCTATTGTATTTAATGATATCTTTCTATTGTC
>NW_012108008.1:30328-30814 GCF_000951045.1 Mandrillus leucophaeus | reverse complement strand
TTATATTCTTTTTTTTGTGCCGAGGCTCTTTATTCTTTTTTTTTTTTTTTAATGACACTTTAAGTTCTAGGGTACATGTGCACAACAAGCAGGTTTGTTACATATGTGTACATGTGCCATACTGGTGTGCTGCACCCATTAACTTGTCATTTACATTAGGTATATCTCCTAATGCTATTCTTCCCCACTCCCCCCACCCCAGGACAGGCCACAGTGTGTGATGTTCCCCACCCTGTGTCCAAATGTTCTCATTGTTCAATTCCCACCTATGAGTGAGAACATGCAGTGTTTGTTTTTTTGTCCTCGTGATAGTTTGCTAAGAATGATGGTTTCCAGCTGCATCCATGTCCCTACAAAGGACATGAAGTCATCCCTTTTTATGGTTGTATAGTATTCCATGGTATATATGTGCCACATTTTCTTAATCTAGTCTATCATTGATGGACGTTTGGGTTAGTTCCAAGTCTTTGCTATTGTGAATAGTGC
>NW_012108008.1:23317-23925 GCF_000951045.1 Mandrillus leucophaeus | reverse complement strand
TTTAAGTTCCAGGGTACATGTGCACAACAAGCAGGTTTGCTACATATGTGTACATGTGCCATACTGGTGTGCTGCACCCATTAACTTGTCATTTACATTAGGTACATCTCCTAATGCTCTTCTTCCCCACTCCCCCCACCCCAGGACAGGCCACAGTGTGTGATGTTCCCCACCCTGTGTCCAAATGTTCTCATTGTTCAATTCCCACCTACGAGTGAGAACATGCAGTGTTTGGTTTTTTTGTCCTCGTGATAGTTTGCTAAGAATGATGGTTTCCAGCTGCATCCATGTCGCTACAAAGGACATGAAGTCATCCCTTTTTATGGTTGCATAGTATTCCATGGTGTATATGTGCCACATTTTCTTAATCTAGTCTATCATTGATGGACGTTTGGGTTAGTTCCAAGTCTTTGCTAATGTGAATAGTGCTGCAATAAACATACATGTGCATGTGTCTTTATAGCAGCTTGATTTGTAATCCTTTGGGTATATACCCAGTAATGGGATGACTGAGTCAAATGGTATTTCTAGCTCTAGATCCTTGAGGAATCGCCACACTGTCTTCCACAATGGTTGAACTAGTTTACAGTCCCACCAACAGTGTAAAA
>NW_012108008.1:21970-23267 GCF_000951045.1 Mandrillus leucophaeus | reverse complement strand
TGATGCCTCCAGCTTTGTTCTTTTGGCTTAGGATTGTCTTGGCAATGCAGGGTCTTTTTTGGTTCCATATGAACTTTAAGTAGTTTTTTCCAATTAAGTGAAGAAAGTCATTGGTAGCTTAATGGGGATGGCATTGAATCTATCAATTACCTTGGCAATATGGCCATTTTCACAACATTGATTCTTCCTATCCATGAGCATGGAATATTCTTCCATTTGTTTGTATCCTCTTTTATTTCATTAAACGGTGGTTTGTAGTTCTCCTTGAAGAGGTCCTTCACATCCCTTGTAAGTTGGATTCCTAGGTATTTTATTCTGTTTGAAGCAATTGTGAATGGGAGTTCACTCATGATTTGCTCTCTGTTTGTCTGTTGCTGGTTTATAAGAATGCTTGTGATATTTGCACACTGATTTTGTATCCTGAGACTTTGCTGAAGTTGCTTATCAGCTTAAGGAGATTCTGGGCTCAGACGATAGGGTTTTCTAAATATACAATCATGTCATCTGCAAACAGGGACCACTTGACTTCCTCTTTTCCTAATTGAATACCCTTTATTTCTTTCTCTTGCCTGATTGCCCTGGCCAGAACTTCCAACACTATGTTGAATAGGAGTGGTGAGAGAGGGCACCCCTGTCTTGTGCCAGTTTTCAAAGGGAATTTTTCCAGTTTTTGCCCATTCAGTATAATATTGGCTGTGGGTTTGTCATAGACAGCTCTTATTATTTTGAGGTACATCCCATGAATACCTAATTTATTGAATGTTTTTAGCATGAAGGGCTGCTGAGTTTTCTCAAATGCTTTTTCTGCATCTATTGACATAATTATGTGTTTTTTGTCTTTGGTTCTATTTATATGCTAGATTACGTTTATTGATTTGCATATGTTGAACCAGCCTTGCATCCCAGGGATGAAGCCCACTTGATCATGGTGGATAAACTTTTTGATGTGCTGCTGGATTGGATTTGCCAGTATTTTACTGAGGATTTTTGCATCGATGTTCATCAGGGATATTGGTCTAAAATTCTCTTTTTATGTTTTGTCTCTGCCAGGCTTTGGTATCAGGATGATATTGGCCTCATAAAATGAGTTAGGGAGGATTTCCTATTTTTCTATTGATTGGAATGGTTTCAGAAGGAATGGTACTACCTCCTCCTTGTATCTGTGGTAGAATTTGGCTGTACCATCTGGTCCTGTACTGTTTTTTGTTGGTAGGCTGTTAATTATTGCCTCAATTTCAGAACCTGTTATTGGTCTATTCAGGGATTCACTTCTTCCTGGTTTAGTCTTGGGAGGGTG
>NW_012108008.1:21170-21920 GCF_000951045.1 Mandrillus leucophaeus | reverse complement strand
AAGTTGGATTCCTAGGTATTTTATTCTCTTTGAAGCAATTGTGAATGGGAGTTCACTCATGATTTGGCTCTCTGTTTGTCTGTTACTGGTTTATAAGAATGCTTGTGATATTTGCACACTAATTTCGTATCCTGAGACTTTGCTGAAGTTGCTTATCAGCTTAAGGAGATTCTGGGCTCAGACGACAGGGTTTTCTAAATATATAATCATGTCATCTGCAAACAGGGACCACTTGACTTCCTCTTTTCCTAATTGAATACCCTTTATTTCTTTCTCTTGCCTGATTGCCCTGTCCAGAACTTCCAATACTATGTTGAATAGGAGTGGTGAGAGAGGGCATCCCTGTCTTGTGCCAGTTTTCAAAGGGAACTTTTACAGTTTTTGCCCATTCAGTATAATATTGGCTGTGGGTTTGTCATAGACAGCTCTTATTATTTTGAGGTACGTCCCATGAATATCTAATTTATTGAATGTTTTTAGCATGAAGGGCTGTTGAGTTTTGTCAAATGCTTTTTCTGCATCTATTGATATAATTATGTGTTTTTTGTCTTTGGTTCTATTTATATGCTAGATTACATTTTTTGATTTGCATATGTTGAACCAGCCTTGCATCCCAGGGATGAAGCCCACTTGATCATGGTGGATAAACTTTGTGATGTGCTGCTGGATTGGATTTGCCAGTATTTTACTGAGGATTTTTGCATCGATGTTCATCAGGGATATTGGTCTAAAATTCTCTTTTTTTGTTGT
>NW_012108008.1:4987-14157 GCF_000951045.1 Mandrillus leucophaeus | reverse complement strand
ATTGGGTGCATATATATTTAGGATAGTTAGCTCTTCCTGTTGAATTGATCCCTTTACCATTATGTAATGGCCTTCTTTGTCTCTATTGATCTTCGTTGGTTTGAAGTCTGTTTTATTAGAGAGTAGAATTGTAACCCCTTCCTTTTTTTGTTCTCCATTTGCTTGGTAGATCTTCCCCCATCCCTTTATTTTGAGCCTATGTGTGTATCTGCATGTGAACTGGGTCTCCTAAATACAGCAAACTGATGGGTCTTGATTCTTTATCCTACTTGCCAGTCTGTGTCTTTTAATTGGAACACTTAGCCTATTTAAATTTAATGTTAATATTGTTATGTGTGAATTTGATCCTGTCATTATGATGTTAGCTGTTTATTTTGCTCCTTAGTTGATTCAGTTTCTTCCTAACATCAATGGTCTTTACCATTTGGCATGTTTTTGCAGTGGCTGGTACCAGTTATTTCTTTCCATGTTTAGTGCTTCCTTCAGGAACCCTTGTAGGGCAGGCCTGGTGTTGACAAAGTCTCTCAACATTTGATTCTCTGTAAAGGATTTTATTTCTCCTTCACTTATGAAGCTTAGTTTGGCTGGATATGAAAATCTGGGTTGAAAATTCTTTTCTTTACAAATGTTGAATATTGGTTCCCACTCTCTTCTGGCTTGTAGAGTTTCTCCTGAGAGATCACCTGTTAGTCTGATGGGCTTCCCTTCGTGGGTAACTCGACCTTTCTCTCTGGCTACCCTTAACATATTTTCCTTCATTTCAACTTTGGTGAATCTGACAAGTATGTGTCTTGGGGTTGCTCTTCTTGAGGAGTATCTTTGTGGCATTCTCTGTATTTCCTGAATTTGAATGTTGGTCTGCCTTGCTAGGTTGGGGAAGTTCTTCATAAGATCCTGCAGAGTGTTTTCCAACTTGGTTCCATTCTCCCCGTCACTTTTAGGTACACCAATCAGATGTAGATTTGGTCTTTTCACATAGTTTCATATTTCTTGGAGACTTTGTTTGTTTCTTTTTACTCTTTTTTCTCTAAGCTTCTCTTCTCACTTCATTTCATTCATTTGATCTTCAATCACTGATACCCTTTCTTCCAGTTGATCAAATCAGCTACTGAAGCTTGTGGATTTGTCATGTAGTTCTTGTGCCATAGTTTTCAGCTACATCAGGTCATTTAAGGACATCTCTACACTGGTTATTCTATTTAGCCATTCATCTAATCTTTTTTCAAGTTTTTTAGCTTCTTTGCAATGGGTTTAATCTTCCTCCTTTAGCTTGGAGAAGTTTGATTTTCTGAAGCCTTTTTCTCTCAACTTGTCAAAGTCATTCTCTGTTCAGCTTTGTTCCATTGCTGGTGAGGAGCTGCATTCCTTTGGAGGGGGAGAGGTGCTCTGATTTTTAGAATTTTCAGATTTTCTGCTCTGTTTTTTCCCCATCTTTGTGGTTTTATCTACCTTTGTTCTTTAATGATGGTGATGTACAGATGTGGTTTTGGTGTGGATGTCCTTTCTGTTTGTTAGTTTTCCTTCTAACAGTCAGGACCCTCAGCTGCAGGTATGTTGGAGTTTGCCAGAGGGCCACTCCAGATCTTGTTTGCCTGGGTATCAGCGGCAGAGTCTGCTGAACAGCAAATGTTGCTGCCTGATCATTCCTTTGGAAGCTTCGTCTCAGAGGGTTACCCGGTCGTGTGAGGTATCAGTCTGCCCCTACTCGAGGGTGCCTCCCAGTTAGGCTACTTGGGTTCAGGAACCCTCTTGAGGAGGCAGTCTGTCTATTCTCAGATCTCAAACTCCATGCTGGGAGAACCACTACTCTCTTCAGAGCTGTCAGACAGGGACATTTAAGTCTGCAGAGGTTTCTGCTGCCTTTTGTTTGGCTATGCCCTGTCCCCAGTGGTGGAGTCCGCAGAGGCAGGCAGGCCTCCTTGAGCTGCGGTGGGCTCCACCCAGTTGGAACTTCCTGGCAGCTTTGTTTACCTACTCAAGTCTCAGCAGTGGTGGGCACCCCTCTTCCAACCTCACTGCCGCCTTGCAGTTCCATTCACAGACTGCTGTGCTACCAATGAGCGAATCTCTTTGGGCGTGGGACCCTCTGAGTCAGGCGCAGGATATAATCTCCTGGTGTGATGTTTGCTAAGACCGTTGGAAAAGCGCAGTATTAGGGTGGAAGTGACCCAATTTTCCAGTTACCGTCTGTCACAGCTTCCCTTGGCTAGGAAAGGGAATTCCCTGACCCCTTGTGCTTCCCGGGTGAGGCGATGCCTCGCCCTCCTTTGGCTCATGCATGGTGGGCTGCACCCACTCTCCCACACCCACTATCTGATAAGCCCCAGTGAGATGAACCCAGTACCTCAGTTGGAAATGCAGAAATCATCAGTCTTCGGAGTCGCTCGCACTGGGAGCTGTAGACTGGAGCTGTTCCTATTTGGCCATCTTGGAATTGCACCCGCTGCTTATATTCTTAGTATTATCTTCAGTCGGTGATGTTTTTGGATGAATATTTTTAACCACTCATTCATTTTCTGAAATTTTGTCTAGTAAAGACTAAGTGATATAATTAATGATATGGTTTGGCTCTGTGTCCTCACTCAAATCTCATGTCAAGTTGTAATCCCTATAATCCCCGTGTGTTGAGGCAGACACCTGGTGGGAGGTGATTGGATCATGGGGGCAGTTTCCCCCAGGCTGTTCTTGTGATACTGAGTGAGTTCTCATGGGATCAGATGGTTTTATAAGGGCCTCTTCCTACTTAACTCTTTCCTCTTCCCTATTTCCATATGAATAAGGTCCTTGCTTTCCCTTTGCCTTTTGCCATGGTTGTAAGTTTTCAGAGGCCTCCTTAGCCATGTGGAACTGTGAGTCAGTTAAACCTCTTCCTTTTATAAATTATCTTTATAGCAGTGTGAAAATGAACTAATATAATTAATAAGTGCACTTGCTGATACATAGAGTGGGAGTGTCACCATTAAACTTTTCACTGAGGCACCTCATCTCTTACCTCTGAATTCTTCTTATTTCCTGTGTGACCACATATCAGTGGAGTTGAGGCAAAGTACCGGGGCCTAACTATGTATTTCGCATCAATACAGCTCAATGCATTTCTTTTTAAAGATAAAAAGTGTGGTGCCATAAATGTAAATGTTTTAACATTTGTTTCTTATACTGTAAAGGATTGTCTTTTCCCTCTGAAGAGTATGCATCACCAGTTGGAGACCATGATTATGAAAACTGAAAATGATGGAAAAGTATTGAAAACAGAGCGACATGTTTAGACTTCAATTAAAAGAATTGCTCTGTAACTAAGTTTCTTAGAAAGCTTTAAGTATTTATTTTAATTTTGTCATTTTGGCTGAATAGAAAACTTTCTAATATGTAGTTTAGATTTCTTTAATTTATTAATTACCATTATAACAGTACTTATATTCTTGTTTCTAACACTATTATAATGTGCAGCAATACAGAAAGCTCTTTAGATTCTATTACAGTTTTAAAAAAACATGTGTTGGCTGGGCACTGTGGCTCATGCCTGTAATCCCAGCACTTTGGGAGGCCAAGGCGGGTGTATCACTTGAGGTTGGGAGTTTGAGACCAGCCTGATCAACATGAAGAAACCCCATCTATACTAAAAAGATAAAATTTACTGTACATGGTGACACATGCCTGTAATCCTAGCTACTTGGAAAACTGAGGCAGGAGAATAGCTTGAACCTGGGAGGCAGAGGTTGCAGTGAGCCAAGATAGTGCCATTGCACTCCAGCCTGGGCAACAAGAGCGAAACTCCATCTCAAAACAAACGAACAAACAGACAAACAAACACTCTATATTGTGGCCCCATATTGTTATTCTTTTAAAATCCCTGTTGTTGATTTTCAGAAAGTTTTAGCCTCTTCTCCTATATCTAGCTATTGTTATTATTATTATCATTTCCTTCTTGACTCGTCCAATTTAATATATATTTAGAGAACATGAAACCAAGATTACAGGGCTTAGAAAAATTATATCTAAAATAAGGCAAGATGTTTCTGAGTTCAGGCCTGAGGGATATTCCTCTATGTAAATTGAGTATGTGGTTGATTATGTGGACTCAATAATTCTGGTCTTTTGGGAAGCTTTTTTGGCTCAATTTTTGAGTGTAGGATAAATTCCAGATAAATATAAATAATACTAGACCTCTGAGTTCTGGACAAAGAAAGCAATGCCTCTGTGTTTTACACATAGTGTTAATGGTTGCTCTTTATAAAGACTGGTTAACATTTCTTTTCATTTGTTAGGACATTTGAACTTCTAAATTTGCTGAATGGTTGAGTAGATATAAACAGGAAAACCTTGATCTTGACACGCAAATTGACTACTGAAAGCAGGATGAAGAAAGAGGAAGAAAAGAGAGAGTAAGGAGGGTAAATGCATACAAAATCTAGAACTTACTGTGAGCAGGAGCCCTTTCAAACTGCAAGTGAACCCTGCATAAAGTCACAGTGTAGAGGTATAAGAAGAGGTACCTCTGCAGATGGTCAGAGGGAGGCCATGGCCACTTGGGTGTGACACAATAATGATACTTTGGCAGTGCACACTGCCGGGCAAACAATACTCAGTGGGTGTCTAAGAGGAATATAGGCTGAGCTGACTTCCAAATAAATCAACTTATGATAAACAAAACTGTCTCCTTCATACGTTATTGGGTGCCCAATGAATCAAGATTGTATTTATTCCACTGACTATCGGGTGATTCACCCATTTTTATAAAAATTTTCATAAATACAGAAAAGCTCTAAAGGCAATATAAGAACACATACACATCTTCTCAAAATTATCCTATTTACCTCAGGCTTGTTTAAAGGAATAAAGTGTTAAAGATGCAGTTTAATTTCTTTTTAAATCCCTTCCCAGCCTCAGAATTGAGAGAGTGTGCCTTCTACTACTAAGGGCAATTTTGGAGTTTGAGAAATTAGCAGGAAAAAATAAATATGTGATTTTATTTTCATCTCATATTCTGGGTTATGCTGTACATAAAGTAAAAGGAAGTATTACACATTCTTTTTCTATAGATTTGTTTTTCTTTTTCATCATGTAATAGTGCATCAAATGTCTCATCAGATATTCATTAGGTCTACTTGATGGATAGCAGTACATTTGTTTTGGCACATACATTGTGGGTAAGGAGTTTCTAAAGTCGTGTTTAATGAAGTTACATAGTTTTAATACCTGACGAGGGAGTGCCCCGACTGAGCAACCACAAGGGAAATAAAATGATTAAAACATCCTAGCTGCTGTTCTTTTTCACTTAGGAAACACAGAATACCAGATGCAGATATTTTGGGTGCAGAGTTTGCCTGTAGACAAATTATTTGTCTTTCCCATATGATATTTTATTCTGGATCATAAGATAGGAAAGATTGTCACAGGTTGCATTCCCAGGAAGCAGACACAGATTTGGGGTTTGCATGCAAGGGTTTTATTGTGTAATGCCTTGGGAACACTCCTGATGAGAGTGAGGGAGGCAGGCTTTTGCAGAGGAAACAGTTGAACTGTGATGCAAATACAACACAGGACTTAGCTGATCCCATGGAGCTCTTGAAAGCAGGGTGGCCCTTCTCACCTTTCCCCATTTGAGGCAAGAGTAAAAATGCTTGCTTCTGTGGAGGGAGTGATAGCCTTCAGTGAGGCAGTTCCTCATGGTCTAAGGTAATTTCACGAGAGGGCCTTAAGTGCACACCGTCAGCAGGAAACACTACCAGCATCTGGAGAAATGAGTGCCACAGTCCTGAAGGGGGAATCCACAGGGCTCGCCATAGCACTCAGCCTGTACATGCAGTGTATTTAAAATAGCATAAAGCAGATACAAGGGCATGTATATTGTTAATAGTCAAATCACATGTTGTTAATAGTCAAATAATCATTCAATTTCATCAGGGCAGCTATCCAAATTAATGTAATTTGATTTTTCTGCCAATATATATTTCATTCTTAGTAGTAAAATTATAAAAGTATGTAAATGTTTTTTCATATCTTTAAACAATTAAACCATTGAAATATCTATTTAAGAACTATTTCATGAAGATGATCTCAAGCAATCAGACAGTAAGGGGATGTGCAAAAGTAAGAAAAACCATGTTCATTCTATAGAAACAGTAATATAATTTGACAGATTAAATACACAGATGAGAACAATCATGTAACAACACATAAGAAAGTGCACAATAATGTCATGGAATGAAAATTCTAGCACAATATAGATTGCGGAAGCTGCCAGAGTATGTTGGTGTCTGTGCTGGTGAAGAAATATCATTAATAAAAGGAACACTTGAAGTTTTTCCTTTTACATTTCTGCACAGGTACTGCTTTTAGTAGGTTAAAGGTAATTACTGTCTCATTATTCTTTTTGTAAATACCTAGGTTATGAAAAGTTATCAAAGGAAAAATGGAACAGATACATGTTAGTTTCCAAAACTGTTTAGTCCAGTAATTAATTTAAATGATGTTGCAATTGTATGACTTTGGTTACAATCTGGATTAAGTAATTTCCCCGAGTAGTTCTTTGTATACCTATAATGGAAAAGACATAGAACATAAGTATTATTCTTGTGTTCATAAGAGCAGAGTCGTAGTCCTGATCTACTAGAAGTCAGCATTCTGGTGAAAATGCATTTACCATGTTGTTAACCATATCTCTGCGATACACAGCTACTGTCCTCTATATGATAGCCTATGATGTTAACTATTCCTTAAGTTTAGAAAGAAAACAACTACATTTAGAAATACTAATCCTGTAGTTCCATAGGATTCTGGAAGAAATTTGACTACTGAGGCTGATTGATTGATTGGAATGATATGATGTTTGAATGAAATGTCTGAATATAAAAATTATATAGTATAATCAGGGCCCAGGCTAGACTAGGTTTTGTTCTGAAAGCTTCCTTGAAAGTTGAAAGTTTGGAAATCATGGGAAAATTTACCCAGTAAGCATCATTTTCCTTAAAATAAAGTTACAAATAAGAGGCAGTCCTAGGCTAGTTTTCAGATGTTTAACAAAACTCAATTTTCTTAGATCTAACTTTGGGTCAAGGTTTCACTAAGTATGGATCCCTTGGTGAGTTGTGAGCTCCAGAGGTGACATGGAAATCTGGTGGCGGAAGAGGCCCCAGGGAGAGGAGAAAGAAGGAAGCGGAGCTTCCAACAACCTGTATCTCATCATGGAGAGAAAAAATGAGCTGAGCAGTAAAGGAAGAATGTCTGTTGAATACATTAATGCCATTTCAATCTACAAGTTGTTTCCATGTTAGGGATTGTTTTAGATGATATTTTAGGATAATACTTTAAATAAATAACATTCAGTTTGATAGTTTTAATTCAAATTCATTTTGATATTTGACTCAAATTTATTTCACTTTGATAATTTTTCACTTGCTTGTGGTAGTTTTAAAATATGTCTTTACTTTATGGTCTTAATTTTTACTTTCTTTTGGATTGTATTTATTGCCTAAATAACATTATAGTAACAATACAATAAATCAAATAGAAGAAAAATTTACTCACCATCTTCTCATGTTGACATATCAGCTGCTTTCATTTTTCTGTTTTTTTGTATAGTGTTTCCATACATAAACATTATAACCAAAACAGAGACACTTTTGTGCTCTGCTCTTTTTCACTTGACAGTGTATCATGTTTTATGATTCTTCATCCTTTACCCTCTACCACTCCTAAAAAGGAGAAACCTTTGCTTTCCAGATTCCATGTTGGGTGCCCAGGCTTGTAAACCTCTGCCCTGGGCAATGACTTTTTATGCATATTCCTTTCATGATGGGGCTGTATGTTCCATCTATGAGAACATGCATCTCTGTGGATGTCTTCTCCAATTAGAAGGGAATGACTTTCCATTCTCCTCTTAAAAGTGCAAAGAAACTGCACCTTCTCAGACACCACTTTGGGGATGCTTATTATTTTCAGTGTCATTTGAATTTAAAGGTAATTTCAAGTTTTATAGTTGAAACACTTCTCAACTGGTTCCCTTTGTGTGATGCCTGGCATGTAGCAGGCATGCAATAAATGTTTATTAATGAAGAATATTTTCATACAGGATTGCAATCAATTACATTAGCAGAAGAAAATTTCTCATAATGCGTCTCCAAAAGAAAATTTGTGTGCCTACAAGAATAATTATTAAAAATAAACAAACAAAACTTCCTAAAACAAAAGTCATAATGCATTGAAACATACAGTTTGAAGAATAATGCTAGCCATTGTCCTATTTGCTTATAAACTCTTTTAAGCTTCACAACAACAACAACGTGTGATACTTTTATTTATACTCCTGTCTTGTAGATGAATATGATGCAAAGAAATTAAGCTTGCCCAATTAATAAGCAAGTGTTGGAGCTAAGATTTGAACACTGCCCTTTTGAGTTCCAAGTCTGTGTTCTTATATCTTTGTAGCACCTACAGGATGCTTGTAGGTTTTAGACAGCATAAAGATCAGAATGCTGTAGAAAGAGGCTTCTAGGTGTCCCTTTAAGTATGATGAGTTGGTGCTTTCGAGTGGGAATGTCAGAAGCTGTGATTTCCTGGTGGGGATGTTCCTGATTCCATCCTAGTGTCTTAGAGCAGTTAACCTCTAGATTTTCTGAATTGTCTATAGGTGTAGACATGAACTTTTTAGGACCTTCAGTCATTTAAAAGTGCTCATACCTGGTACAGGTTACTTAACTGCTTAGGAAACTATAGAGAAGATGATACTTCTATATTATACTTGCATATGAAGTGTTTGGGGTTGGCAGGGGAATGCTATGGGTTCTGCCATGGAAATTTCTAAAAATTACAAGTTTGAAATTTAATATAATCAAGCAAAAGGAAATAAAATGAAGTGAAAAAAATTACATCTTTTAACAAGAAAAAGGATTGAATGTAATACTTGATTATATGTAGAGATGTGTTTTGTGAAATTATCTCTCAATTAAAAAACTTATAAATGCTAGAAGGAATATCTAATGTTTTATAAAATTCTATAAACATATATTTTACTTTTATTTATTTTGAATAAATTGTAATATTAAACTCTGCATATCAATAAATACAACCTTAAGATAAAAATAAGTATGTTGTAGAATTCCAATTAAAAAATATACAATATATTTTAATATTGTATGAAATATTAATATTAAGCATTAATATGTATTAAA
>NW_012108008.1:0-4937 GCF_000951045.1 Mandrillus leucophaeus | reverse complement strand
ATCCACTAAGTGATGGTTGCCTTCTTCAATTCCCTGGGAAATTTTAAAGGACATAGCTAAACATTCTTAAAAATACTTCTGAGAAATACAACTCCACTTCATAGATACAGTAAGTCTGTCAAAAACATTAAATGTCTGAGCACAATAGCAACATTCTATTTTGGTGTCAGGAATTAATTTTAGGAAATATGAGCTTGTATTCACAATATGATGCTATAATTGCAGGTTATAGAAATATGCTGGGAAGATAACACCATAAATGTCTCTTCCATAAATTACATAAAGTGAGGCAATTTGAAATGAAACTGTATGGTTTTTTTAATGATTAAATTAGTGTACTTTATGTTATTCAAAATACTCAGTTTTCAGAATGAGGCAAGGATGTTACAAACTAGTAACTTAGAATTAGGATGCGGATCCATGTTTGTATAATATATAGCCCATGAACTGTGCTTCTGACCTGCCAATATTTCTCAAGATTTTTCCTAGAAAGGCAGCATAAATTTGAAACACAAATCAACAAAATTAAAACCACAAATGCACTAAAAACTATAATTTTGAGTTTTGAAAAAATTATCCATCTGCTTAAGCGATGAGGTCGTGACTAGCAACTAAACTGAAGACAAAAGATACACTGATTAAAAATGTATCATCTATAATGCTTTTGCGTATCTGTTGGAGAGTCTCAACTTTTATATTTGAATAGCCTTCCTTAGTTGTTAGTGCTTCTTAATATTTATGCCAAAATGAAAATATGTTTGAGGCATATATAATAAATCTACCAGAATTCACTTTTCTCACTTATATCTGGAACGATATTAGCCCAGTTAATTTTATCACTAGCTTATTTGTGTGAATTGCATTTAATAAAACAAAGAGTTACTATTGACAGTATTAAAGAAAAACATTCGGTGGGTGTTGGCCATAGCCAGGTATTCACTTTGGGCTTTACACTCTTTATCTCATGTAATCTTCAAACAACCCTGTGAGATGGAAATATTATTATCTCTATTCTATAGATAGAATTTCTATAAAATTATAGACAATTTTGTTTTCAAATATACTAATGTTTCTTCCTTGCTATGTCTAAGGTATAAAGAATCCATCCTTAGTATAGAACTAACATAATAATCTAACTTGATACAATTGAAGAAATCTATCTTTGTAGACTTTCAGATAGTCTTTCAGCTGCATATTATTACCATCCTTAAATAAAGGATTTGTTTTGTACCATAACTTTGGAAAATATACTTTTGGGTTACTCAAAAATTTACTAACTTCATTGTCAGGGTTAAGGTTAGATGCTTACTGAAAGAAATTTATCAAGATCTGCCATTGACACTACAGTTGTCCCTCAGTATATACAGGAGGTTGGTTCTAGGACGCCTCATATACTACAATCTGCACATACTCAAGGCCAGTTGTCAGCCCTGAGGAAACTGAGTATACCAAAAGTTGGTCCTTCCAATATGCCTGCTTTGCATCCTAAGAACATTGTATTTTCAATCCATGTATGGTTAACAAAAATCTGCCTATAAGTTGACCCTTGCAGTTCAAATCCATGTTGCTTGAGGGTAAACTATATTTGTAAATAATTAGTGAGTAGGAATTAACCATGAGGCAAGGTTTTTTTATTGCAATGTAAAAAATGTTCAGTACACTTTTCTAAAATAGCTTAATATTATAGCTGTACAGCTAAAGGTGAACTGCTAAGCACAGATATCACTGTAGTGAATTGAACTGAATAATGATTAGAAGAACAAATATTAGAGTGAATAAACTCAGCAGAAAGGCCATGCTCTTTCATTTTTTTGTGTGTAACTACCTAGGTTTGGACAAGCTGAGTCATATGGCAGGTATATGTTTACTTTTTGAAAAACCCGCAAACTGTTTTCCAAAGGAATTGTTCCATTGTACATTAAGACCAACAATTTATGAGTGTTCCAGTTCCTTTACATCCTTGCTAGCAGTGGGAGCGTTAGTCATTCTAATCAGTATGTACTGGTACCTAATTATGATTTGAATTTGCATTGCCTCATAACTAATGACGTTGAGCTACTTTTTCTGAGTTTATTTGCTATCTCTACATTTTCTTTGGTGAAATATTTCTTAAAATCTTTTTCCCATTGTTTTCATTGGGATATCTGTTTTCTTATTTTTGAGTTTTGAGAGTTATTTATATATTCAGGATGCAATTTATATATTCAAGATGCCAAGTTTTCTGAGGGACACATGATTTGTAAATATTTTCTCCCAGTGTATAGCTTGTCTTTTCATTCTCTTAAGAAGATATCTTAAAGGCTTGGACATAAATGTTCATATAAGCATTATTTGTAACAGCCAAAATATGGAAACAACCTGAATATACATCTACAGGTGAGAAGATAAACAAATGGTGGTATCTAATCCATGGAAAACTATACAGCAATATAAAGCAAAGAATTGTTGACACATAACATGTCAGCTGAAGAATAATGAGGTTCATAAATTTAGAGAATTCTGTGTTTTATAAAGGGTTGCTACTGGGGAAGTGCAGCCTCTGATAGAAACCAGAAGCAGATGTTCGTAGAGAAGAGTGACCTAGAAATTTATGCTGAATGAGTCAACTAAGTATACGTATTTAACAGTTTATATGAGAAGTTGTAAATATTCACAAAGGGGGCTTGCATACATGCATAGTAAGCAAACTTGCATGTTAACGTATGTCCCATGTTTACTTTCAATGCATGAAAATTAGGCTGTATGCATCAAGAGGTGAAATGCAGGAAGCAAAGACATCTTGTATGCAGCCTCTGTAAACTGGCCAAAAGCAGTCTATTATTGGTGGTCCTTTATCAGAAAGAAATACAGGTCAGTTGTGTAGATCAGCAGCAAAGCACATCTTTCAAAAGAGCTGGTTTCTGTTTAACATACGGGACTGGTTTCTGTTTAACTCATAGCCTAATGGCGATTACTGAAGGAGGAGATTTAAGGAGGTTGTTCAACCTCCTATCTTCTCATGGCCCAAATTCAGTTTTTAAGTTTCTCTGGGGTGTCCTAGCCAAGACAGGGTTTGTTCAGTGGGTTGAGGGACTTAGGATTTTATTTTTATTTCTCAAACAACATGGGTTGCTCTCAAAATAATTATGCTGAAGCCAGACTAAAAAGAGTACACACTTTATAATTACATTTATATAAAATTCTATAAAATGCAAACTAATTTATAGTGACAAAACACGGTAAGTAACTGCATGGAAATAGGAGGGTGGGAAGTGGGAAGGATGACATAAAGGCATGAGGAAATTTTTGGAGGTGATGAGTACATTCATCATACTGCTTTCAGTGATGATTTCATGGGTTTATTCATGTGTTCAAACTTGAATTGTATACTTTAAATATGTACAGTTTGTTGTATGTCAATTGTACCTCAAAAAAGCAGTTTTTAAAATCAGCGGAAATTTTGCATTATACTCCTTTTACTTGTACTGTTAATTGAATTACCAAAAAAAAAAAAAAGGAAAAAAATTATAGAGTACATAGTACTCTAAAGTTATACTGCATTTCATTCCTATTGTTGTAACACCATTTGGCTCCTTCTAAGGTAAAACATTAACATTGCAAAGCGATAAAATTCTTGCCCTTCTCTTTTAAAGTTTAAGACGAAGAAATTTCATTCTGAAAGTTCTATTTAGAAAATAATGCATCATAAAATTCTCAGTATTTATATTGACTGTGAGAAGAACATATTAAAAAACTGTTTTTCATAGAAAACATAATAAATTCTGTCCTTGGCAAGGTATGTAATTAAAAACTTAAAAAAACACCACCAGCAGGCATTAATTTCATATGTCAGGTCGTGCAATAGGAAATAATTGATTTTTTTTTAAGTTGGATGATTCAAATGAAAGGATTTTTACAAAGGACAGCATGAAGTAAAGCAGGTCAACAGAATCATTTGGGGAAGGGTTATAAATTTCACTGAGCATTGTTGGCATATTTTCTGGTTTTCTCATTTTATGGCCCTTGAAATATACAGCGCAATTCTTAATACTGAGTTAAACAAGACTGAATTCCAGCAGAAGGCCCGAGGCAGGTTCCATGGGATCTGCTGGGAGTAGCAACAGTTTACAGCTCACCACCCACAGGCAGCAGCTGGCTCAGGACTGTTCTCCCCATCTCCACTCCCCACTGCTGCCCTCCCTTATGTGCCACAGAGGAAGAAAAGGGTTTACTATTCTGCTCCATTAGCCCTTGTTTCTTATATTTTTTCCCCCTAGATAATAGATTATCTTTTCATTTTATTCATATTCCTTAGCCATGTCCTATTAGTGAAAATAAATACTTTCATCCTGAATTAGCATTTAGTCTACCTTAATTCTCCCTGTTTGTTCCTTCCATTTATACATTTCCTTAATTTACTGTTTCAAATCTGCTTAGAGTATTGGACACCCTATTAAAGTTGTTGCAACTACTACAGAGGACAGAGAGAAAGAAATTTCAGAGGACTGCTTCCTTCATTTAAAAGTTGTGAATATTATTTACTTCTTGCTTTAATTACTTTGCAACATACCTCCTTGACTTTATAGATAATTGTAGATATTTAATGTATTAATGATAATAATAATTTCAATAATTTTTAATAACAGTGGAACTCTTCAAATGAGAATTTTGAAGAATTTTTGCATGTCATGTAATGAAAGTGTAAATGTAAATTACTTCTTAATAATTAAGAAATGCTTACAACATGATTAAAGGGAACATTTTCATTTGGGATAAGAGCGAAAAAATACAAACATCTTTTTGCTTTCATAAATGTCTTACTTAGAATGGTTTTAGATTTAAAGGAAATTTTTTTTTTTAAAAGGAGTTTCGCTATTGTTGCCCAGTCTGGAGTGTGGTGGTGTGATCTTGACTCACTGTAACCCCCTTCTCCCAGGTTCAAGTGATTCTCCTGCCTC
>NW_012108007.1:0-922 GCF_000951045.1 Mandrillus leucophaeus | reverse complement strand
AAAAAAAAAAAAAAAAAACTTTAAATTTCTTATGGATCCAAAAAAAGAAAAAAAAAGAGCCTGTAGAGACAAGACAATCCTAAACAAAAAGAACAAAGCTGGAGGCATCTTGCTCCCCGAATTCCAACCATACTACAAGGCTACATTAACCAAAACAGAATGGTACTTGCACCAAAACAGATATATAAACCAATGGAACAGAACAGAGACCTCAGAAATAACACCACTTATCTACAACCATCTGATCTTTGACAAACATGACAAAAACAAGCAATGAGGAAAGGATTCCCTGTTAAATAAATGGTTCTGGGAAAACTGGCTAGCCATATTCAGAAAACTGAAACTGGACCCCTTTCCTAAACAAAAATTACTATACAAAAATTAACTTAAGATGGATTAAAGACTTAAATGTAAAACCCAAAACCATAAAACCCTAGAAGAAATCTAGGCAATTCCATTCAGGACCTATGCATGGGCAAAGACTTCATGACTAAAACATCAAAAGCAGTTGCAACAAAAGCCAAAGTTGACAAGTGGGATCTAATCAAACTAAAGAGCTTCTGCACAGCAAAAGAAACTATCATCAGAGTGCACAGGCAACCCACAGAATGGGTGAAAATTTTTGCAATCTACCCATCTGACAAAGGTCTAATATCCAGAATCTACAAGGAACTTAAACAAATTTAGAAGAAAAAAATAACACCATCGAAAAGTGGGTGAAGGATATGAACAGATGCTTCTCAAAAGAAGACATTTATGCAGCCAACAAACATATGAAAAAAAGCTCATCATCACTGGTCATTAGCGAAATTGAAATCAAAACCACAATGAGATACTATCTCATATCAGGCATAATGGCGATTATTAAAAAGTTAGGAAACAACAGATGCTGGAGAGGATGTGGAGAAATAGGAATGCTTTT
>NW_012108006.1:0-1246 GCF_000951045.1 Mandrillus leucophaeus | reverse complement strand
TTTTTTTGTAAGGGTCTCACTCTGTCACCCTAGGCTGAAGAACAATCATAGCTTACTGTAGTCTTGAACTCCTGCGTTCAAGCAATCCTCTTGCCTCAGTTTTCTGGAGTGGTATTTAATAATGTTTTCTAGGAACATTGGAAGAATTATTATTATGGTGATTTGATTCTGAACGTGGATGGAAAGGAGATGAAATAATTCATTTTATTTAGAAAGTCTCCAGTACATTAAAAATATAGAACTATCAAATAATTGTGTTTTTTTCTCTGGGAAATCTCACTCATGAGCATGTTTTTGGTTTAAAATTAATACTTCTCACAATTCTTTCATCTATTTCTTTAGCTCAGTACCCTACCACAAGCTTCAGACTTGTTTTTCTCAATCAAAGCATATCTTTCCAAAAAAAAAAAAAACTGCACTTTCTCTAGTATTTCCTTTCTTAATAAATGGTACCACTAAAGCTAGAAAGTCATTGCCCTCTGTCTTTTCTTACCCTGCTTTGAATCAACTGTCAAATCAGATTGAATTTATCTCCAAATATGTAGGTCATCTTCATCTCTCATTTGTACTACAAGGCTTCCTGAATTATCTCTTTATCTGCAATCTGGATTATGAAACCAAGTTACCATAACCCAACTACCCTAATAGGCAGAATCATCTTACCTAAAATATGTATTTGGCCATATTATTCCCTAGTTTATAGTCCTTAATTTCTTTCCACAACCCTTAGGATAACATATCTCTTCTTAACATGGTTCTCAAGCCCTTTATAATGTGGCGTCTGCTTACCCTTTGGTTTTATTTCTTGTGACACTTCTAGTACGCTAGGCTCTTGCTCTGCTGATGTGTAAATTCAATACCAGTGTTTCAGACCCCTGAGTCCTTTCTCATGCTGAACCCCCTCTGCTTGACACATTACTTCCTAATCTTTATTTTCACCTGGACCAACCCTTACTTTGTCTATAAATTTAACTGTTGTAAATTCAAATGTTACTTCCATCAGAAGGTCTCCTTGACTGCTGACATTGTTGGATGCCCCATTTTGCATTCTTACAGAGTACTGTATTTCCCCTATGACTTTGCTAATGAAATATTATTGTGATAATGCCTTATTTAATTGACTATTTCTTCTCCTATACTGCTCTGTATGAGAGGACAGATCAAGTATACCACCTTCATCTCTATCATTTATTACTATGCCTGACAATGTGTCTCAATAAGTGGTCTTTTTCAATAGAAATATCTA
>NW_012108005.1:0-1346 GCF_000951045.1 Mandrillus leucophaeus | reverse complement strand
CAGTGCAAAGAGGAATAGAAGGTGACTCCATCTCCCACATTTCCTACATTGCTCTCCAGTGCAAAGAGGAATAGAAGGTGACTTTTGTCCTCAAGGAGCTTAGAGTCTAGTGAGGGTGTTTGCAAATTTGTTTGTGGTAGGAAAATAACAAAGAAAAGGTCGTGAACCTATCCCTGAGGTCCTTACAAGCCTGCCAGATTTCTAGTGATGTGGGTTCCCAGGCTGTAGCCCTGAAGACTCGAGCCCAGTAGCACAGTGGTGAGACAGGCATCCCCCTTGGTACAAGCACCTGTGGACTCCCACAGATGTGGTCAGCACCCTTCTCTGAGGCCCCCCGCAGGTGTTTGTCTCCTCACACATATGCAAGGATGTGTGCGTTTTTTTAAATGAACGGAGAATACGGTACTCACTTCTGGCTCCAGAACAAGGGAGGCTTCATCAAAGAGGTGGCCCTGGAGCCACCCTGCCTGATGGTGGCAAGTCCTGGCCTTGCCTTCTCACAGACACTTGCTTTGGTTGTCTTTCTAACTTCACCAAATTCAAGACTACATGGGAAAAGCTTCTTCTGCTCAGGCCCCACATGAGAACAAACCAGAGGCAGATTTGGGTTCACTCAGCTAAGCGAAGTCTTTGTGCTTTCCCTTGGTCCCAACTTCCTGGCTGCAGCCTCAGGAATCCACAGCCTCTCCCATGAACCGACTCAACTCTCCTCCCTTCCTCTGCATACCTCAAGGAGCCATGCGCGCCGGGGTGGGAGGAGGAGGAAGCCTGTGGCTGCCAAGGCCCCTCTGTCTCAAGTGCCTCTTGGGTGTCTCTCGTGCCTGTCACCATCCACTCAGCATGTCTTCGCAGAACTTCTGAGAGCAGGGCCTGACCTCCTGCCACCTCCCAGGCAGGCTCCCCAGCGCCCTGGGCCCTGGCTCCGGCCCACCAGATGTGCCGAAGCAGCCAGCACAGCAGTGAGCCACTGCTCTGGTTACCCCACGATGGTCCCCTGTGCAGATGAGGGAGCAGCAGTTCCACTGAGCAAGCCAGCGCCAGCTCCTGTCCCACCACAAACACACAGATTCTCAGGAACAACCTAGTTTTCTCATCTGTAAATGAGGAGTTGAGGGAAAAAACCTCTTCCAGCACTTAAATTCTATGATCAGAAACTGTCACTACCTTAAACCATCTCCCAAGTACTGTTCATCATGAGTAGCACCTTTGTGTTCCATTTGCTGGTAGCTCTCTTTGCAGATCTCGTCAGATGTTGTGCACAGCTGTGCATGGCTGTAGGTGGTCGTGCATGTCTAAAGGGTTGTGAATGTCTGCATTTGGCTGTGCATGGCTTCCAGAGATTGTGA
>NW_012108004.1:0-1832 GCF_000951045.1 Mandrillus leucophaeus | reverse complement strand
TTACACTTAGGCTACAATAAATTTATAAAAATAAAGTAATTATGCTATAATTTTACAATGGCTACTCTGTCACTAGGAGATAAGAATTTTTCAGCTCTATTATAATCTTATGGGACCACCGCTATCCTATATGTGGTCCATTGCTGACCAAAATATCACTGTGCACCCCATGACTGTATCTCAACATGAAGTTGCTGTTTTTCAGTCTGGTATTCCAAAAGGGATTTGAATCACTTTCAGACTTCTCTTTTTAAATATCATTGCAGGAGTATAGATTATTTTACTTATTGAATATGATTCAATACAATTCGAGCTTAAAACATGAAGGTGATAAAATAATGACTCTATTTACTGAATAAAAATACTCCAGTGAAAACAAAGGAAACATATTTGATCACATATACACTTTTAAATTACAGTGTAAGTTACATTGGTAAGAAGTTATGTTATGGCCCATTCTGCTGTGCCTTTTTGGTAGCTTAATTCTGTCAACAAGCTGGTGTTGTTTTACCTGTGAAATTTTCTAAATGGTTTATCTATAAAAATACACTTAGAATTTCTTTTAGTTTTTTTCTATGATAAAAATTTAAATGACTTAATTTTTTTTCTAGGAAATGATGATTATTTTTTGCAATATGAAGTTCAAATTTCATCACAATTATAAGTCATTCCTTGGTACATCAACCAGCAAAATGTACTGCACTTAAAATTGGGTGCCCAAAGATGTATTAGTAGCATAGACAAATAAACCATTGGATATATTTGAAAACTTTTATACCTTACACATACAAATATTTATATTTCAAATAATAACAAGCTTACCCACAACATATGTTAACTGAAGGCATATTATGATGTTGGGCATAAGTATAACTCTATGTTCTATATTTTGGCTGATTTTAACATAATCAAAAATAGGCAGGATTGGAGATTAACATAATCGCCAAATAGTCTTTAAATGCATAGTTTCAAACTTCTTTAAAACTCAGTTTGATGCAATAGGAAGAGAATCGGATTGGGAGACAAACAGGGCTGGTGTGAATAGAACACTAGGCTGGTAGATAAACAGGGCTGATGTGAATAGAACACTAGGCTGGATGCTCTCTAAGATATTTTTCAGCACTGACATTTCATGATCCTTTTATTCTTTCCCTACAAACCTTTATCTTCAAATTTCATATCCATTTGTTTTTCCTGACAGAATTTCTGATAGTTGAATGGCTGAAATGGCCAAAGGAAGAAAGAGAAAAATAAAACCAAACTGAGAGAAGTTGTAGCTGAATAAACCACCTTTGGTAAAGCAAAGATATACAGCGGACTCTCCCGTTTTACACAGGTTTAAAAATATCTAATTATTTTTGAAAATATGCCACACTTTAAAAAGAGGACAAAGGATTATTGACAAAGTAAACTGGAATTAGATGAATTTGGAGATCTTGACACTTAGTATTACTGACATCAACTGTAAGAGGTTTTGAACATGTCAGGGTATTCAGTGAGGATAAAGGCACATTAAAAAAGAAGAATACTATATGAAGACAGGAGAAAAAATGAAAAATTAGAACATAAAATTGGTCATGCTGTATAAAACATAAAAAGTCCTCTGAGGCATTTTATCATGATTAACATAGAAAGTTGTAATATTTTCAATTAAAAAAGGAGATATTTCATTATAAAATGAAATGTAGGTCTCTCCAAGTTTTATTTTATATAGGTTCTTTCAAAGATCACCAAAAAAGGGCCGGGCATGGTGGCTCATGCTTGTAATCCCAGCACTTTGGGAGGCCAAGGCAGGTGGATCACTTGAGGTCAGGAGTTCAAGACTAGCCTGG
>NW_012108003.1:0-1116 GCF_000951045.1 Mandrillus leucophaeus | reverse complement strand
TTTCCTAGCTCACAAATGTGGCAGTTTTTTATTCTGTGCTTTTGTTCAGAAATATTGTGAGAACTTTCATATCTAAAGTATGGAAGAGGCTTTGTTACTCTTTGAAGCATCTTGGGTTAGGCTTAGGTTTATTGTTATTGATGACTCCTGTATGGAATGAGAAGGTCACATGTAAGGGCTCATTCTGTGTTTTGTATGTATTTTTCTTTTTTCTTTTCTTTTTTTTTTTTTTTTGGAGACAGAGTTTTGCTCTTGTCACTCAGGCCAGAGTGCAATGGCGCAATCTCAGCTCACTGCAACCTCCATCTCCCAGGTTAAAGCAATTCTCCTGCCTCAACCTCCCAAGTAGCTGGGATTACAGGCGCCCACCACCACATCCAGCTAATTTTTATAGTTTTAGTAGAGACAGGGTTTCGCCATGTTGCTCTGGCTGGTCTCGAACTCCTGACCTCAGAAGGCTGAGCTGGGAAGATCGCTTGAGCCCAGCAAGTCAAGGCTGCAATGACCCATGATTGCACCATTGCACTACAGCTTGGGTGGACAGAGAGAGACTCTATCTCAAAAACAAAACAAAACAAAAAATCATAAATGCAGGATCACAGGTGTGAGCCACTCCACCCGGCATACGCAAGATTCTTTCTCAACTTTCGTACTGTACATTTGTGGCCCCTTCTCTTACAGTGAATGCCCTGGTTCAATTTATATTCAGTTGCTCTGTCCTACAATACGTGCAAAATTATTTTGAAATTGTAAACCAATGCCAATCAAGGTAATTTTTTTTTTTTTTTTGAGATGGAGTCTCACTCTGTAGCCCAGGCAGGGGTGCAGTGGTGGAATCTCGGCTCACTACAATCTCCACCTCCCGGGTTCAAGCGATTCTCCTGCCTTAGCACATCAGGTATTTTCCACTGCACTCCAGCCTCAGTGACAGAGCAAGACACTGTCTCAAAGAAAAATATAAAGAAGTAAGCAGTATATAGCATTTCATCACATAGGAAAATAGTATTATTATGTATGTATATATGTGAAATACAGTGGGTATGTATTGTGAAAACCAGACTGCAATGAGGCAAATTTGGAAGCAGGGGATGAGTTAATGCTGCTGTAGTTAGTGGA
>NW_012108002.1:0-1141 GCF_000951045.1 Mandrillus leucophaeus | reverse complement strand
CTGACCCCTCAGAGGCAGTTTTCTGTTGACTCCTTATTTTCCTGAGTATGGGTCACACTTTGCTGTTTCTTTGTACATCCTGTTTCTTTTAGATAATATATTGTAGCAACTCTGGACTCTTCATTAACCCACTCCCAATCCAGGTGGTGGTGGGGTTTGCTATTTTTAGATTTGTTGTTTGTGTGGTGGTCAGCCTGGACTAATTCTGTGGCATGTATTCCCCCAATCAGAATGTGATAAATGCTATGGAAAATAACAGAGCTTGGGAAGGGTGTTCCAATTTTAACTGGGATGATCAAAGTAGGAGGTATCATTTGAGCCTAGACTTGAATGAAATTAGGGACCAGAGTGTATAAAGCCTGGTAGGCAATTGTAAGGTCTTTGGCCTGTGAGAAATTGGGAACCACTGGAAGGTTTTGTGAAGAGGACCAATATGATTTGACACTCAGGCTGCTGTGTAAATAACAGAATTTAGGTGGACTAGGGCAGAAGCAGGGAAATGGGTTAGGAGACTATTACGATAATGGAATGGAATGGGATGGAGGCAACAGTGGAGATGGTAAGAAGTGCTTAGACTTTGCAAATATTCTGGAGGAAGCGCCAACAGGATTTCCTGGAGGTAGGGATAAGGGAAAGAGAGGAGTCATGGATAACATCAAGGTTTTCCGTCCTGAGCAACTGGAAGGATGAAATTGTCATTTCCTGACATCGCAAAGACCTCAGGAGGATCAGTTTTGAAGGGAGTGGGGAGGAAGGAAAAGCTGCAAGGACTGGGCCCAGAGGCATGCCTGGGCTAGGGAGCCATCCTGGAGAACAGAGAGAACTGGTTCTAGGAGATCAGACAAGAGTTTGGAATGCTACAAGCTACAGAGAAAGTTACTGGAAGTTGCTAAACATCCACTATCAATAAAAGATGCAATGAATATTGCCATTTTAACGGAATATATTTACCTTGAAACATGGTGTAGACAATGCCCCCTTATAAATGAAAACCTTAAAAAGAAAGTAATCATCTTTGTGCTCCTTATTTTTTTTTTTTTTTTTTTTTGAGACGGAGTCTCGCTCCGTAGCCCAGGCTGGAGTGCAGTGGCCGGATCTCAGCTCACTGCAAGCTCCGCCTCCCGGGTTCACGCCATTCTCC
>NW_012108001.1:0-1271 GCF_000951045.1 Mandrillus leucophaeus | reverse complement strand
GGTAGCAATAACTACCCACATGTAATCTATTTAGCAGTGTTTGAAAACAGCAATTTCACTCCAACTGCTTTGTTGTTTTTTTTTTTTTTTTTTTTTTTTAGACATAGTCTCGCTGTGTGGCCCAGGCTGGAGTGCAGTGGCGCGATCTCGGCTCACTGCAAGCTCCGCCTCCCAAGTTCACGCCATTCTCCTGCCTCAGCCTCCTGGGTAGCTGGGACCACAGGCACCCGTCACCACGCCCGGCTAATTTTTTGTATTTTTAGTAGAGATGGGATTTAAATTTAAATTGAGGAGCATCAATTAAGAAAGTACAGCGACCACCCTGTAGCATAAAGAGTGGAATGGACTACAGCAAGCAGAGATGTGACAAAAGGGATCCCGTGTGTCCAGGAGCAGTAGCCGACCTCTAGAGTGGCTGCCACCTTTCTCCCTCCAAGTCCTATGTCCTTGCAGTGAACTCCCTTTACCTTAAGGTAATTTGAATTTCCAGTCCTTGCAGCCAAAGATCAAAATGGAATGTGTCTATATATATTTTTTGAATATTGAAACAGTACATAACATTACAAGATTACAAGTGAAATATCCCAAATTAAATCAGTGATTTTGGTACTGTTGCAGTATCCTCTCCAGGTGAAACTTGAGTGTATTCATTCACTTGCTCCTAACCAAGTGAAAATTGGTCATATTAATTTTTTTTTTTGAGATGTAGTCTCACTCTGTTACCCAGGCTGGAGTGCAGGGGTGCAATCTCTGCTCACTGCAACCTCCACCTCCCGGGTTCAAGTGATTCTCCTGCCTCAGCCTCCCCAGGAGCTGGGATTACAAGTGCCTGCCACCATGCCCAGCTAATTTTTGTATTTTTAGTACAGACGGGGTTTTGCCATGTTGGCCAGGCTGGTCTTGAACCCCTGACCTCAGGTGATCCGCCCACCTCAACTTCCCTAAGTGTCAGGATTACAGGCGTGAGCCATTAAGCCCGGCCATATTAATCTTTTTTTTTTTTTTTTTTGAGACGGAGTCTGGCTCTGTTGCCCAGGCTGGAGTGCAGTGGCCGGATCTCAGCTCACTGCAAGCCCCGCCTCCCGGGTTCACGCCATTCTCCTGCCTCAGCCTCCCGAGTAGCTGGGACTACAGGCGCCCGCCACCTTGCCCGGCTAATTTTTTTTTTTGTAATTTAGTAGAGACGGGGTTTCACCGTGTTAGCCAGGATGGTCTCGATCTCCTGACGTCGTGATCCGCCCGTCTCGGCCTCCCAAAGTGCTGGGATTACA
>NW_012108000.1:0-1456 GCF_000951045.1 Mandrillus leucophaeus | reverse complement strand
CTTCCCATCTATGTTTAATGTAGCTTTATTATTCATTGTCTTCACTAACATAATTTTATTATTTCACCAGTTTTATTAATATAACTTTATTATTTCAGAAAACTCTTGCCCAGGAAGATAGTGGTTGTAAGTAACTTTATCATTTGCTCTGGGACTTTCCTGGCAATTTTTTTTTTTTTTAATGAATATTAGGCTTAATTCTTCAAGTCTTTTTGAAACCCTCTTCTAGAAAATATCTTGATTCATCCATGTCCCTGCAAAGCACATGAACTCATTCTTTTTTATGGTCGCAAACTAACCCAGGAACAGAAAACCAAACACTGCATGTTCTCACTCACAAGTAGTGTTGAACAATGAGAACACATTGACACAGGGAGGGGAACATCACATACCAGGCCCTGTCGGGGGCTGGGAGCAAGGGGAGGGAGAACATCAGGACAACTACCTAATGCATGTGGGTCTTAAAACCTAGATGATGGGTTGATAGGTGCAGCAAACCACCGTGGCACATGTATAGCTATGTAACAAACCTGCCCATTCTGCACATGTATCCCAGAATTTAAAGTAAAATAAAATAAAATATTTTAAAAAAGAAAATATCTTGCTGTGTTCACCAGTTCTAATCTTCAAATCATGAGACATACACAATTTCAATCAAATACTTTACATCGAAGACCATCTTTAACCAGTCTCCTGATCTCATAAACCTTCCAACTTTGCTGGAACACTAAAAGACTAACAGACAATGCCAGGTCGTGTTCTTCTTTTTTTCTTTTTAACCTTGTGAGGAATAAACCAAGCTTTACCTCATCCTCAGGTTCTTTTGGTGATATTTATGGTGAACTAGTGTTTGACAATCTTGGAGGCCCACCGAGAGCTTATCAAGACCTCACATTACTGTAGCCCAAGACCCTCAGTCTTAAAATACTTCACTCCTCTGAGGCCTCTTGAGATTTCATCTTGTATTGGGGCCTTGTATTTTTTTTTTCTTTTCCTTTGGCTCTCAGAATTTTTTACTTTATTTCGTTTTCTAAGAATAAAAAGTCTTTTTTTTTTTTTTCTTTTTTGAGATGGAGTCTCGCTCTGTCACCTAGGCTGCAGTGCAGTGCGGTGGCACGATCTCGGCTCACTGCCAGCTTCATCTCCTGGGTTCACGCCATTCTCCTGACTCAGCCTCCTGAGTATCTGGGACTGCAGGTGTCCGCCACCACACCCGGCTATTTTTTTTTGAATTTTCAGTAGAGATGGGGTTTCACCATGTTAGCCAGGATGGTCTCGATATCCTGACCTCATGATCTGCCCACCTCGGCCTCCCAAAGTGCTGGGATTACAGGCATGAGCCACTGCGCCTGGCCAACAACGATAAGTCTTTTAAAGTAACACTTTCATTATGTAACCATATTCTAAAACTTCCTATTCTTGCTGGAAATCTGCCCTATGACTAGTAATACAAAAT
>NW_012107999.1:0-1050 GCF_000951045.1 Mandrillus leucophaeus | reverse complement strand
TAAACGCCTCCCTTAATTTCTTATGGATAAACAGAAGCCTGGGTGCAAGAAATGGCTCAGCCTATTGCTGACCAGCAACCCACTCATTTTTTTCCTACTGTGGCAATGCCCCTATAAACACTTTAAAAACAGATGTTTTTGGCCAGGGTGTGGTGGCTTACGCCTGTAATCCCAGCATTTGTGAGGCCAAGGCAGGTGGATCATGAGGTCAGGAGATCGAGACAATCCTAGTCAACATGGTGAAACCCCGTTTCTAGTAAAAATACAAAAATTAGCCAGGCATGGTGGTGGGCGCCTGTAGTTGCAGCTACTCGGGAGGCTGAGGCAGGAGAATCTTTTGAACCCAGGAGGTAGAAGCTGCCGTGAGTGGAGATCGCACCACTGCACTCCAGCCTGGGCAACAGAGCTAGACTCTGTCTCAAAAAACAAACAAACAAAAAACAGATGATTTCTTTGAACTTTATCTACCAGGCACCTTGCCAAAAACTTCGTATGTAATATCTCATTTAATAAACTCAGCAAGTTTATGATATGAGAGTTATTATTTTTGCCATGATTTCCATTATCACGATCATTGAGCAAGTAGGGTTACAAGTTAACTAAAAGTCTATCATGTGTTTAATGGTAATCCAGTTACTCAAGACCTATAAAAGTTCCCTTTTTTATGTTGATCTGATCATGTAAATACAAGGCAGAAAATTATGACTCACTGTAGCTCCCCACCCTGGCCAATAATTCCTCACCATTCCAACTTCTCTATATTGTTTCTTATTTTTCAGTCACTACTTTGTTAGGAATAGGAAACAAATGCACATTAGGTAAATAGGGAAAATGACAGGAAAAAAAATATTTAGAAACATGCACCCCACACACACACACACACACACACACACACAGACACTAGAATGTATGAATATATGAGGAGTAATTTAAATATTAAATCCCAGGAGAGTTTACTGGTAAAGTCAGCATCCTAAGAAAAGTAGGGATAAAGATAACGAAAATCCTGTTCAAGTACCTAGAAGAAAAATGGCAATCTCAGCAAGGTTC
>NW_012107998.1:0-1566 GCF_000951045.1 Mandrillus leucophaeus | reverse complement strand
GGGCGCCTGTAGTCCTGGCTACTCGGGAGGCTGAGGCAGGAGAATGGTGTAAACCTGGGAGATGGAGCTTGCAGTGAGCTGAGATCTGGCCACTGCACCCAGCCTGGGCGACAGAGCGAGACTCTGTCTCAGAAAAAAAAAAACAGAAAGAAATTGTAAAGTTTTATAAACAGGTGCTTTAAGCAAAAGATGGGATCTATGGATCAGGATACATACACAAGACAGTAATTTTAAAAGCTATTACATTTCTTAAAATATTTCTCTAAAAATTCTCCTTTTAAATTTTTTAGAATCTATTCTAGAAAAAAAATTATCCTTTGTTAATGTTTTATTTAGTGGTGTGGCTTTTTCCACAGATTAGATTGTTTACTCCTTCATCTAAAGAGTGTGTGTGTGTGTGTACACGTATGTGTGTTTCTCTTTTTTGTTGTTTGTTATTGTTTGTTAATCTATGATTAACAGAGGCCTAGCTTTGGTGCTTTCAGGCTGAGAACTAAAAGGATGATTTGTAGAAAACCAAAGTAGGTCAAAGAGTACCATGGTGTCGCAAAGGGGAAGTCCCTGAGTTTAGTCACATTGTCTTGCCTCTGGTGGAGTTCACTTTCCTTGTTACAGTCTAGGCCTGTCTTCCTGTGAGTGGACGACATCGTCAAATTGCAGAAAAGTCTCGGGAATATTATCATAAGTAACTTTTTAAAACAATATGTTATTGTAAGTTATTTGAAGAGCCAGTAGGGGCAGCAAAGGAAAAATAAAAAAGTAGAACTGAATTCATCCCTAAATTAATTTCATAGATCAAAAGCAAAAATATGCATGAATATGACAGTTTCTCTAAGTATGATGTAAGGAGTACTGTGTGGGTCTCTGTGGGATGGGAACTAGCATTTCAAATTTTGCCCGCCTTGTGCTTGCTTCAGCAGTACATATGCCAAAGTTGGAATGATACAGAGAAAATTAACATGCCCCTGCACAAGAATGACATGCAAATGTGTAAGCATTCCATATTTTAAAAATAAAAATGCAAACAAAATTTTGCCCTCGTATTCTGCTTTTTTATATATAGCCGTTATGGAAGTGACCATGTTTTGAAATCAAGGAGCTGTTTCAGGCTTTAGCAATCCATGTCATGTTCTGAAAATATGCAACTGAATAAACACTAAAAGCAAACCTACTGATCATTGCAGTAGCAACTATCACACTTTTATGAAACACCATTTTGTGTCTGCTTGGCTATGATTAAGCAGTACTATTAGAATCCAGAAATGTACTCTGGCTAGCTTCAAAGATCTTAGACTGTTTTTTAAATCTCAAAGTTAAAATGAATTTATCTTAAAATTAAATTTTAAGAAACAGCTTCCTTAGGTTGGTTAAATGTTAAGAAGTTATTATCTGTAAATTATATGTGTGTGTGTGTTTGTGTATATATATGAAGTGATATATATGGAGTTACATAAATTTTGAAAAACTTCATTTTAAATTTGGTGTTTCCTCAAATATAGTATACTTGATATTTTGGATTATGTTATCTCTTACAGCAGGTTTATTCTCTGACTAAATTTCCTTTCT
>NW_012107997.1:972474-977296 GCF_000951045.1 Mandrillus leucophaeus | reverse complement strand
AGGCTGAGGTGGGAAGATCGCTTGAGCTCAGGAGGCAGAGGTTGCAGTGAGCTGAGATGGCACCATTGCTCTCTAGCCTGGGCTACAGAACAAGACCCTGTCTCAAAAAACAACAACAAAAGTAACTGTTTAATTTGCTGAACGAACCTATAGATTTCATAATTGGTGCTAACTTTGGGAAATGCTTCTTTATGTTACTAATGGAAGTGGACTAAGTAAAGTTGAAATAGATACACTGAAGATTATTTAAACCAAAAGTTTGACCAAATCTCTTGGAAATTTGTCTTAAGCTCCACTGATTACAATTGAGCAGGGTGATTCATTAAGAATGTAAATTATGGAAAGGTCGGCCTTTGAAAACCTAATCTGAGTTCTGAATTTTTACTGCTGTAGACTTAGTCTTACCTCAGGAAAGATAAACAGAATTCTTTGTAACTCAAGGGCCAAGTTGCCTGGGCTTTCACTCTCCTGTAGATGTACCTTCAAGCCCAACTGTAATAGAAAGTGGTATGATGAAGCTTTTGTGTTTGGGGAATTTGAATGGGAAAAACGGGTCTGACTCTGGCTGGTCCCCAGGGAACTAGGGCAGAGGAAAATGGCTGCTGGCCCTACATAGAGGTGTTGCAGTCTCACCAACGCACCTTAATGTAGCAGTTTCTCTTTGTCTTAAGTAGTATCGCAGGTTATTTGTCCTATATCCAAGAAAATTAAGGAACGCGGACACAAAGGTGGGTTTGGAGGGAAAGTTTATTAAGTGAAAGAAATAAAACTCACTGCAGCAGAGAGAGGAGTCCGAGTGGATTGCCAGGTTACAGCTGAGAAACCCCTCTCATCTCTGTAGCAGTTTGAGTAACTTCTCTTATCAGTAAAACTGTCTGTGCGACGCCCCTTATCTCATACAGCTGTGGGTATGTTTTTAGGTAAGCACAAAGTACAGCTTCTCTTGTTTGTATACTGAGAGTTTGTTTTAGGTAAGCCCCCCTCCTACCTGTGCAAGTTCTCACCATGTATCTGACTGAAAAGCGGAGAAAACTTTTTCCTGGGAGCTTGCTAATTAGACAAAGAACAAAGAACTCCTGTGCAGGACCCTGTTTGTTTATCTGTCCAGGTTCAGCCTGAGTTTTGTTTTGTTTTATTTTCCCTAGGTTGTTTTATTTTTGTCTGTTCCAGCAACTTTTTAGGCAGGCTGCTTCTGCACTCTGAATTTTTCCCAATTGATTTTTCCCACTTTCCTTCTCTCTTAGGGGCATCCTGAACTACTCTGTTTGTCTTGGCAAAATCTCAGAGAAAAGGCTGCAGGTGTCTGGTTAGGCTAAAACTAGGGACTGTGGCCTAAAAAGCTTATGTAAGAGGCTGGACTAGCTTAATCTGTAAGCGGGAAAGTGGGATCATCAGAATTGGAAGCTACACTGGGAGCTGAATTGTAGGACAGCAGCAGCAGCAGGTTTCTGGAAGGTCTCCAGGGACCAAGACTGCAGACATTGAATTTCCTGGCAATCTTGGTTGTTCTCTGTATAAATGAATCATTGTTTATCATTCTGCAGACGCTTCCGGTGTTAGAATTTTACACTCACATCCTTTGTTATGTGATTTTTGCAGTGCTCTCCATTAGTGTGAGTGCAGTATACCTCCACCATTGATGTTAGCTTGGCCATGTGATTTGCTTTGGTCAATGGAGTGTGAAAAAGAGTGACTCAAGAAGCCTGAAAAAGCATCATGTGTTTCTGCTCAACTTCCTGGGTTCTTGCCATTTGCCATGAAGAGAATATGCTCTGTGTGGTGGCTCATGCCTCTAATCTCAGCACTTTGGGAGGCTGAGATGGAAAGATTCCTTGAGGCCGGGAGTTCAAGACCAGCCTGGTCAACATGGCAAGATGCCATCTCTACAAAAAAATAAAAATTAGCTGGGCATGTTGTTATACACCTGTAGTCCCAACTACTCAGGAGGTTGAGGTATGAGGATTTCTTGAGTTCAAGGAGGTTAAGGCTGCAGTGAGCCATGACTGCACCACTGCACCCCAGCCTGGGTGACTGAGTGAGACCCTGTCTCAAACAAACAAACAAACAAACAAGCAAAATGGAAAACATGACCTAGTAGTGCTGGTCCAAGGAAAACATGGAGACAGATAGACATGAGCCAGCATGGCGCCTAAATCCAAGCCCAGCAGCCCTGTAGCCTGATTCAGAGCCTCCCAGTCAACTTCCAGCCCTGACAGCAAGGAAAACAAAAGCTCATTGTTGTATGCTCATGGCTTGTTATGCAGAATTATTATAGCATTTGCTGACTGATACAGCTACCAAATACCTGGTCTTTTCTTTCATAATAACGCAAACCCCAATTTTTAACTGGCTGTTTGGAATAAGACTAGATGTGACCATACTAGTGAGTTCTGGTCAATTAGATGTTAGTGGAAGTGGTTGGGCATGGTGGCTCACGCCTGTAATCCTAACACTTTGGGAAGCTTAGGTGGGCAGATCATTTGAGGTCAGGAGTTTGAAACCAGCCTGGCCAACATGGTGAAACACCGTCTCTACTAAAAATACAAAAAAAATTAGCCAGGTGTAGTGGCGGGTGCCTATAATCCCAGATACTCGGGAGGTTGAGGCAGGAGAATTGCTTGACCCCAGGAAGCGAAGGTTGCAGTGAGCCGAGATCACGCCACTGCACTCCAGCCTAGGTGACAGAGTGAGACTCTGTCTTAAAAAAAAAAAAAAAAAAGTAGAAATGCTTGTGGCAACTTCTGAGACCTTTCCTTAAAAGCCAATGGCATGCAATATTCATCTCTTTCTTCATTCTGCTGTCTGGAACAAAGATATAATAACTGGAGCTCTAGCTGACATTTTCTATCATGAGAACGTTGCTTGTGCCACAGGGAAGATGGAGCTGTGAGCTACCTGGACTATTCTATGAGAGAGATATAAACTGTTCTTTAAGCCTCTTTATCTCTACCATTTCCCTGCCAAACTTACTCCTGACCCAGTTCTCAAGCCAGTTTTTATTAAGTTTGAAGAATAATTGTGATATTACTTATGAGCAGACTACTGACTATTGAGTAGCAATGATCAACTGTTATCTATACAAAGCAAAATGGGTACAGCACCAAACAGTTTAAAGTCAATCTCTCAGGAGGGAGAATAGAGAATGATTGATAACAGTATTGGTTCTATTAGGAGTAATAAAAATGTTCTAATATGAAATAGTGGTGATGGTTGCACAACTCTGTGAATACACTAAAAAAAAAAAAAAACAGAACTGCATACTTTAAAAGGGTGAATTTTGGCCCAGTGTGGTGGCTCGTGTCTATAATCCCAGCACTTTGGAAGGCCGAGGTAGGAAGATTGCTCGAGCTCAGGGGTTCGTAATCAGCTTGGGCAACGTAATGAGATCCTGTCTCTACAACAAAATTTTAAAATTAGCTGGGTGTGGTGGTGTGCACCTATAGTCCCAGCTATTTGGGAGACAAAGGTGGGAGGATCACTTGAACCTAGGAGGTCAAGGCTGAAGTGAGCAGTGATCATGCCACTGCACTCCAGCCTGGGTAACAGAGTGAGACCGTGTTTCAAAAAAAAAAACTGGGTATGGTGAATTTTATGGTACTTGAATTATATTGCAATAAAGCTGTTACAAAAGAAAATCAATCTCTTGTTCATTGTTTATGCCTTTGTTTTGTTTTTGTTTGTTTGTTTGTTTTGAGATGGAGTCTTACTCTGTCACCCAGGTTGGAGTACAGTGGCATGATCTCGGCTCACTGCAACCTCCACCTTCCAGGTTCAAGCAATTCTCCTGAGTAGTCAGCCTCCCGAGTAGTTGGGATTACAGGTGCCTGTCACCACGCTTGGATAATTTTTGTATTTTTAGTGGAGATGGGGGTTTTGTACTTTTAGTAGAGATGGGGTTTCACCATGTTGGCCACGCTGGTCTCGAGCTCCTGACCTGAGGTGATCCATCTGCTTTGGCCTCCCAAACTGCTGGGATTACAGGCGTGAGCCACCGCACCTGGCCTGTTTATGCCTTTGTGAGGGAGGTATTATTTCTCCTACTTTACAGTACATAAAACTAAGGCTCAGAGAGCTGACGTGACCCTCCCAGTTTATACACCTCATAAATGTCAAAGACAAGACTGGAACTCAGGTCTCCTGACACCAGCACTGTGATGCTTCCTTCCCAACCCCTGAGTGTGTTTGGCCCTCCTAGGGTCATGAGGCGTCTGGATTCAAGGACTGTTAGACAACTTTGAGGGATGGGTCAAGCTTATTTTCAGCTCTTCCTTTTAGCACCTTCTCTTCTGGCTCCCCCATCCTCTGCTCACCTGCTTTTTATGCCAACAGTCCTGGTTGCTCAGGGTCCCTGCATGCTCTATTTGACAAGCAGTCTTGCCAAGAAATAGAAAAAGATATTTGACTGATCTAAACCAACATAACACAATTGCAAATAGGTTTTCCTATGTTACCATGTACCCCAACTCTCACATGTCCCTATCGCCAGTAGCTGGAGGTGTAGGGCATCAACCACTTGGACCTACCATCTGGGGGACTTTCAATTGACAGCAACACACATTTATGGGAGGATTCTTTGAACCAGCCACTTTGATGGATGCTTTTAGATCCGTTGCTACTGAAACTTCCCCACAATCCATGGAATAGGAGTATTGCTGAACCCATTTTACAGATAAGGAAACTGAAGCTTAGGAAAGGTTAGGTAACCTATCCAAGTTTTTGCAGATAGCAAGTGATCAAGCCAGCGTTCCAACCCAGGTATCCTAATTTGAAATTCATCATTCTTTTCCTTATTTTGTATGTGCATTTGTCAGTGTTCCCCATG
>NW_012107997.1:969765-970943 GCF_000951045.1 Mandrillus leucophaeus | reverse complement strand
CACTGTGCTAGGTGTTGGGTAGTGCCTATAAGTCCTGGCACATAATAAGCACTCGATAAATAACAACTATCTTAAAAGATGCCATAAATGGAAGTGAAAAGGAAGTAAATGATACCTAGGAGTTATTTATTTATTTACTTACTTGAGATGGAGTTTCACTCTTGTTGCCCAGGCTGGAGTGCTGTGGTGCCATCTTGGCTCACCGCAATCTCCGCCTCTCGGGTTTAAGCAATTCTCCCACCTCAGCCTCCCGAGTAGCTGGGATTGTAGGCATGTGCCACCACACCCAGCTAATTTTTTGTATTTTTAGTAGAGATGGGGTTTCACCATGTTAGCTAGGATGGTCTCGATCTCCCAACCTCAGGTGATCTGCCTGCCTTGGCCTCCTAAAGTGCTTGCTGGGATTACCGATGTGAGCCACCGTGCCCAGCAGGAGGATTTTTTAGTTGAATATTCAACTGAGCTCTGACATCTGAGCTTCCTGGAAGCCAATGGGAATAGTAATTCTAATGACAATAACATCAAAGAGCTGATTTATTGGGTATTTTCGATGTGCCAGGCACTGTGCTAAACATTGTGCATGTATTAACTCACTCTCAGTCCTCATGATAACTCAATTAAATAGATATGGTGATGATGATGATTTTACAGTCCAGCACATCTAACTAAGATCACCCAGTTAGTAAATGGTAGCACAAGGATTTGAACCCATATCTGTCTGGCCCCAGAGCCCAAACTATTAACCACTGCTCTGTAATTCTCTCTAACACCAAACATCTGTGATGAACTACGGAGGGCTGCCAGCTTCCACTGCCATAAGTCGAGCCTTTGCAAAGCTCCCAAGGTCTGTTTGTAAAGACTACAAAGGCACACGATTTATCCCTTGCCATCTTTTCCATTTTTGTTTACTAGGCTGGTTTGCATTTTATGCAATGGATTTAAAATTTCCTTTTCTTTTTCTTGCTTAGGAATAGTGGCAGAAGCAAACGAGAAGGAAGTGAGAAGGCGCTGAGGATGGATGTGAAGCAAAACCTTTTACCCAGTCATGGTAGATTTGCCATGGCAGAGAGCCTGGCAGGAGATGGGCCTTTAATCATCCGTTTTCCATTAATTCTTGGAACCAGTGCTTCCTTGGCACAATGGTGAAGAAAACAAGGTAGGTTTTATGCTCAAAAATG
>NW_012107997.1:966432-967855 GCF_000951045.1 Mandrillus leucophaeus | reverse complement strand
ATTCCTCTGTTGCCAAGGCTGGAATGCAGTGGCGTGATCTCAGCTCACTGCAACCTCTGCCTCCTGGGTTCAAGCAATTCTCCTGTCTCAGCCTCCCAAGTAGCTGGGATTACAGGCATGCACCACCATGCCTGGCTAATTTTTGTATTTTTAGTAGAGACAGAGTTTCATCATGTTGGCCAGGCTGGTCTTGAACTCCTGACCTCAGGTAATCCACCCGCCTCGGCCTCCCAAAGTGCTGGGATCACAGGCATGAACCACTGTACCCAGCCAGTACCTAGAGTTTTTTATTGGAGTTTCATTACATAGGTATCATTGAGTGACTCTCTGGTCACATGATCAAACTCACTCTCCAGATTCCTACCCATCTAGGCTCAAATTCCAACCCTCTAATCACATAGTTGGTCTTTCCAGCCTGGTCAGCTTCCATGGGCCTGCCATGAGTCACCTTGTTAGCATAAACTCAGGAGTGATCCCAGGGGCTCACCATGAATAACAAATATTATTCTACCACTCAGAAAATTCCAAGGGTTTAGAAATTCTGTCCATGAATCCAAAAACAAAGACCAGACAAACTCTTTATGACACAATATCTGTAGCACGGCTGTCACAAGGCAGAAACACTTCACCAGGATCTGACTAAAGGCTGGCACTGAGAAGGCAGGGTTTTCCTTGGTCCCAGCCTGCTATGTTCTTAGCGACTGACTGGAGTGTTGCGTAGAGGCTTCTGTGGCTACATCCAGGACCAACTGGAAGGAGTAATATGGTTAACTAGTCATGACAGCCCTTGCAAAGAAGAGGATAAGAAGGTGAAAGCAGGAGCATGCATGTTGGGTACTTGCTAATCCTGGGCTAAGGGATTTTTTTCTTTTTCTTTTTTTTTTAAAGAGAACAACCACAGAGTAATAAAAACAATAATGCTGTTTGCAAACAAAAGTTTTTCCTCATGAAACGACAAAAAAAACCTGGGACTCCAATTCACTAGGTCAAAAGGAAAAAATTAAGCTGAAAGCTGAGTCATTCAAGAAACTGCCTTTCCTTTTGTTCCTAAGCAGATAGCTACAGAAAAAAAAAGAGCATGGTGGTGTATGCCCAGCTATTTGGGAGGCTAAGGTGTGAGGATCACTTGAGCCCCGCTGCAGTCCACTCTGGGCGATAGAGCAAGACCCTGTTTCAAAAAAAAAAAAAAATCACATTTATCCCAAATGATTGTCTTAATGAATGTGGGCCTCTTCCAGGAGCTATCATGTCAACCCACCCATGTAGAGAGCTGATGTTCAGCTGATACGTACTGGTTGTCAGACCAATTGTTAAACGATTGAAACACTTTCAGCTGGTTGGTAAATCATTGCTACTCCTCTCTCCCAGAGTGCTATAATTCTGGCTTTCCTGGCCCCTCCCCTGGGACCACGATGGCTACATA
>NW_012107997.1:961634-964242 GCF_000951045.1 Mandrillus leucophaeus | reverse complement strand
TGAAGCAAAACCTTTTACCCAGTCATGGTAGATTTGCCATGGCAGAGAGCCTGGCAGGAGATGGGCCTTTAATCATCCGTTTTCCATTAATTCTTGGAACCAGTGCTTCCTTGGCACAATGGTGAAGAAAACAAGGTAGGTTTTATGCTCAAAAATGTAGGGGCTGGAAGGGACCTTAGATCTTCTAGTCCAGTTGTTTCCAAGCATTTTTAAAGCAGTGGAACCCATTCCTTAAAGGAAATCTTCACAAAAGCTCACATTCTAAAACAGACCAAACAGGAGCTACTATGGCTGAAGTAAGACTGGGGGCCCAGAGCAGCTTGAGAATCGCTGAGTCCAGCCCCCATGATACAGGTGAGGAAATAGAGGCCTAAAAATGAGAGTGACTTGTCCATGGTCTCATGGCCTTTTAGTGGCAGAGTCAGCTCCCAGGCCCAGCACCTGTACCCAAGGCAGTGCCCTCTCTGCTAGAGCATGGCTCTTGGCTCCTTCCAACTCAGTGCCTCCCCACTCAGGACTCCTCCTCCAGCCTCATGTAGGTAAAACAGAAGGAGCCATTTCACTAAAAACCCTAGAAGACATTGGAACACAAGCAGTTCATCCCCTTAGAGTCCTCTAACAGAGTGATGCTGAGTAGGGAGAGCTGTTCCTTTCCTTGTTGCCACAGTTGGCTGTGCAGCAGGAATGCCATGTCAGATGTGCTTCAAGAGGGCATGAAGAATTATTGGTGATGCCTGGGGGAGGTGCAGTGGCCTGAGGACATATGCTAGGATGGAAATAGCAATGGTGTCTGTGTGTCAAGGTTCCATCAGGAAGCAAACAGCATCTCAAACTGGGTGTCTGAGGAGCATGTAGTGAAGGACCGCTTACAGGGATGTGGGCAGGGTTAAGGGGTGGTGAAGCATGACAGAGCTAGCAACAGCAGGAAGCCTTTACCTCTCCTGGATCTGAGAGGCAAGGGCAGGTGTGTTTAGAATATCGGCCACTTGATAAGAGTTGCAGCCTTTCTTACGGGAATACCAATTTGTTATGGGAATACCAATTCACTGCAGGGACAGAGCAGGTAGAAATACTCTGACCTCATTCTCCTCTGGTCCCTGCCTCCAGTGCCTTTCATTGGCTGAACCTGACCAGAAGCTAGGGTAAAGTAGCCTGGATAATGCAATTCATAAAGGTCAGCGTTTCAGGACACCAAGCATGGCAGAGGAGGGTGGAGAGGAGGGTCTGGAGGGATACTATGGCTTAAATATGTTCTCCGAAGTTCATATGTTGGAAACTTAATCCCCAGTGAAACAGTGTTAAGAGGTGGGACCTTTGAGAGGTGAATAGGTCATAAGGGCTTCACCCACATGAATGGATTAATGCTATGATTGTGGGAGTGGGTTCATTATTATGGAGTTGGGAGTGAGCTCCTAATGGAAAAATGAGTTTGGCCCCCTTTGGCTCTTGCTGTCTCTTGCATGTGCTCTCTTACCCTTCCACCTTCCACTGTGGGATGACACAGCAAGAAGGCCTTCACCAGATACCGACTCCCTGATCTTGGACTTTCCAGCCTCCAGAACTGTGAGAAATAAGTTTCTGTTCATTCTAAATTATCCAGTCTGTGGTATTATGTTATAACAGCACAAAATTGACTAAAACAAGGGGCACACAGAATATAACCAATGCAGTATTATCCAGTAGAAGCAGCAGTGTCCAATAGGCCTCAGAAAGACCTGGCTACACTTGTTCATGAGCACGTATGAGTCACTCCCAGAAATTCTCATGGGGCACAGGAACTTTATAGAGCTGATGTAGGGAAGAAATTGAGAAATAAGGTCATAACTATGACCTCATTTATACCTACTGAGGCCTGGGGAAACTTAGTACACTTTATTACTAAAGCCTAGCTCCCCTGAGATTGGCAGTGGTGTTATAATGTCTGGGTTAAAGGGGCAAGTGAGGTCCCCAAAGGTTTTCTTTGTCCCTGGAGACATTTTCATCCCCAGAATTCTTGCTACCATGGCAGCTGCAGGGAAGTGTGGCTTTCTCCTTGCCTTTGATATCTACAGTATTGCAATGCAATTCTGACACTAGCTATCCATAGTGGACCAGACTCCACAAGTTAAGGACACAGTCCTCAACAAAACTGCCCTCACTTCAGATGTCAGTCACAAGTTTGGGGTCCCCTGGTCCCTTGCAGTTTTAATCAACTGGCTATAAATTCAGGGGTTCCTAGCATCCTCTCATATTTGATAATTTGCTAGAATGACTCACATAACTCAGGAAAGCACTATACTTATGATTTCAGTTGTATTATAAAGTGTAAAAATCAGAACCAGTCAAATGAAGAGACTTACAGGGCGAAGTCTGGGAAGGTCCCAAACATGGAGCTTCTGTGTCCTCCCCACATGAAACCAGGGCACATCACCCTCCCAGCATATCGATGTATTCACCAGTCAGGAGGTTTGCCTGAGCCTCAGTGTCTAGAGTTTTATTTGTTTGTTTTTTGTTTTGCTTTTTTGAGACAAAGTATTCCTCTGTTGCCAAGGCTGGAATGCAGTGGCGTGATCTCAGCTCACTGCAACCTCTGCCTCCTGGGTTCAAGCAATTCTCCTGTCTCAGCCTC
>NW_012107997.1:959555-960269 GCF_000951045.1 Mandrillus leucophaeus | reverse complement strand
GCTGATGTTCAGCTGATACGTACTGGTTGTCAGACCAATTGTTAAACGATTGAAACACTTTCAGCTGGTTGGTAAATCATTGCTACTCCTCTCTCCCAGAGTGCTATAATTCTGGCTTTCCTGGCCCCTCCCCTGGGACCACGATGGCTACATATAGTTATTTGCAGAGTGCAGTGCAAAATGAAAATGCAGAGCTCTTGTTCAAAACATAGTGGCATATGCCTGTAGTCTCAGCTATTCTGAAGGCTGAGGCAGGAGGATTGCCTGAGCCCAAGAGTTCAAGGCTGTAGTGCACCATGATCACACAGAGCCACTGCACTTCAGCCTGGGCAACATAGTGAGACTCCATTTAAAAATATATATATTAATGCCCGTAAATATATACTTATTTTTAATGAGCCCTGCCCACATCCCTCTCCAGACCTCTTCACAATCTAATTGAAGGCTAGCTTTGTGGCCAACGTCTTTCTGTTTAATAGTAGTTGGCAGAACACTCCAGCTATTCACCTCCATTACCCCTGCAAATGCAGGAGGAGCATGTAATGTGACCAAGAAATCAATGTTTTCAGACACTGACCTTTGGGGGTTGTTACTGCAGCATAACTCAGTGCATCCTGACTAACAGTCACCAACGCCCTTGAAGTTCCTAAATATTTGATTATCATTTTGCCCACATGGTTTTGCCTTTGCATCACAAACAGGACAACCAAGAGT
>NW_012107997.1:944377-958270 GCF_000951045.1 Mandrillus leucophaeus | reverse complement strand
TCCTCTCACTTCTGATTTGATGTGGCTGCCCGAGGAGGAGGAAGGGGAAGAAAGCAGTAGTTTTAGCATTTCTTGGTTTGTGCAGCTGATCTCCTTCCTAGAGGGAAATTGGGTGAGCAGAGAAAAGAGCAAAAGACTAAGGAGAGCTGGCATCCAAGGAGAGCTCCCAGCCCCTCTCCTCTCCTCCCTCTCCTACTCTATCCCATAGAGGAAGGGAATGGAGTTGGGGTCTGAACTGTCAGTGCTGATAAGGAGTAGGGAATGTAGGATTAAAAAAATAATGTAGTGAGGAGTTCCAGGCAAGGGAGGGTGGGGCAAGGGATTGTTAGGGCAGTGAAACTACTCTGTATGATACTACAGTGGTGGATCCATGTCATCATACATGTGTCAGAACGTACAGAATATGCAATGCTAACAGTGAATGCTAATGTAAACCATGGACTTCAATTAACATTAATATAACAATATTGGCTCATCAGTTGTAACTAATGTACTATAAGATGTTAATAACAGGGACAACTTGGTGGTGGTGAGGGAGTATATGGGAACTCTGTATTTTCTGCTCAGTTTTTCTACAAACCTAACACTGACCCCAAAACCAAAGTCTATTAGTTTAAAAATAATAAAATAGACATATATTGGATGTCTAGTTGTAGATTTCAGTTTTATTATAACTGAAACAACATTCTTGCTTCTCACTGCCTGTTGTGACTCTTTTTCCACCAGGCCTTTCCTAAGCAACAGGATGGAAAGAAAGGTAATATTGGCTGTAAGCTGAGAAGAAAGACCAAAAGAGGCCACTTGGCCTGCTGTGACTTTCGACTCAAGGCCATTGTGTACAGCTGCCCAGGTGGTGCACTGCACAAGGACACCACAGCAAAGAGGATACATTCTCCTTATAGTCATTAGAGATTTGTGTATTTATTATGCAAATTCCAATAAGCACTTTTTTCTAATTTGCTCAAAGGCTAGTGGTGACCCTGTCTAGGCCCTAAGCCTTCTCAAGGGTGGGAGACCTCCATGGGGCCCAGCCTCGCTTACCTAGAGGCAGTTTTGAGTCTTAGGGTAAAACCCCTGCACATTTTCCACTCTCCGGAACCTTGAGGTGTGGCAGGTTATGACAAGACCTGTGCATGGGAAGCCCAGAAAGGTACATAAATGGAAAACTGTGAAACCTTGTCACCCAGGTGCAGAAAAGAAGAGATTGGCAAGAACTTGGGCTGGCTCAGACACAAGTTCAGGCATCAGAACCCACACATGGTTCTGGTTTCTAGAAGAACCGGCATGGTTTCTAGAAGGGGAGATTAATGTCATGTATGAGAGTGTCAGCAGGTTCAGGATGCTGGTGCCTTGTGGTAGAAATGGCTGACGGCCTGCAGCTCTTCTCCTCCATCCAAACTGCCAAGACTACTGAACTCTGGGTGTGCCCACATGAGACACAAGGGTGAGCTGCATCTGCCCTTCCGCCCCCGTCTTTACACTGTGGACTCGCCGCTTTGAGAACAAGCCCACATAAGACCAAGCATGCGCTGAACCTACACCAGCCTGTCTTCCCATCTGGACATGGCTCTGGGTGTGGCCTTGCATGGGGGAAGCCTGGGGAGTTGGCTGTGGCGGGACGTGCAGGTGGACAACTCTCTATGTAAACCTCCATGAGTCCGCAACCATAGCTTACAGAGATGTTTTATGTGGAAGGATTTTGTGGGGAGATAACAACAGTAACATTTTGGAAACAGGAAAGCAAACAAATGAGGAATATTTGACTGAAAGCCAAGTCTCAAGCTTGACTTGCAGAAGGCCAGAACCACTGTTTGACACCACAGCCTCCTCAAAAGACAGACCTGGGGCCGGGCGCAGTGGCTCATGCCTGTAATCCCAGCACTTTGGGAGGCCGAGGCGGGTGGATCACCGCAGGTCAGGAGTTCGAGACCAGCCTGGCCAACATGGTGAAACCCCATCTGTACTAAAAATACAAAAAATTAGCCAGGCGTGATAGTGGGTGCCTGTAATCCCAGCTACTTGGGAGGCTGAGGCAGGAGAGTCACTTGAGCTGGGAAGGCGGAGGTTGTAGTGAGCCGAGATCATTGCAGCCAGCCCGGGTAATAAGAGCAAAACTCTATCCCCCACGCCCCCCCAAAAAAAAAGAAAAGAAAAGAAAAGACAGACTTGGAAGTCCCAGGAACATGGGGACCTGGCAGGCAGTTCACGGCTTGTTAAAATGGAGGAGACTAGGAGGAGAGTTACATGAGAGGTAGTTCCAGTTAATGCATGTAAATTACTTAGTAAGCCATATTTACACTTGGTGAGCAATCTGTGGGGGTCTTTCTAGGTCTTTCTAAAACTCCTTAATGCCCTCCATTCTGCTGGTCACCTGCCCTTCTCTCCCTTCAGTGGGTGTCTGGAGCTTTACTCTCTGGAAAGGGTGACAGAGGCAGGTCTCTGGACTGGAGGTCCGAGATCGGTGAAGTGTGGGGTGTGGAATGGAAAACAGGGATGGAGGACAGATGTCACTGATTGCTAAACTCAAGGGCTCCCAGACCTTCTCACTGCAGAGGGGCCACAACATGCTGGCAGCCTCACCCCACCTTCCAGGCAGGGCCCTGGAGGACTCCTCTCTGGGGATTCTGAACAGCCCAAGAGGAAAAACCTAAAGACACTGCAGCTTGGGTTCCGTGGGAAGCAGCAAGTCCAGACCCTCTACAGTCTGACCTGGTACCATCCACACATGCTTAATTGATGAGGAAGTGTCACCCATGGTGGGCCTTGGGGAATTTTAAGAGGACTTACAGAATTTGGGGTGGAAGGAATTATACAAGAAATGTGCAGAGGCTGGGCGCAGTGACTGACGCCTGGAATCCCAGCACTTTGGGAGGCCGAGGCGGGTGGATCGTCTGAGGTCAGGAGTTGAAGAACAGGTCGGCCAACATGGTGAAACCCCATCTCTACTAAAAATACAAAAATTAGCTGGGCGATAGTGGCGTGCGCCTGTAATCCCAGCTACTCGGAAGGCTGAGGCAGGAGAATCCCTTGAGCCTGGGAGGCGGAGGTTGGAGTGAGCCGAGATCATGCCACTGCACTCCAGCCTGAGTGACAGAGTGAGACTCCCTCTCAAAAAGAAAGAGAAGGAAGGAAAGAAGGGAGGGAGGGAAGGAGGGAAAGAGAGAGAGAGGAAGGAAGGAAGGAAGGAAGGAAGGAAGGAAGGAAGGAAGGAAGGATGGAAGGAGCAGAGATAGGATTGTGTGATGCCATTCAGAGACATGGTGAGTAGGGCACTGGGCCAGCCACCAGGCAGGGGAGAAGGAAAAATAGGAGATGAGGTTGAAGAGGCTGACTGGGACCAACAGGTGCCTGATAAAGGATCCTGGGGGTGAGTAGGTACAAGTTGAATTCCCCTTTCCAAGGCCACATATCCCGACATGAGGCTGCATCAGCCAGTGGAGACAGTGTATCTAGCCCTGGAGACCAGATGGAGGAAGGCCTCTAAGACTGGGTTTAGGACATAGAAGTTAGTTCAGTAGATAATGGGGAGCCTGCTGAGAGTTTAGAAACAGGGGAGGAACATGGGGGATTGAGTTAGACTTAAGGAAGAATTAATTTCTGAGCTAGACACTGTAAGAGGTAACGCTGGGCTACACCAAAGTTAACTGGGAAACTCTTTCTGATGAACTCGTGTCTGTACAATAGGAGGAGATGGGAGACTAGAAAACAAGAATTGCTCTGAAAGGAATTGAGCTCTTTGGATGAGAAACAAGAACTCCGAAGGAATGCAGGAGGAAGGATTGAGCAAGAGAGAAGGAAAGCGGCTGCCAACCTATCCAAGTGGAGAAAAAGACCTTAAACACAACAGGGGACTTCACGCATCTCTAAAGGCTTTGGCAGGCTTCTTTGCCTACATCAGCCTCACACTGGAATGCAACGAAAGAATTATTTCCTTTTCCCACTGCTGTGGTATTTCAGCTGAAATCAGCCTCATCAAAGCAGCAACTGTGTACCAAGGGGTTGATAAATAGAGGAAATTTGTGAAGTTGGGCTTCTTGACAAGTGTTTTGTCCTTGAAAATTCTGTTCTTCTCAGCCTTCTGCACAAGGACTTCCCTTACATAGCAACAAGGTCCATCGCCTTAGGAAGACAGAGGGCAACGCCAGCAAAGTGCCCAGTGAAGGAAGCAGCACCACTGAATCAGAAGTTGCTCCTCCTCCCCAGCCTGCCTGTAAACTTGAATTTTTTTCTTTTTTGCTTCTTCATTTTTCTTTTTGAGACAGGGGCTTGCTCTGTCACCCAGGTTGGAGTACAATGGTGTGATCACAGCTCACTGCAGCTTCAACCTTCTGGGCTCAAGTGATCCTTATGCCTCAACCTCCTGAGCAGCTGGGACTACAGGCATGTGCCACCATGTCCAGGTAATTTATTGGTTTTTTTTGTCTGTTTGTTTGTTTGTTTGTAGAGACAGTGTCTTCCTATGTTGCTCAGGTTGGTCTCAAACTCCTGAACTCGAGCAATCTTTCCATCTCAGTCTCACAGAGTGCTGGGATCACAGATGTGAGCTGCTGCCCCCGGTCTAAACTCGGAATTAATTCCATACTCTTATATCTGAATAAAGGCATTGAAAGTTTTGGTTACAAGCACAAATAACTGTTTAGAAAGGCAGCAAAAACTTCATTACTAGCCACTCACATCATGGTTTATTTAACAGGACCCTAAGGATATAGGAGATTCCAGGATAAATAATACGTATTAATCACACTTTAGAGTACAGTGAAGACTTTCACAGGCATTATCTCGATCCTTAAAGCAATGCAGAGGGTCTTATGATTATCACCCTCTTACAGCTAAGGGAATCAGGACTCAGAGAGGTTCAGTGACTTGCCCAAGAATATGCTGGTAGCTATTGGCAGAGCTGGGACTTGAATCCCAGGCTCCTGACCTCCAGTCCGATGTCCTTTCCTAGGTGTGGATGGTGGTGTGGGAGCTGTGAAGGTCTAAGGTTATGTGTGGTGGGGAAGGGTGTCCAGAGGACCTGAGAGGAAAAACTGGGGATCTGCTTTGGGCCAACCCCACCTGCTGGGTTGAAGTCACAGTCAGGCGCCCCAAATCTCACCTGTTGTCAAGGCCTCTTCCCTCAGCTCTGGGTGAGACGGAAAAAGAGGAAAAGAAAATAGGAGGCAGTAAACTCTAGGCCGTCAGTCCACCCCCAAACCCAACCTTCCATCCCGGTTCCTGGCTCCACTGGAGGGGCTTGTCCTGGAGAGCCAGCCCCACAGTCACTACGAGCTCAAGGTTTCCCTATCAGAGGCAAGACTGCAGGGTAAGGGCTGGTGCCCCCTGGGGAACTCTGTCCCCCCGACATGTGACCACGCTAGCTCAGAGTCCCAGGAGCTGCCTGCATGTGTGTGAGCCCAGTCAGTAGGTAAACATGGAGGCTGCTCTTGGGGTAGGAGCTGGACATGCTCCACGAAGGACTCTGCCTTCCGAGCTCGGGCCCTGGACAGATGTTCACAGGAACTATGAAAGAGATAAAGAAACAACCATAACTCTACATTCCAACATTAGAGCCCAGCTGGGCTGCCACTTGAGGCCAAAGCCACCCTTGTTCAAGGGCTGTAGGGTAGGGGAGATCCACGCACAGAGGAAAACACCAGGGGGAGGAACAATTTATAAGTTGTGGGAACTTTGGCCCCAACCCCAGGAGTGGAGACCAACAAGACTTCCTTTATCTCCAGGAGGAAGGCTAAAGTACTCTCTGAAGCTGGACCCCTTTGGGAATTCAGAGACCTCTGAGCTTTCCCTGCTCACCCCCACACACAGTGCACACGCACTTAACAGTTTGTACACCATAACCGGAGATGCACAGATCCAATGCTGCCCATCTAAGGGCCTCAGCTGGAAAACCCAGGACCTAGAATGAGACTGGGTGACCACTCCTCACCCCTTTCCCTCGGGCCTCTCTGGGAAGAACAAGAGACTGAGGAAGGCCACCCCCTGTCCCATCCCCAACTCAGATCATGTCTCTAGCATACAATGTTAAAATAAATCATTGTTAAAAAATTACTGGGGTGAGGCTGGGTGTAGTGGCTCATGCCTGTAATCCTAGCACTTTGGGAGGCCAAGGTGGATGGATCACCTGAGGTCGGGAGTTTGAGACCAGCCCGGCCAACATGGTGAAACCCTGTCTCCACTAAAAATACAAAAATTAGGCAGGTGTGGTGGCAACTGCCTGTAATCCCAGCTACTCAGGAGGCTGAGGTAAGAGAATCACTTGAACCAGGGAGGCAAAGATTGCAGTGAGCCGAGATCATGCCACTGCACTCTGGCCTGGGCGACAGAACAAGACTCTCATCTCAAAACACACACACATACACACACACGCACACACACACGCACACAAAATTAGCTGGGCATGGTGGCACACACCTGTGGTCCCAGCTAATTGGGAGGCTGAGGCATGAGAATCGCTTGAACCTGGAAGGTGGAAGTTGCAGTGAGCTGAGATCACGCCACTGCATTCCAGCCTGGGGGACAGAGCAAGACATTGTCTAAAAAAAAAACAAAAACAAAAACAGGATGAGCATTCATCTGTCACCCATTAGAACATCTTTTGTGCTTTAATGTTCTTAATGGCCTAATGAATGCTCTAACATAGCCCTGTGAAGGGCCTACTTGAGTCAGGCTTGGTGGGGGATGCTGATGATACAAAGAGGAATTCAGTGTGATCATAGAAGCAGTCACTGTTTAATCAGGGAAACACATACACTACTTGTCACCATTCAAGCCAGTGCTAAGCAGAGTTATGGGAGGACAGGGAGGCAATTACTATTTCTGGAAAGAGAGGGAAAATTGGGCTGCAGGTTTTGAGAGGAAGAGATGTAGGGGACTTTGCACCTTTGCCAGACAGGACTCCTGATCAAAGGACAGTGGTGAAACACAGGTGTGTTGAAGAAGAGGCAAGGCTCTCATAGGGCTGATGCATGACATCCGGGAGTCCTGGGGAAGGGGAGGAAAGAGGTGAGCTGGCCACGATCCCATTTACATCTGGGGCCCAGCAGAACATGGATGAGGATGGGGAAGAAAGTGCAAGAGTGAGAGATTCATAAGAGGACATTACAATATGAACACTTGGGCATTGTTAACAGAACTGACCAGTTTCTCTCTTGAGAAGTAGTGTGTATGGTGAGAAACACATCGAGCCAGGGATACCGTTACTAGCTCTGGCACTCACAGGCTGGGGGATGTTGGATAAGGAATTCCCTCTTAAGTCTCAGCTGGCACCCATATAGGTGTGAAAAATGTGTGCCTACCACTGGTGGGGTTTGATATTGCATCCCCCTAGCATGAGACAGATGGCCTCATGAAAGGGGTAGGTGAGGAGGACTTAATGAAGGGACTATTTATAAAGGGGTAGGCATGGTTAAGGGAGCCAAGAAGAGATGGGGAAACTCGGGGGACTTGCAACAGCTGGAAGCACTGTCACTCCTGCACCTGAAAGGGCAAAGGGTTGAAACTCTCTCTACAGCCATGAGAGAGGGGTTGCCTGATGAGACCCATGGCGTTTGTTAGAGAACACAGTCACTACCAACTAGGGCAGGGTAGGGTGGAGATCAGGGTGATAAATATCCCAACCTCTGACTACTGTCCAGTGCCTCTTGGCTGAATACACCCCGAAGCCAGAAGACAAGAGAACCAGTTGAGGTTAGTCTGTAGAGGCCAGCTTCTGAGACAGAGCAGGACAGGAAATGGATCAGAAGGAGGAGACAACGGAAACTCTCACATGGGTGGTAGGCTGACACATTTATTGTAATAGTTGTATGTTAATTTTCATGTGTAATAAAAAGAATATACCTTGCATATCAAAGCTATGAGTTCACAGTTGTTATTGCTTAGGATAAGGCTAAAGCAGATATTTAAATGACAAAAAAGACAATTTAAAGAAAAATGTAATAGTATGGGTGGTATGAGGATATGACAAAAATCACAAAGAGGATGTTTGTAGACCAAATTTGGGAAATTCTGGGTAGGATGATATACAAGACTTCTTCCAGCTCTGACATTCTGGGGTTCTGAGTGTCTACATGCAGTTGTACCGAGTACAAGGAAAACACCAGGATCCATGATAATGCACTTTCAGACCATCTCAGTACAATGTTATGATCACGAGTAATATGGTGAGATGATCACAGAACTCCTAGTTGTTCCACTACTCTTTTTAGATTTTTTTTTTTTTTTGTCTGAAAGGTTAAAAAAAGCACAAGGCTGGGAGGCCAAGGTGGGCGGATGACCTGAGGTCAGTGAGACTAGCCTGACCAACATGGAGAAACCCTGTCTCTACTAAAAATACAAAATTAGCCAGGCATGGTGGCACATGCCTGTAATCCCAGCTACTTGGGAGGCTGAGGCAGGAGAATTGCTTGAACCCAGGAGGTGGAGGTTGCAGTGAGCCAAGATAGCACCATTGCACTTCAGCCAGGACAACAAGAGTGAAACTCTGTCTCAAAAACAAACAAACAAAAAAACAAAACAAAAAAAACCCACAAGGCTACCAAAAGATTTGAGTGAGAACATTCATAGCAGCATTATCTGCTATAGCCTCCAACTTGAAACAACTCAAATATCCACCAAGGGGATTGAAAAAATACTGTGATCTATTTATGCTATGCAGCAATGAAAATAAACACATTTAAGCTACCTGCGGCAACATGGATGAACCTTACAGGCGCCATTTTGAGTGAAAGGAAGCAGACAGAGAGAGTCCACACTGTAGGATTTCTTTTTTACAAAGTTCAAAATCAGGCTAACCTAACCTACGGAACGGAAGTCAGAGGAGTGGCTGCCACAGCAGGAAAACAGTGAGAGGGTGGTGACCGGAAAGAGCCATGAGGCAGGCTCAGGAAAGCAGGCAATGTTCTGTTTCTTGGCCTAGGTGGCTACATGGTATGTTCACTTAGAGAAAATTTATTGAGCTATATACATTTATGGTTTTGTAAATTTCTGGTATGCCTCTTATATTTTTGTGAATACATTTATTGTTCTAAGTGTATAAGAAAATGAAAAGGTATGATTTTTTTCTTGTTGACCCTAGAAAAATGGCCACAAAGGATGACGCTCTCTGAGATAAGCAGAGATGATGTGTCCCTGATGATTGAAGGCTTGATTAGTTCTCCTATTTCCACTATCTCCCTTCTTCTGTCTGCTTCAACCTCCATTCTTGGTGGAGCTTCTGCAATCCACAAACATTTCACAATGCGATTGGCATTATGATTGTTTAGAAACAACCCTGTGGGATTGGCAGTAACAGTGCTCTTGTTCTAAATCTGGTTCTACCTCGTTGACCAGATGGCTGATTTTAGCCTCTGTTTTTTATATGGAGTCAGAAAAATGGGTTAGGGGCCTGCTCCTTCGCCTGTGGTTGGTACTTTTCTTCCTATTTACCATTAGTCTGGCACTGGACATCAGCTGCCCCGGGGCCCACAGAGATGCCACCACCATGCAAAGTCCAGCCACAGTCTGGACCATAAGACTTCCAACTTCCTGCACAGCTGTGGCATTTAGTGGTCAGTATCTGGGCATTCATGGACATTTCTATCATGCACCTCAGGGGAACTCGGCACAGGTCCTGGCCTCTCCAGGAAGCCCTACCCCTCTAATACTGCTCTATCCCACTACACGTCGGTCAGGGGAAACCTAAATCCCTAGGGTGTAGATCTCCTGAAGGGGTGAAGGGAAGAAACAACATCTCCAGTTCTCTGAGAATGAGACTAGAGGGAGGAGGAGGAACTAAGGTTGTTTGCCCTACCCACTAAAACCCAGGCACTATGCCCTTTTCCATAGAATGTTCAGAGAAAATGAAGTTTCTGTCTCTAAGAACCTGAGAGCCCAATTGAGAATATAAGTGCATCCCTGAGTTTAAGAAAACGCTAAAACAAAAACTGGCCAGACAAGCTAGTGTTTGAAGAGGCAGCAGAGGCCTGGGATTGACCTCTCCAGTTGATCTTGCATAGTCTACCATGTTACCATTTCGACATCACCGCCTTCATCAGACCTTCAGGCCCTCCACGTGGAAGTTTTGTTTCACCCACACAGTATTTGTCTGCCCTGCAATTAAAAACATTTTTAAATTTGTTGTTAATATTTAAAAACTGAGATAATTCAACTTTTAAAAATCCAGATTTCTGACCTTTCTTGAAAATTCTAAAGATCTAGCGACACAGGGTGTTTCACTCCTATAAGCCAGCAATTGGCAGAAGCTGAGCAGGGACTGTCCCCTTTAGATGGAGCTCTCCAGCTGCCATAGTCCCTACTACCTATTGTCCCACTTACTATTGCCTCACACCCCTTTATTTTGATCTCGAAAGATTTCCTTATTTCTACAGTTCCAGGTTGACAGTTATCTTCTCCTAGAACTTTGCAGACACTCCCTGTCTTCTGGCAATTTTAAGCATAATTTCTATTTCTCCGTAGATAATTTGTCTTTCCTCTGTGGCTTCTTTTAAGGTTTCCTTTTTGTCTCTAGTGATCAGCAGTTTCACTCTGATGTTTCTAATATTCCTGTTAATTTTCCTGCTTATTGATTTTGGGCAGTTCTTAAATCTGAACGTTGTGTGTTTTTGATTCTGGAAAAATTCCATCTTTGTTTCTTCTGTTATTGCCTCTGAACCATTTTCTCTATTTTTTATTTCTGGAAATCTGAGTAGGCATGTGCTAGACTTTTGGCTTATTCTATCCTCCACATCCCTTAATCTCATTTGCATTTTCTGTAACCTTTTTTCTGTCAGTGTTGCATTTTGGGTAATTTCTTTGTATCCATCTTTCAGTTCACTAATTGTATGTTTCTCTCTCTCTCTTTCATTGTTTAACTGGTCTACCGAATTATTGTTGGTAGTCTCTTACTTCCTACTCATACTTTCAATGCCTTCTTTTTTTCTAGAAATATATTGAACAACCTTATTTTATGTTTTGAATCTTCTAATTCATTCTCTGAATCTTCATTTTATTATTTTTGCCAACTCTCATGTAAAATGAAATTTCCTTACTTGTACTGTGATGTCTTAAATTGCAAATTTAAATTCCTTGGAATTCTGGAGGAACTAGAGAGCATGCCGCTAGAGGTGATTTGCTTTTTACAAGTGTCTGAGGGAATTACCAACCTAGGACCACTTTAAAATAACGTTTGTCTTGAAGGTTTTTACTCACAAACGTGGTATGAATTCCTGTCCAAAATGCATGAATGTGGGCTTTTGGTTAGGAATTCTTAGGGGAAACTTTTATCTTTGTTTTGGTTCCACTCTGAGCAAAAATCAGGTATCTTAAGGCAAATTGACTATCTTTGTTCAATTCCTTTGTTTCCTATGGGGAGAAAAGTCCAACCACCCTTGTGAAATTTCCACCCTTTGAGGGCTCTGGTGTGCATAAGGATTTCCAATCTGATTTCACCCTCTGCTCCAGTCTAGATTTTGTCTCCTATCTCCAGCCTGCTGTTTAGCCAGGATTAGCAGGTGGCTCCAGGGCAAGTGCTGGCTCCTGCTCACCTCTCAGGATTAACACTTTTTCATTGTTTGACCTCAGAGGAGTTTCCTCCCATTCCTGCCAGCCCAGCCTTGCTACAAAACATGTCTTAATAGTTTTCCCAGTATCTTAGGGGTTTTGAGTTGGAAGATTTCACCAGAATCTGGTTTGCTGTGTTGCTAGAGACATGGCGCTCACTTTTCCAGCATCATTTTCCAATAGTTCCCCAGAATCCTTTGCACATTCTATTTCTTCTTCCTAGAAAACCCTTCCTCATCTTCTCCATTTGCTAAATCATATTATGGTAGGCAGAATTCTAAGATAGCTCCCAATATTCCTGGCTCTCAGGGTATGCACACTTTCAGTCATTCAAACCTGACTCTAAGTGTTGCTGTGAAGAGCTTTTGCAGATGCAATTAAGGTTCCAAATCAGTTGACCTTAAAATAAGGAGATGATCTAGGCAGGCCTGCCCTAATCACATGAGCCTTTTAAAAGCAGAGAGTTTTGTCTGAGTGGTAGCAGAAGAGAAATTTATAGAGCTGTGCTCTAGTTGCCCTGGAAGAAAGCAACTCTCCACACCATGAACTTCCCATGGGACCACACGTCAAGGAACTTCCTATGGGGCCACCTTAGGAGCTGAGGGGGGTCTCTGGCCAACAGCTAGCAAGAAAATGAGAACCTCAATCCTATTATAACTGTAAAGAAAAAAATTCTGCCACAAAGCAATGAGCTTGGATGAGGACCCTGAGCCCAGATAGGAACTGTGGCCCTGACCACCACCTTGACTGATTTTTTTTCCTTGAGAAAGGGGTCTTGCTCTGTCACCTAGGCTTGAGTGCAGTGGCATGGTCATGGATCACTGTAGCCTTGACCTCCAGGGCTCAGGTGATCCACTCACCTCAGCCTTCCAAGTAGCTGGAACTACAGGCATGTGCCACCACGCCTGGTTAATTTTTGTATTTTTTGTGGAGACAAGGTCTCGCCATGTTGTCCAGGCTGGTCTTGAACTCCTGGGCTCAAGCTATTGGCCTGCTTCAACCTCCAAAAGTGCTGGGATTACAGGCATGAGCCACTGTACCCAGTCCCACCACCTTGATTTTGAAACTGGTCCAATTGTCCCATAGAACTGATATTTATGGTGTATTTTGAATAAACACAGAAATTGACCCATCAAGTCTTGAAACTTGAGAAATTACATTTATCTTGTAGCAGCACGAGTCGCAGACAAAACTCCTCAGACACCGAGTTAAGGAAGGAAGGAGTTTATTCATCCGGGAACATCGGCAAGACTCCTGTCTCAAGAGCCGAGCTCGCCAAGTGAGCAATTCCTGTCCCTTTTAAGGGCTCACAACTCTAAGGGGGTGTGTGTGAGAGGGTCGTCATTGATTGAGCAAGTAGGGTGTATGTGACTGGGAGCTGCATGCACCAGTAATCAGAACAAAACAGAACAGGACAGGGATTTTTACAATGCTCTTCCATACAATGTGTGGAATCTATAGATAACATAACCAGTTAGGTCAGGGGTCAGTCTTTAACTATCAGGTCCAGGGCATGGTGCCAGGCTGTCTGCCTGTGGATTTCATTTCTGCCTTTTAGTTTTTACTACTTCTTTGTTTGGAGGCAGAAATTGAGCGTAAGACAATATGAGGGGTGGTCTCCTCCCTCATTCCCCTCCTTTGAGACTCTCACTCATTTTATTAGTGGGAGTTCACACCTTCATTTTCACTACCTATGTCTTTCTGCATGACAGATAGATAGTGATTTTTATAGTACACTTGTGCTGAAGCATTCTGGTAAACTAGAGTAGTGATGAAACCTTTTACTATTTGAATGAGTACAGGTAGTAAATAAGGGATCAGTAAGCAGGTTCCTCTTACTACTATAATTTTTATTATAAGAGTTTTAAATCCTCTTAGCGCTGGGAACTATTTTTAAACATGGCCTTAGAGTCAAATCCATGCCACACTTGTACAGGCATATGTGCCAGTTTCGTCATGTCTTTAACTATATCTTCGACTACTTGACCCTGATCTTCTATGTGCAGGCAGCAATTGGTAACATTAAATTTCTACAGACTTCTCTTTCAGCTGCTAGCAAGTAGTTGAGAGTCAATCTATTTTGATAGATAGTATTTTTCATCTGAGTTTCTTGCTGGGCCAGGACAGTCAAGGTTTTACTGGTTTTATTAGTGATGATCTCCAAGACAGCTTGCAATTGTATGATTCAGTTGAGCATGTAAATGGGGGTCTGGTATCCCTACAAGCCGTCTTATGCCCAAGTGGCAGGCCCATAGTATTGTATAACTTTTTCAGGTGGCCGTTTATCATCTTTTTAATTATCTACAGCTATGCTTCGCTTTTCACAGGAAGCATAGACAGGGAAGCCTAGGAGTTTGC
>NW_012107997.1:936395-942647 GCF_000951045.1 Mandrillus leucophaeus | reverse complement strand
GGTCATGGATCACTGTAGCCTTGACCTCCAGGGCTCAGGTGATCCACTCACCTCAGCCTTCCAAGTAGCTGGAACTACAGGCATGTGCCACCACGCCTGGTTAATTTTTGTATTTTTTGTGGAGACAAGGTCTCGCCATGTTGTCCAGGCTGGTCTTGAACTCCTGGGCTCAAGCTATTGGCCTGCTTCAACCTCCAAAAGTGCTGGGATTACAGGCATGAGCCACTGTACCCAGTCCCACCACCTTGATTTTGAAACTGGTCCAGTTGTCCCATAGAACTGATATTTATGGTGTATTTTGAATAAATACAGAAATTGACCCATCAAGTCTTGAAACTTGAGAAATTACATTTATCTTGTAGCAGCACGAGTCGCAGACAAAACTCCTGAGACACCGAGTTAAGGAAGGAAGGAGTTTATTCATCCGGGAACATCGGCAAGACTCCTGTCTCAAGAGCCGAGCTCGCCAAGTGAGCAATTCCTGTCCCTTTTAAGGGCTCACAACTCTAAGGGGGTGTGTGTGAGAGGGTCGTCATTGATTGAGCAAGTAGGGTGTATGTGACTGGGAGCTGCATGCACCAGTAATCAGAACAAAACAGAACAGGACAGGGATTTTTACAATGCTCTTCCATACAATGTGTGGAATCTATAGATAACATAACCAGTTAGGTCAGGGGTCAGTCTTTAACTATCAGGTCCAGGGCATGGTGCCAGGCTGTCTGCCTGTGGATTTCATTTCTGCCTTTTAGTTTTTACTACTTCTTTGTTTGGAGGCAGAAATTGAGCGTAAGACAATATGAGGGGTGGTCTCCTCCCTCATTCCCCTCCTTTGAGACTCTCACTCATTTTATTAGTGGGAGTTCACACCTTCATTTTCACTACCTATGTCTTTCTGCATGACAGATAGATAGTGATTTTTATAGTACACTTGTGCTGAAGCATTCTGGTAAACTAGAGTAGTGATGAAACCTTTTACTATTTGAATGAGTACAGGTAGTAAATAAGGGATCAGTAAGCAGGTTCCTCTTACTACTATAATTTTTATTATAAGAGTTTTAAATCCTCTTAGCGCTGGGAACTATTTTTAAACATGGCCTTAGAGTCAAATCCATGCCACACTTGTACAGGCATATGTGCCAGTTTCGTCATGTCTTTAACTATATCTTCGACTACTTGACCCTGATCTTCTATGTGCAGGCAGCAATTGGTAACATTAAATTTCTACAGACTTCTCTTTCAGCTGCTAGCAAGTAGTTGAGAGTCAATCTATTTTGATAGATAGTATTTTTCATCTGAGTTTCTTGCTGGGCCAGGACAGTCAAGGTTTTACTGGTTTTATTAGTGATGATCTCCAAGACAGCTTGCAATTGTATGATTCAGTTGAGCATGTAAATGGGGGTCTGGTATCCCTACAAGCCGTCTTATGCCCAAGTGGCAGGCCCATAGTATTGTATAACTTTTTCAGGTGGCCGTTTATCATCTTTTTAATTATCTACAGCTATGCTTCGCTTTTCACAGGAAGCATAGACAGGGAAGCCTAGGAGTTTGCGTGTTCTTACTAGCAGTAGGAAGAAAGATGGTTTACTAGTGCCAATAACACACTACCTGTCCACTGGTCAGGCAGCTTAGCGTAGGCTCTATGTCCACATATCCAGTATAGCCCAGTGGGGGCTGTCTAGTCCTGGTGGGATTCTGGGTGGGCCTAAATGGTCTGCAATTTTGGAAATTTACTGAATGGATTTTTCTCTGTGTGGTTTGAACTCCACCATGTAGTCTTCCTACAGGAAGGGTGGAGTTCTTTCCCACTCTTGCTATACAGTATTGTCTAATGATTGAGGCTTTTAGGACCTAGAAGTGATCAGGGTGATGCTTTTGGCCTGGGAATTCATCAGGAACTGGGTCTGTAGGTACTAATTCTCGGGCTTTCTATGGCCATTGATCTCCTATTACACTTCCTCCACATACATAACATGAAGTGATACTGAGAGACTGGGCTACATGCTCAACTAATTGCAAAAACAAATTTCTTGTTTTTCCTGGAATTTCTGGTACTGGCATATTTAGTTTATCATAGAAGGTTTGAAATACTGGCTCAGGAGAGTGTTTATAAACTTTTTTCAAACCACGACATTTACTTGAAGATCCAGTCCGGCTCCATCAATTTTTAGGGTTATACATTTTCCTTTTTTCTAGTGAGGATTAAGGAGGTTAGTTATTACTAGTTCTAAGGGGTTACACTGACCACTGGTACAGGAAGGGCCACTTTTCCCTTGCTGAAGGTGGACAGGATTTTTTTATTTTTTTATTCAAGTAGTCTAAATGACACAAGACCAGTATCTACATTTATTTTTACACAGTCCTAATTCATGATAAATGTGCTTATTTTCTGCCATATAGCCTCTTTCCTAATTAAGAGAACCACATCCTGTTTTTAACTAATTATTATTAATGACAGCACAGGCGTCAAATTTTGAGGTGACTTGTTTGGGCACCTCTTTTGTTTTCTGTTTTGGCTAACACTTTACTCATATCATTTATGAGCCCCCACCAGTCTTCAGTTCTCAATCTTATTTTAAAAACTGTGGTCATGGGAGGCTCAGATGGATCATAACACACATCAGGTTGGTCATTTCCTGGGCTACATACCTTGTATAGAATAACATTACACAAACAAGTTCTTTTTAGAATTCCAGTACACTTACAATAACCGTAAAATAATAGGACCGTAGCAACCTTTTGTCCTATCTGAGTGACTTGATGTATACACTGGGAACAGCCCTTAGTCTGAGGAAGGTCAGTGGAAGTCCTTATTGTGCAAGTCCAAATTTTAAGGAAAATGAGTCCTGTGATGAGTTTCCCCATGCTTCAGCCATGCGTGGACCAGTCAGCTTCCGGGTGTGACTGGAGTAGGGCTTGTCATCTTCTTCAGAGTCACTTTGCAGGGGTTGGTAAAGCTGCTCCTATCCACGTACAGCTCCCAGTCTACTGATGTTTAAGGATGGTCTCAGAGGTTAGGCCCACTAGAATAAATTGAGTCCAATACCTCTACATAGTTATGTTCAACTGGGCTCTCTGATATCTGGAGCAAGGTGGCGGGGTTTAGAATGTTGTAAACTTCAATGGTTATGCAGGGATTTTCACAGAGCAAGCTTTGGTATCTAGTTAGTCTAGCATTCGTTAGCTAAGGATGTCCTTTGATATTTATTAAAGTCACCACAGCATGGGGGGACTTTATGTTTAGGTTTTGCCCAAGAGTTAGCTTATCTGCTTCTTGTGCTAACAGGGCCATTGCTGCCAGGGCCCTTAGACGTGGGGACCAGCCTTGGAAACCCCGTCTAGCTGTTTTGAGAGATAGGCCACTGGTCTTGGCCAGGGCCCTACAGTCTTGGTTAAAATTCCAACTGCCATTTTTATTTTTCTGACACATAGAGTGTAAAGGGTTTTGTCAGGTCAGGTAGCCCCAAGGCTGGGGCTGACATGAGTTTTTCTTTTAACTCATAAAAAACTTGGTGCTATTGGTTGTAATAGATGTAGTTTATCTAATCTACATTTTTATTAACTGTCACCTACTAAAATATTGACTTAAATCCTGTAGCTATTTGATTTCAAGCTTTAAATTGATCTGATATTACTTGTGGGGCTCCAATTGCATCTAGATGTGAGAGTTGAAAGACCCATAAGGGGCTTCTCTCACTTTACAATGTCTTATTTTTTCTCCCTCTGGTTGATGAAATGCCAGGGTGAAAGGGATAGCCAAATAGACTAAAGCACAAGTGCCACTCCAGTTATTCAGCAGAGTCCCCAGTAAAGGTCTACCACAATACCACCACACATCTGCTCAGGGATGAACAAGGGCTGACTGATTGATAAGCTCTTGAAAATTCTTAAGCTCCTCACATTCCTTCAGGTCTCCAAGGAATGCTAAGTTTCTTCCCTGTCATGAGAGACACGAAGTGAACTTAGTGTTGGGAGATGGAAGCTGGATGGCCCTTGGGGGCTGACCTGCAGGGTGCCGGACTTCAGGATATAGCAGAGAGAGCTTGGCATGACTTATTTCTCAAAGCTGTAGAATCCTGGAAAAGAGCTACCATGCAGCCTACACCTGGTCGACTGGAGGACCACCTTAGTGGAAGGGGGACAATCTGGGCCTCTGGCCTGCCATGTGCACAAGCATAACAATTACTTTTGTTTAACGTGCAGATGGAATATTCGATCCATTTTAACCAGGCATTTGCATCTTGGTATCTTGTCTTTATTGCTAAAGTTTGTTTTAAGTCTTTAACATCTATGATCCTCTAGTAAAATGAATGTATGATTTTAGGAAATTACAAAAACCGGTTGGGGCGGTCCATCCTTGCTCTTTAGTGGTCCACAGAATGTTGGACCAACTATGGCATAAAAGCTCTACATTCGGGGCAAAGACTCCTGGTTGGTACTGGGCTCTTTATTGAATCTCCCTGGACTAAATGGTCCTAGTATACTAATGCCCAGTCTGAGGAGAGCCAGGAGGGACAGAAGTACTTTTCTGAAGTAGAAAGCTGTCTTTGACTTGGCAAGTCTCCACAGGGTATAACAAGGCAAGCATTAAATGCAATAGTTTGAGGCAAAATTGACTTGGTTATGTTAATAACTAGATGGTTAGCAATAGAATGAGGAAAGAAGAAAGAGTAATAGAATAGAAGAAAAGAGTTAAATTTTTCTTAGCTTTAGTTTGGTAGGGTTTTTCCCTGGGACCATGGCCCATGACTCTGGAGTGGGTGGCACTTTCTTGACTGGTGTGATGAGTCCATCCTTTTATGCTGTATGAACAGCAGTCTTGGTGGTTAGCAGCACAAGGTAGGGTCCTTCCCAGGCTGGCTTGAGTTTTTCTTCTTTCCAGCCTTTGATGAGAACATGATCTTCAGGCTGGTGCTGGTTTACTGGAAATTCTAGGGGTAGTACACATGCTAAAATACTTTTCGTTTTTGAGGGAAAGGAAAGTGGAAGATAAACCAAGTATATAATTTTTAAGAAACTGACCTTTTGTTTTAAATGTGGGGACCTTGGCAGGGGACTTTATAGTCCTTAGTGCCTTTTTACTGAGAAATTTCCTTTAGCACCTATTTTTTATTAGTTTTTAAACCAAAGAAAGCCAAATACCATTTTACATACAATGCCTTTTGTATGATTTTTATACCGGATAAGCTAAATTTTATCTTTATATTAGTGGGTTACTAATGTTAAACCTAATTTTAATAAAACTGTATAGACATATTTATCCAATTTTTAATGTTTGGCCATAAGGTAAGATTTTATAGACTCTTTTTAACCTTTTATAATTTTTGCTAAAGAGCAGGTTGGTGATTTAAGAAAAACCTGCTATGATTTTATTTTCATGTCCAGTTTACAGAAAAATTGGATGATACCTCTTTAACTTCAGCTAATGTTTACACACAGAATCTTCTTTCCAATTAACATTTTAAAACTTGATTAAACCTTTAAAACAAAGTATTCATATTTTTAACCTTTTAATGTAGGTAAAAATTTATATTCTTATGCCTCCTTATAATTCTTTTACCAAAGGTATATTTTACTTTCCTTATACACCTTGCACATAAACTGTCTTTTTAAAAATTATACAACATTTCTTGCATAAATTCATTTTTTATAATATTTTTCTCTTTCACGACTTTTGCAGACAATTCTTTGACATGCTTTAACTTTCTGACTTATTACAAATATTTATTTCTTTAAACAACCAGTTAATTTATTTCAGGACAAGAATTTACCATATAATACTCTTTTTATATAAATTCTGTCCCCTCTCCCAACTTTTTTCCTTTTTTTTTTTTTTCTCTAACAGAAGAGCCCCATACTTTAAGATTTTTGAGTTAATAAGCTACTTTTTTGCTTTTTTGTGTTTTTTTTTGTTTTTTTTGTTTTTTTTTTATTATTATTATACTTTAAGTTCTAGGGTACATGTGCATAACGTGCAGGTTTGTTACATATGTATACTTGTGCCATGTTGGTGTGCCTGTCTCTTATACACATCTAGATGTGTATAACTTGGGAGGCTGAGACAGGAGAATTGCTTGAACCTGGGAGACGGAGGTTGCAGTGAGCCGAGATCACACCATTGCACTCCAGCCTGGGGGACAAAGGTGAAACTCTATCTCAAAAAAAAAAAAAAAAAAAGCTTTTATCAGTTTTAGAATATTAGAATATATTTTCTACTCCTTGTCTTTTAAGAATATTATCCAGAATGGACATTGA
>NW_012107997.1:934063-936345 GCF_000951045.1 Mandrillus leucophaeus | reverse complement strand
CTTTTTTTCTGTTAGCAAAGTAGTTGCTGCTACAGATTGAATGCATTTGGGCCATCCGCAGGTTACTGGGTTAAGGGTTTTTCATAGGAAGGCCTCAGTGCTTTCAGGATACACCCTTGTTTACACTGACAACAAAGTAATATTGGAGCACTATGGGGTTATGGAGAATACCTTCAATTATCAATTACAGGTTTTAAATTTACCTTGGCTTTTAAAGGAATAGGGTACACCATTTTTTTTCTTAACTACTTGTATATATCTCTCTTTCTCTCCTCCTTTCTCTCTTTGACTTTGTCTCTCTCTCTTTGACTTTCCCTTTGCCTCTGTCTCTTCCTCTCTCTCTCTCTGCCTCGCTTATGCTGCAGTTCTCTCAACCGCTGTGGAGAGATCTAAAGCCAGCTGTAATGAAGCATCTGTGTACGGGAACTGGTCTGGGTGCCCTGGCTTTACAGGGTACCTTGTGCCATACCTTTGAAACAAGGGACCTATCCAGGCTTCCTTCTGATGGCCAACCTACCTCTAATGCTGGCCAGTCTATTTACACAAGGTTTTAAGTTTTTCTGGTGTCATAGTACTCCATAGTCTCCCTTAAATCCTTTCTTGAAATTTTTCAACATAGTTCCTAGTAGGGTGGGCTTATTTGTGCCTCACCCATGCTTCTTTGAGACAAAACATCACGCTCACACCACACGCACACCCCAAAACAAAGAACAGGTAAAAAGGCCACACACACACTTTTGCAGTTTACACCAAACCAAAATCAAAACCAAAATCAGAGTACCCAGAAATCCAAGCCAGGTCAAAACCAGAACCAAAGCATCAAGCAATCCAAGTCAAGTCAAAAACAAAAACCAAAGTGCCAGTACAGGCACATCATGGGTGATCAGGCCACACTTCCACCCAAATGGAGTAGGCAAGTTCCCAAGACCAGTCCCATCAAGCAATTTAAACCAAGTCAAAACCAAAACCAAAACCAAAGTGCTGATAAAGGCACGCCATGGGTGATCAGGCCACGCTTCCACTCAAATGGAGTGGGCAAGTTCCCAAGACCAGTCCTGTCAAGAAAGTCAAACCAAGTCAAAACCAAAACCAAAATCAAAGTGCCAGTAAAGGCACTTTGTGCTTTTAAGTGCACACTGTGGGTGATCAGGCCCCACTTCCACTTGAATGGAATGGGCAAGTTCTCAAGACTAGTCTTACCAAGTTTCAGATGTCCGGACTCCAAGTACCAGTTCCTTCCTGGTGTTTAGCCACTGTGTTGATCCTCCACAGGGGCCTGCCACACACTGCTCTGGCAAGGCATCCCACTGGGGCAATTGCCTACCCAGGAGCGCTCTCAGAATCTGTGTCATTCCGGCTGGTCGGAGTCCCCTGCAGTGATGTTCCACTGGGCAGGCTAAAGCCACCTAAGGAGTTGCCTCAACCATCTGCCAATCACCTTGCTTCCTGGCCAGGGAACCAAGAAATGTAGCAGGATGAGCTGCAGACAAAACTCCTTAGACATTGAATTAAAGAATGAAGGAGTTTATTCGGCCAGGAGCATTGGCAAGACTCCTGTCTCAAGAGCCAAGCTCTCGGAGTGAGCAATTCCTGTCCCTTTTAAGGGCTCACAACTCTAAGGGGGTCTGCATGAGAGGGTTGTGATCGATTGAGCAAGCAGGGGGTATGTGACTGGGGGCTGCATGCACCGGTAATCAACAAAACAGAACAGGACAGGGATTTTTACAATGCTCTTCCATACAGTGTCTGGAATCTATAGATAACAGAACCAATTAGGTCAGGGGTTGATCTTTAACTACTAGGCCCAGGGCACAGTGCCGGGCTGTCTGCCCATGGATTTCATGTCTGCTTTTTAGTTTTTACTACTTCTTTCTTTGGAGGCAGAAATTGAGCATAAGACAATATGAGGGGTGGTCTCCTCCCTTAGTCTGAGTTCCTTTCTCTGGAAACCATCGGGCCTTCCAAATAGTATCAAGGAACAGAAACTTACATATCACTGAATCTGGACAATGAGATGCCAGACCCCTTATCTGCCAGAAGACCACTTGCTTCCTGTTGACCAAGTCCTCTTCCTTACCCCTTTCTAATTCCTATTTTCACATGCATGGCTACATTTCTTCCCTGCTATTTAAGTCCCTAATTTTATTTGTTTATTTTTATCTATTTATTTATTTTGAGATGGAGTTTTGCTCTTGTCACTCAGGCTGGAGCAAAATGGCACAATCTCGGCTCACTGCAACCTCCACCTCCTGGATTCAAGCAATTCTCCTGCCTCAGGCTCC
>NW_012107997.1:928225-934013 GCF_000951045.1 Mandrillus leucophaeus | reverse complement strand
AAGGCCACACACACACTTTTGCAGTTTACACCAAACCAAAATCAAAACCAAAATCAGAGTATCCAGAAATCCAAGCCAGGTCAAAACCAGAACCAAAGCATCAAGCAATCCAAGTCAAGTCAAAAACAAAAACCAAAGTGCCAGTACAGGCACATCATGGGTGATCAGGCCACACTTCCACCCAAATGGAGTAGGCAAGTTCCCAAGACCAGTCCCATCAAGCAATTTAAACCAAGTCAAAACCAAAACCAAAACCAAAGTGCTGATAAAGGCACGCCATGGGTGATCAGGCCACGCTTCCACTCAAATGGAGTGGGCAAGTTCCCAAGACCAGTCCTGTCAAGAAAGTCAAACCAAGTCAAAACCAAAACCAAAATCAAAGTGCCAGTAAAGGCACTTTGTGCTTTTAAGTGCACACTGTGGGTGATCAGGCCCCACTTCCACTTGAATGGAATGGGCAAGTTCTCAAGACTAGTCTTACCAAGTTTCAGATGTCCGGACTCCAAGTACCAGTTCCTTCCTGGTGTTTAGCCACTGTGTTGATCCTCCACAGGGGCCTGCCACACACTGCTCTGGCAAGGCATCCCACTGGGGCAATTGCCTACCCAGGAGCGCTCTCAGAATCTGTGTCATTCCGGCTGGTCGGAGTCCCCTGCAGTGATGTTCCACTGGGCAGGCTAAAGCCACCTAAGGAGTTGCCTCAACCATCTGCCAATCACCTTGCTTCCTGGCCAGGGAACCAAGAAATGTAGCAGGATGAGCTGCAGACAAAACTCCTTAGACATTGAATTAAAGAATGAAGGAGTTTATTCGGCCAGGAGCATTGGCAAGACTCCTGTCTCAAGAGCCAAGCTCTCGGAGTGAGCAATTCCTGTCCCTTTTAAGGGCTCACAACTCTAAGGGGGTCTGCATGAGAGGGTTGTGATCGATTGAGCAAGCAGGGGGTATGTGACTGGGGGCTGCATGCACCGGTAATCAACAAAACAGAACAGGACAGGGATTTTTACAATGCTCTTCCATACAGTGTCTGGAATCTATAGATAACAGAACCAATTAGGTCAGGGGTTGATCTTTAACTACTAGGCCCAGGGCACAGTGCCGGGCTGTCTGCCCATGGATTTCATGTCTGCTTTTTAGTTTTTACTACTTCTTTCTTTGGAGGCAGAAATTGAGCATAAGACAATATGAGGGGTGGTCTCCTCCCTTAGTCTGAGTTCCTTTCTCTGGAAACCATCGGGCCTTCCAAATAGTATCAAGGAACAGAAACTTACATATCACTGAATCTGGACAATGAGATGCCAGACCCCTTATCTGCCAGAAGACCACTTGCTTCCTGTTGACCAAGTCCTCTTCCTTACCCCTTTCTAATTCCTATTTTCACATGCATGGCTACATTTCTTCCCTGCTATTTAAGTCCCTAATTTTATTTGTTTATTTTTATCTATTTATTTATTTTGAGATGGAGTTTTGCTCTTGTCACTCAGGCTGGAGCAAAATGGCACAATCTCGGCTCACTGCAACCTCCACCTCCTGGATTCAAGCAATTCTCCTGCCTCAGGCTCCCAAGTAGCTGGGACTACAGGCACACGCCATCACGCCTAGCTAATTTTTGTATTTTTAGTAGAGACAGAGTTTCGCCACATTGACCAGGCTGGTCTTGAACTCCTGACCTCAGGTGATCTGCCTGCCTCAGCCTCTCAAAGTGCTGGGATTACAGGTATGAGCCACTGCACCCAGCCTAAACCCCTAATTTTAGTAGGTCAGGGAAATAGATTTGAGACTGATCTCCCATCTCCTTGGCTGCAGCAACAGACTAAAGCCTTCTTCACTGACAATACTTGTTGTCTCAGTGATTGGCTTTCTGTGTTGAGAGTAGTGGGACTTAGACCAAAGCCTTAGTATTTTGGTAACAATTTCAGTCATGTGACTGAATTTGGGTGGAGAATCCAGTTACACTGTACCTGACTTAAACTGTGAGATAATAAAGATGTGTTGTTTTAATCTAATTTGTGGTAATGTGTTACACAGAAACAGAAAATGAATATGGCCTGAAACTAATATACCTATCAATATACCTACCTTACCCTTCAAAATCAGTCTCACCCCTTTAAGAGGTCGCCTTGAACTCCAAGACAGATTCTGCTGTGCCCCTTGATGCTCCTAGGGCTCTTTTTTGGGGGGTGGGAGGACAGAGTCTCACTCTGTCACCCAGGCTGGAGTGCAGTGGTTTGATCATGGCTCACTGCAGCCTCAACCTCCTCAAGCAACCCTCCTGCCTCTGCCTCCCAAGTAGCTGGGACCACATGTGCGAGCCACCACACCCAGCTAATTTTTTGTATTTTTTGTAGAGATGAGGTCTCACTATATTGCCCAGGCTAGGCTCGAACTCTTGGGCTCAAGCGATCCTCCCATCTCAGCCTCCCAAAGTGCTGAGATTGCAGGAGTGAGCCACTGCACCCTGCCTTTGGCTCTTTGTTAGTAGTTTTTCTCTTATATCTTGCTGTTTTACTGGTTTTGTTTGTTTGTTTGCTTGTTTGAAGTGTCTTTCTCTTCTGTTAGACCATTTGATCCTTCAGGGTGAGGACTATGTCTTAGTGTATTTGTCTGTTTTCATGCTGCTGATAAAGAAATACCCATGACTGGGTAATTTATAAGAAAAAGAGGTTTAATGAACTCACAGTTCCATGTGGCTGGGGAGGCCTTACAATCACAGCGGAAGGTGAAAGGCATGTCTTACATGGCGGCAGACAAGAGAGAATGAGAACCAAGTGAAAGGGGTTTCCCCTTATAAAACCATCAGATCTCATGAGACTTCTTCACTACCACAAGAACAATATGGGGGAAACTGCCCCCATGATTCAATTATCTCCCACTGGGTCACTCCAACAACATGTAGGAATTATGGAAGCTACAATTCAAGACGAGGTTTGGGTGGGGACACAGCAAAACCCTATCATTTAGGTAGGCTTGAGGCAGGAGAATAAGGTCTGGAGGCAGGGAACCTAAGACTGATTTGCACTGACTTCCTAAAATTGAATCAAATGGAAAACCCCACCTCTCCACATCCAAGTAACAAAAGGATCAGAGGCTGCTCCCTCAGCACTGCAACACAGATGAAAAATTGAAAGTACCTCTGATTGGTCCTCTCCTGCAACCAGACTGGTCATGGTTCACTCCTTCATTTACATAGGGTATAACTAAGTAACCAGTGGGAAACCTCTGGAGGGTATTTAAACCCCAGAAAATTCTGTGACCAACCCTCTTGAGCCATTCACTCAGGCTGTTCCCACTCTGTGGAGCATACTTTCATTTCAATAAATCTATGCTTTCTTTGCTTCATTCTTTTGTTGCTTTGTGCATTTTGTCCAATTCTTTGTTCAAAATGCCACGAACCTGGATGACTACTGACTCGTCAGGACTTTCTACTGGTAACAGGCTCTGGACTCTGACATCCCGGGTTTGAATCCTGACTTTGTGACCCTGGGCAGGTTATTTTATCTCCTTAAGTTTCTCGAAGCCTCAGGTTCCTTGGGTAAGATATGGGGATATGAGACCCTACCTTAAAGGGATACTGTGAAGATAAAATGAAGTAATTTATGTTATGCACTTCGCATGATGCCTCACATATAACAGGCTCTCAGCAAATGTTTGTAGAATCAATATATGGGAGAAGGACAGACAGAAGGGCGGCCTGAAGATGTGCCTGGATATGTTAATATGTGTCCCTCCACTTCCAGAAGAATTCATTCCACGAGGGACTCTTTCCTCAATCTGAGCCTCTTCTGCCAACCGCCAGCCTTCCCATGATGTTTTTGTGTCATCTTTTTCCCTCCTTTGTTTGTTTTACTCCCGCTTCTCCTGTGATTGCTCACAGGAAAACATTCCTAGAAAAACCTCAAGAGACCAACTTCTTTTGTGCTTCACGGCAGCAGACAGAGCCTGTGTTCTGTTGGCTGCAGCTGTGCTCCAGTCCCTGAGGGCCTGCGGAAGAGACAGTGTCTCAGGGGGACCAGGCAAGAGGCCAACAGAAAAAGACAATGCTTCAGTAAGTAACCTGGGCCTGAAACTCCAACACAAAAAGGTTATATCACAGGGCAAGTGACCCCTCACCCCTCCTGCCTCACAGACATCCTCGGTCTTGGCTGCCACCAACATCTTTCTTCCCTCCTTTCCTTCTGGCCACCTACAAAACAGTCATATCAACATCACCCCTAACAGTTTCAAAGACACTGGGCTCTCAGGGAAGGCACAGCTTCTCTCTTGGTATGGGGTGAGGGCCATTTGGCAGACAAAAAGAAACAGGCCTGGAGAGGCCTCTGAGACCTCAGTAATTTGAAACAATGACTCCCTACATTTTTACTTATTGCAAAAAACAACATTATAACAACATTAAAACAGATTTGCTAAAAAAGGAAGAAAGATTATTTGTGATCCCACCACCCTAACACAACTATTTTCTTTTTTCCAAATTATCTTCCAGTTTTTGGCCACATGATAGATGTTTGCATACAATCTGTGTTGCCTTTTTTATTTTTTTCACTTAATATTATATCCTAAGTCTTTTCCAGTATTGACATATGATCTTCACATTGGCCACATTTTTTTTTTCCTGCAAATATTCCAGCCAATTAGACTGAGGCACAATTAATGATTTCTTAACCTTTGGGGATTCTTGTCCATCCCCTGGAATCTTTGAGGTTGGCTCTTGGCAAAGCTGTAAAGGAAAGTAAGTTTGGTTTTGGGGCCCATCTGCATCCCTTACAAATCTTCTTTCTTCCCTGCTAGCAGTTCTAGCCTAAGAGTTCTATCGCCATATCCCATTCCCCAACCTGTTCTCTAATATTGCACTGCCAGTCATTGTACTATCAAAAAAAAGTAATAATATAAGTTCCAATTTTTCCTCAGTGTAAAAGCAATACATATGCATGTTGTCCAATACAGGAAACACAGAAAAACAAAAATAAAAATAAGAAGTAAAAATCTGCTATAATCTTGCTGCTTATGATCACATGCCACTGAAGATCCCATTTGTCTGAGTTAGGTATTTTCCTGGACTCTTCTCTGCCTTCCAGCCTCATTTCATCATTGCAACTTGTGTTGCGTAAGTAGGTACATGGCAAATCAGTTGGGGCACCTGGGGTTGGCTAGTTGAAACCACAGAGGAACTTCCTATCTCATACAACGGAAATGTACAGAGGCAAGATGAACTTCAGGACTGGTTTGATCTAGTGACTCAAATATGTCATAAAGGAAATGGTTTCTTTCTAACCATGGTCTTCTGCTTCCCATAGCATTACTTTCTTCCTAAACTAAGCTCTTCTTGTAGTCCAAGATGTCTGTCATATCAACAGCTTCTGAGGCTTCTGGTTCTTGTCTAGCAGAACATGAAAGCATCTCTCCCCCAGCATCTAATAAATTCCTGAGACTTCCTCTGATTGGATCAACGTGGTTCCTATGGCTACCTATGGACCATTCCTAGTGGCAAGGAGGATGGGGCAACGGGCTACTCTGGGTGGCTGAGACCAGTAAGTCTCAAACTCTGGTCTCAGGATCAATTTACACACCTAGAAATTACTGAGGATCCCAAAGAATCTTTTTAACACAGTCTTTCTCTTGATATTTGCCAAATTAGAAATTAACACTGAGAAAGTTTTAAATATTTAACTTAAATATTTAAAATTTAAAATATTTATTAAGTCATTAAAATAATAAATCTGGCTGGGCATGGTGGCTCACACCTACAATCCCAGCACTTTGGGAGGCCGAGAGGGGTGGATCACCTGAGGTC
>NW_012107997.1:916974-927930 GCF_000951045.1 Mandrillus leucophaeus | reverse complement strand
CTGCAACCTCTGCTTCCCAGGTTCAAGCAATTTTCCTGCCTCAGTCTCCTGAGTAGCTGGGATTACAGGCACATGCCACCACGCCCAGCTAATTTTTTGTACTTTTAGCAGAGACAGCGTTTCACCATGTTGGCCAGGCTGGTCTCAAACTCCTGACCTCAAGTAATCTGCCCACTTTGGCTTCCCAAAGTGCTGGGATCACAGGTGCGAGCCACTGCACCCAGCCAAAAAATAACTGGTTTTGGTTGCATGCAGTGGCTCACATCTGTGATCCCAGCACTTTGGGAGGCCCAGGTAGGAGCAACACTTGAGCCCAGGAGTTTGAGGCCAGCCTGGGCAACAGAGGGAGACCACTGTCTCCACAAAAAATTAGAAATTAGCCTGGCATGGTGTTGGGTACCTGTAGTTCCGGCTACTTGGGGGAGGCTGAGGTAGGAAGATTGCTTGAGCCCAGCAGGTAGAGGTTGCAGTGAGCCGAGATCGTGCCACTGCACTCCAGCCTGGGTAACAGAGTGAGATTCTATCTCCAAAAAAAAAAAAAAAAATGCTCCTGTCCTGGATTTGTAAGTAGCCTGAGTGACTCTTTGCTAATCACTATTCAGAGGCTTCTCTGAGATCAGCCACTGACTTGGAGAGATACCAGTAAAGCTTCGAGAGGTGGAGGCTGATCTTAGTCTACTGTTCCGAGATCTCTGTCTTAATCCAGAATAATAGCTATAATAGCTAAGGATGTCTCTGTGGCTGGTGAGAAGGAAGTTTGGGGGTCTGCTTGTCTTGCTCCCCAAGTGGGCCAACCTAATATGAGTGGAGTGAATGAGGTAGTAGGGGCTTAACAGATGTCTTGTGAGGCTTCAAGTGAGCTGTGATCATGCCACTGCATATCACCCATGCCTGGGCGACAGAAAAAGACCCCGTCTCAAAAACAAAAACAAAAACAAAAAGCTACTATTTCCCAAAACAGAAAGATTAGTGAGAAAAATGACTTTTTTTTTTTCTTTTTCTTTTTCTTTTTACTGAATCCCAAATGTGATAGTAAGTTGTTGTTTTGTTTTGTTTTTTAAAAAACACATTTTTGGAAGTCTCTTTAAGTCTAGCTTAACAGAAGACAGCTGGATTTTTATATCTGCTTCTGTATTCAATCTGTTGCAAATTATTTTGGTTGTAGCACATGAAGAGAACTCGGCCTCACATTGATTTGTAATTGGAAAGTTACAAGTATTTTAAACACCTTTTAAGATAATTGTGAATATTTGTCTTTGATACTACACCAAAACTCTACAAGAGGTTGTTTTTAAATGTTTTTTGCACTGTGGAATCTGAAAACTTCTCTGTAAACTTCTATTGTTAAATTAAAACCCATTGTCTGCCTTGTACTTTAAATGGATCTTTACTCATGGATGACTTTGTAACATCATGTGTTAACCATTTGGAAGGCAATGATTCACTGGGTAAATGTAGTTGTTATACATTATCCAGTATCCAAAAATCACATTCATTAATGTCACCATTGACCTCATCAGAAAGTCCTTAAATATTGAGAAGCCGTGAAGCTCATGGTGATGCACGTTTTCCAAAATTCTAAATTTCTCTTGGAAAGTTGGAATTTTTTCATTATTGGCAACAAATAGTCCGTTGTTTTCCTTGAAGACACAGGCTCATTTAGTTCATTTTCAAGAAAATACGTACCAAATACCCAAGTCAGAATAATCATAGTTTATCAGACATTTTCTCAAGTAAAAATGGTGTTCCATAAAGAAAAACAACAAGTTCAGCTTGCAATTCAAACAATTGCACATGTGCTTTTCTAAGTTAGAAAATGATCTCACTTAGACAACCATGTTACATAGACAACTATCTTACATCTGTTTGCAGCAAAAGTACTTTACATGTAGTTTTCGTTTTGTCATATTAAATAATAAAACGCCATGACTCCACTTTGGGAGGCTGAGGCAGGTGAATCACCTGAGGTCAGGAGTTCAAGATCAGCCTGGCCAACATGGTGAAACCCCTTGTCTCTACTAAAAATACAAAAATTAGCCAGGCATGGTGGCAGGTGCCTGTAATCTCGGCTACTCGGAAGGATGAGGCAGGAGAATTGCTTGAACCCAAGAGGTGAAGGTTGCAGTGAGCTGAGATTGTGCCATTGCACTCCAGCCCAGGCAATAAGAGTGAAATTCCATCTAAAAAAACAAAAAGCCATGACTCAAGTTTTCAGATTTTAATAATTTTGGTGCCACTGCCTTGATTTCTGAAGGTGCCAGTTGTTTGACCCACCTTTGTTTTTGTTCTGTCAGTCAAGAAGGTAACTGATGTCTTAGATTATTATGAGATAGTTTTGATTTCAGAGTTCCCCTGAAAGGTCCTCAGGGACTCCCAGAGGTCTTTGGACCACATTTTGAGAACCCCTGGCTTAGACCAATCAGAACCCTGTCATAGACTGTGGTAAACTCACTTAAAAGGTATGTTATATCACAAAGGAGGAGGGTCGATGGATGTTGGGGGCAACCACAAGGCCTGCTATGAGAATGACCAATCAGCATAAGTAAAGAATTAGGCCAGGCGTGGTGGCTCACTCCTGTAATCCCAGCACTTTGGGAGGCTGAGGCAAGAGGATCACTTGAGGTCAGGAGTTCGAGACCAGCCTGGCCAACATGGTGAAACCCTATCTCTTCTAAAACTATGAAAATTAGCTGGGTGTGGTGACCCTTGCCTGTAATCCCAGCTACTCAGGAGGCTGAGGCAGGAGAATTGCTTGCACCCAGGAGGTGGAGGTTGCAGTGAGCCGAGATCATGCCACTGCACTCCAACCTGGGTGACAAAGTGAGACTCTGTCTCTTAAAAAAAAAAAAAAAAAGTGTTGCTGTCCTGGATTTGTAAGTAGCCCGAGTGACTCTTTGCTAGTCACCATCCAGAAGCTTCTCTGAGATCAGCCACTGACTTGGAGAGATACCAGTAAGGCTTTGAGATCTAGAGGCTGATCTTAGTCTGCTGTTTGGAGATCTCTGTCTTAATCCAGAATAATAACTAAGGATGTCTCTGTTGCTGGTGAAATGGAAGTTTGGGGGCCTGCTTGTCTTGCTGCCCAAGAGGGTCAACCTAATGTGAGTGGAGTGAATGAGGTAGTAAGGGCTTAACAGATGTCTTGTGATGCCGGGGCAGGAGGTAGCTTCAAGTTCCTTTTCTTCCGCACCCCCACCTTACACCCATCCTTGGAAGCTGGGATAGTGCTGATTCTCATGGCAGCCATAATGCTATCAGGCCTGGCTTTGCAGACAAGGGGAATCTGGAAGAGAAGGGTAGGGGCAGCGGAGACAGAGAGAGGTAAAGAGTGTTGCATCAAGCCCATGTGTCAGAGGCGTTTAAACCAGAGCGCCTCCATTTTGAGTGAAGGCTAGAAAAATGAGGCTGGGACTTGCCAGTCCGCATTCCCTGAAAGTTAGGCATTCCTAGCCTCTAGATGTTTATGGTTAAGGGAACAAATTAATAATGCTTACTAAACAGACCCAGACTTGAAAGTGTCCAGATATCCCGATATCTGGAGAACAAAGGCATTCCTAATTTTGCTTTGAAAATAATAATATTGATTATTGCAAAATATGGTCATTAGGAAAATTAATCCTTTATCACAAACCCTTGTAGCAGAAGATATCTCCCCATATATACAAGCATTGCAAGCATTGTACCTTAGTTGGATACGTCCCTCCTCTTATTTTCAGGAATGCTCTGCTGGAGTGCAGTGGCGATCTCGGCTCACTGTAATCTCTGCCTCCCGGGTTCAAGCCATTCTCCTGCCTCAGCCTGGTGAGTACCTGAGACAACAGGCTTGCGCCACCACGCCCGGCTAATTTTTGTATTTCTAGTAGAGACGGGGTTTTGCCATGTTGGCCAGCTGGTCTGGAACTCCTGACATCAGGTGATCTGTGCGTCTCAGCCTCCCAAAGTGCTGGGATTATGCGTGAGCCACCGTGCCCAGACACCACTTTACTTAATAAACTTGCTTTTACTTTGCACTGTGGATTTGCTCTGAACTGTTTCTTGCATGAGATCCAAGAACCCTCTCTTGGGGTCTAGATCGGGACCCCTTTCCTGTAACACATGGACCTTGGGCTGATCTCCAAGATTAAGAGGGCAAGGTACTCAGCAGCTCTGCCTGGCTAGCCTCGGCCAACTTACCGGATTTAAATCGCCCAGTGACAGTTTTTCCTCCAATATTTTCAAAATGCTCCCAATATCCTCACGTTAGAACAATCCAGAAATAGTCTTATGGTAAAACCCTTTTGGGAGGTGTGAAAGTAGAGTCCTCCCACTGTTTCCTTCACAACGCTTTTTGCCCCAACCTCGATCGCCCAGGCAGCACATTTTTTTCCGGCACCCCCACCAAGGGAAGAACAGAGACATCTCCAAACCAGCTGCCCTGCGCCAAGCTGTTACAAAAAAGAGAGATGAGGCTCCCGGTTTATGCAAACATATTTGGCTCGGTGTCTAGGATATTCTTTTTCAAACCCAGAAGGGGACTGCAGGCACACGGCCGTGGCGCTGTGTCTGCCGCTCTGAAAGGAAGTCGACCTCCTTGACTGGCTTCACTGGAGTCCAGTCCGAAAGCACCGGAAAGTTGCAGGCGCACAGTATACGCTCAGCTGTGTCCAAAAAATAACCTATCAATCACTGCCTTAAGCTTTGTTTCCTCCCTGAATTTTTTTATTTTCACGAATATTTATGCTTTTACAAACTGTTTATCATTTCCTCTCCAGAACCAAGAGGGGCTCGCCCCAGCCTGGCCCCCGCCCCGGGTGCGTCCCTGCAGGGGGCGCCCTACTCCGACAGTGCCCACTGCACCGCAGGGCCGACGGGCCGCGTGCCCGGGGGCGGGGCCTCTGCGGAGGCATCGTGCTCTCCGATTGGCCTTCCGCGTCCTCGTGACGCCAGACCCCGCCCACGCGCCCCTCCTCCGCATCTGCGCGGGGGAGCGGCGGCCCACGGCTGAATGGGCGCGAGCGCGGTGCCGGGGGCGGGTGGGGGCGCTGGGTCCGGGGCTGGCTGCCGGCCGGCGCCCCCTCACTAGTATGCGGAGGAAGGCGGCGGGCTGGGCGGAGCGGCGTCCCCTGCAGCCGCGGACAGAGGCAGCGGCGGCACCTGCCGGCCGAGGTACGTGGCGCAGCCCCCTCCTCGGCGTCGCGGGGGCCCAGGGGCTGGGGGCTGCGGCGGCGACCTGTCTCTGCCCGGCTAGGCGCGGCGTTTCCGCCTCGAACCCCGCGGGCAGCGCCCAGGGCACGGCACCCTCAGGCGAGCCCGGCCGGGGCGCAGGCGAAGGGTCGTGGTCCCGGGCCGTGTGGATCGGACAGGGGCGCCCGGGCAAGTGTGGAGGCGGTGGAGGGTGGGGCGGACCGCCGGTTGTCGGGTCCCGCCGCAGTGGCCCTTTCCCCGCAGCTTTCTGCTGCAGCTTGGGATTTAATTCATTGCTGGAAGCTTCGGAGCTAGCAGAGCCGAGTTAACACGTTTTCCTGGGATGGGCTTAGGGGACCCCTTGCAGGGTTACTAGCAGCTCCTGAAACGGCTCTCTGCATCCATCGGGGAGGCGTGATGTGGGGCCGCTGGTAGAAATTCGCCGGTGACCTTCCCTGCACCCTCTCTGCAGCCAGCCTTGCAGAGAAGACAGGTTTTGGCGACCTTTTGATTTCTTCTGAATTGTAAGCCGTGGCTTGACGCGGGTGTGCATTCGTTGTACGCCTTGCGTGTGTAAGTAACACAGGGTTTTCCGAGAGCATCCCCGAGGAGCCCTGCCCCTACCCCACACCAGCTTGGTGACCTTGGCAGACACTGATCCCGCTGTGGGGCTCCGGCTCTTGGTCTCTCCTGAGAAGCTTACCCTTATGGCCGAGGTCCGTTCCAGGCCCCGGGTTTTTCTAATGACAAAAAAAATACGTTTACGAGGATAGAGGGTCCCGCAGAATCATTAGCTGACTCGGAAGACGAATTTTGTATCTTCATGTCTTAAGTCATGCATGCGGCCTTTGCTTAATTAGGCATCGTTCATTTGAAGGGGGAAAATGGTTTTATGTGCTGCGCTTCATCTGGCACCGGTGGTTGCCTGCTCCTCGTGCCAGAGCCGTGCTGGGTGTCACAGAGAGGAAGGAGACTCGTCTCCTGCCCTCTGGTGTTTAGCTGCCCTCCCCCGGGCTTATGGCTGCTAATCCTTTTCAACGGAAGGATACAGCTGCTGAAACTGTGGAAGAGGAATCCATTTCTGCTGCATGAAGGGGCACAGACTTGAATACAGTCAGGACAGGTTGTGGTTTCACTTGGGTAATCCTGAGAGCTTGACAGCTTCGAGGAGTGTGCAACATTGGTAGTCACAGAGCCTGGAAGCACCTGAATTCCAGCTGTCACTTTGAGAAGGAGATTCATACGAACTGCGAGAGCATATAACCAGCATGTCTTGAGTCTTTTACCCGTGTGCCTGTTATATGGGTGCTGCTGTTTTTGTAAGATGAAATGACCCTTGGATATTCTTGATTATGATCAGCGTTTCTTCGTCTAGGCAAGAAAAGAAATAGGTGAGATAGGAAGGCATGAAGGGGCTCATGGAAGAGAGAGGGCTGGCAGGCATAAATTCTGAGAGCTCACATTTACGACTGTTTAGACGGTTCTTATAATTTTGGCATAAATTGTAAATTGTTGCATGTTACCAAAATAGATTGGTGATGAATGTAAAGGATATATCCATGGCAGAATAAGAACACACTCTTTGTTCTTTGGTTTGCCTCCTCTGGTTCTTCTCTGCTTGCCTTGTGGGACTGTTTGCAGCGGTGAGGGGAATTTATCTAGCAGGTTGACTCTCAGGAGGCAGTGAATGAAAAGAGGTTAGTGAGTCCTCTGTGGGAGTCCATTCCAGGTCCTGGAGGGCTGAAGTGGGTGTCTTGGAGCCAGCAGTTTCTGGGAGAAGGGATAAGGCCCTCACCTTCCACACTCTCCTGGCTCCTGAGGAGCAATTTAATCCGCACTGCCTGTGGACACGATGGAGGACTGAGATCACTCCCAAAGGGTGTGCTCCGTGGTTTTAGTCTGCTGGGAAGCTCTGGCAGAAGTAAAACAACTGAGAGTATACACACGTTAATGATGCTCCGAGCTTCCTAACTGCTGAGGAAGGAAAAGCAAGGGCTGGATCAGTGTGGGTGGCATAAGTTAGCAGAGGCATCCAAACTGGGGTGAATCACAGGCCTGGTGTGGGAGGAAACCATAAATATGTTGGTGACACGCAGGCTCACCCAGGAGACAGCCAGCTTAAGCACATGTGCAAAGGAGAAGCAAGTGATATGCGTAAGGGAGCAGGAGAAAAGTCAGCTTTGAGGCTTCAAGGACACTACCAGGCTTGTCTTACCTGGACACCAGACAAAGGTTTCTTTTTTTTTTTCTTTTTTTAAAGTATAGCATAGATACTAGGAAAGTAGACATACCATAAGTGTCCTGCTCAATGAATTTTCCAGCCTGAACATGCCCATGCACTCAACACTTAGATCAACAAACAGAACTGACCGGGACCCTGGGAGCTCTCCCTGTGTTGTACTCCAGTCATGGCCTCCCCCAGGATCAGCCTTGAACTCCTGGACTCAAGCAATCCTCCTGCCTTAGCCTCCTCAGTAGCTGAGACTACAGGCGCACACCACCAGACCCAGCTAATTTATTTTATTTTATTTTTGTAGCGACGGCTCCCACCATGCTGTCCAGGCTGGTCCCCAACTCCTGGCCTCAAACTGTTCTCCCACGTTGGCCTCCCAAAGCGCTGAGGTTACAGGCGTGAGCAACTGTGCCCGGCTAGTGTATGTCTTCTTTCCTTAAGCATTGAGTTTCTGAGAGTCACTCATGGTGCTGCCCATGGTTGAAGCATGTTCACTCATTGGTGATAGGGGCCATCGGGTGAATATACCACATAGTCACGCATTGTCAGTGACATTTGGGCAGTTTCAGCATTTGTCTGTTACAGAAAGTGCCACTGTGACCACTCTAGAGTCTGGCTTTGGTACATATGTGTATGCATTTCTGATAGGTCTATACCTAGGCGTGGTATTGCTGTTTTAGGAGCCCTGGGCACACCTATTTTATTCCAGTTTTGAAATGACCACATTGATAGTTCCTGTTAGCTGATGAGGGCGACAGTTCTAAGGAGACTGGGGCAGGAATCAGGAGTCCTTCTAGCAGTCAGGATCAGTTTCTACCTGGCTGTGTGTGGTGTCAGTAAGTGTCGTCACCTATAGGCCGCAGTCTCCCAGTGGGTCAGGCAGCAGGGCAAGCTGAGCTGTGGGGAACCGTTAGCTCCTAAAGAGCCTCGACCTAAGGGAAGTGTTTCTCCGATGAAACTGCCTGGCTTGGTCTCAACTCCCACCCTTCTTGCTGCAAACAAACCCCCGCTCTTTGAGCTCTCATAATACTGTACTTCCTATACTTTATGTCTACTTCTCTGGCCTGCTTTCTCTGCATTTCTGCTCAAAATTATCTGTGACCTAGAGGAAAAGCCCATTTCTTATTTGGGTTTTTGAGGCCATGTAAGACATTTTTGTTGTCCTGTTATTACAGCATGGAACAATATTCAGAATTAAGTTATTGGATGGTTCACCAAGTCCTGTACCCATGAATTCTTTCCTTTTTTCCTTCAATTTTTAACATCTGGAATTATAACACTTAAGTATCATGTGATAGGATAGGATCAGTTTGATAACAGATTAGAAAGGTCTGCTTTGGTGGAATAGTACTTCTGTCTTTTGACCGTTAAGGCTGTGTTTAAGACCATGTCTTTTTCATGATTCAGGGCTTGTGTGTATTGAGTTCTGAGCAGGGGCAGTTTTTCTGTTACACGTATCGTTTCTTCCTCAGCCTTCCTCTCTCCTCAGCCTCTGCATTTTTATCCTCTTCTGCCCTGTTCTTCACCCCTTTTTTGCTTTTCATAAACATCTTATTCTCATCTCTAATCTATACTCTAGCAGAAGAGAGTAGGACAAGTATGGCCTCTGATACTCTCCTCTCTTTGCTTGTCACTTTCTGCAATCTAGTTGTTGTCACCCAGGACTTGGGAACTGATGTGGGCTTCTTGCTCATCCTTCCTCTAGATCACTACTGTCCAGTGGAAATATAACCTGAGCCACACATCTAATTTTATATTTTCTAGTAACTACATTTTAAAAATTGAAAAGAAACAGGTGGATCAAAGTTTCAATTTCCCAAAAAGTTTCCATTTCTAAACTCTTATGTACCTAATAACACAGCTGCACACTATGTAAATTATTAATGAGCTGCTTTATACTCTGCTTTTCACGGTAAGTTCACTCCCTGCCCCCACAAGTGAACCCACATGCTACAAAACATAGATATGACAAAAAGAAATAAATGCTTTCCTACTCACTTTATTCTCATCTATTGTAGACATGTTACATATACTAACTAATGTAATTTTCACCACAACCCTAAGTGTTTGGTGCCATTGTCATCCCCATTTTATAAAGGAGGGTATTGAGGAAGAGAGGTTAAGAAGCCATAGGGGGCAGAGCTGGGCTCAGACTCAGGCAGTCTGGCCTGGAGGTGGTAAATGAAGCTGTTGTATCCATGTCTTTGTGGTCTGTAGTGCATTTCCAGCCTGCCCCGTGGAACAGCTCCTGGTGAAGTTGGCCAGGATGATCTCAGGGGCCTGAGAGATGGCTCCATCCTGTCAGGTGAGTGCACTCCTGGGCAATGCCATCATCGCTTGCTTTCAGTTCCATAGCAGTCTCCTAACTGGTCCTGCTTCATGAGAGGACTTCCCCATCTCCAGTCCAGCCTCGAGAGAGGTCTCCAAAATCCAGTTCCACTTTAAACCACCCCACCACCGGTTGCTCCCTTTTATGCTTAGAGTAAAATTGTGGCCCCCTGTGGCATGGACTGCTTGCTTTTCTAGCGTCTCAGGGTGCTGTGCCCTCCTGGGTAGACCCTTTAGGCACACTGCACTTGGCATTCTTTAGGCACGCTGCACTTGACATTCTGCCATCTGTCCCCACTGTCCCTGCTCCCGAGGCACCTGCCTCTCCCATCCCACTCCAGTTCCTATTCAGACCTGGGCAGAAACATTCTTTCCTCTGGGAGCCCTTTCCTAAGACACACATTGTATTATCACACTGCTGATAAAGACACACCCCAGACTGGGCAATTTACTAAAGAAAGAGGTTTAATTGGACTTAAGGATCCATGTGGCTGGGGAAGGTCTCACAATCATGACAGAGGGCAAAAGGCACTTCTTGCATGGTGGAGGCAAAAGAGAAGGAGGAAGAAGCAAAAGTGGAAATCCCTGATAAACCCATCAGATCTCATGGGACTTATTCACTATTGTGAGACTAACACGGGAAAGACCGGCCCCCATGATTTAATTACCTACCCCTGGGTCCCTCCCACAACACGTGAGAATTCTGGGAGATACAATTCAAGTTGAGATTTGGGTAGAGACAGAGCCAAACCATATCGTTCCTTTCCCGGCCCCTCCAAATCTCATGTCCTCACATTTCAAAACCAATCATGCCTTCCCAACACTCCCCCAAAGTCTTAGCTCCTTTCAGCATTAACCCAAAAGTCCACAGTCCGAAGTCTCATCAGAGACAAGCCAAGTCCCTTCTGCCTATGAGCCTGTAAAATCAAAAGCAAGTTAGTTAGTTCCTAGATACAATAGGGGTACAGGCATTGGGACAGCTATTCCAAATGGGGGAAATTGGCCAAAACAAAGGGGCTACAAGCCCCATGCAAGTCCGAAATCCAGAGGAGAAGTAAATTTTTTTTTTTTTGAGACAAAGTCTCTCTCTGTTGCGCAGGCTGGAGTGCAGTGGCATGCAATCTCAGCTCACTGCAACCTCCACCTCCTGGGTTCAAGTGATTCTCCTGCCTCAACCTCCCAAGTAGCTGGGATTACAGGTGCATGCCACCACATCTGGCTAATTTTTTTTT
>NW_012107997.1:893602-916924 GCF_000951045.1 Mandrillus leucophaeus | reverse complement strand
TTTTTTTTTGTATTTTTAATAGAGATGGGGTTTCACTATGTTGGCCAGGCTGGTCTTGAACTCCTGACCTCAAGTACTCCACCTTGGCCTCCCAGAGTGCTAGGATTACAGGTGTGAGCTACCGCATCTGGCCCAAATCTTACAGTTCCAAAATGATCTCGTTTGACTCCATGTCTCTCATCCAGGTCATGCTGATGCAAGAGTTAAGTTCCCATGGTCTTAGGCAGCTCTGCCCGTGTGGCTTTGCAGGTTACAGCCTCCCTCCTGGTCGCTTTCATGGGCTGGTGTTGAGTGCCTGAGACTTTTCCAGGTACATGATGCAAGCTATCAGTGGATCTACGATTTTGGGATCTGGAGGACAGTGACCCTCTTCTCACAGCTCCACTAGGTAGTGCCCCATTAGGGCTCTGACCCCACATTTTCCTTCTGCACTGCCCTAGCAGAGGTTCTCCATGAGGGCCCCATCCCTGCAGCAAACTTTTGCCTGGGCATCCAGGCCTTTCCATACATCTGAAATCTAGGCACAGGTTCCCAAACCTCAGTTCTTGACATCTGTGCACCCGCAGACTCAACACCTCATGAAAGCTGCCAAGGCCTAGGGTTTCCACCGTCTGAAGCCACAGCCCAAGCTGTACATTGGCCCCTTTCAGCCACGGCTGGAGTGGCTGGGACACAGGGCACCAAGTCCCTAGGCTGCACACAGCATGGGGACTCTGGGCCTGGCCCATGAAACCACTTTTTCCTCCTGGGCCTCCAGGCCTGTGATGGGAGGGGCTGCCGTGAGTGTCTCTGATGTCGCCTGGAGACATTTTCCCCATGGTCTTGGGGATTAACATTAGGCTTCTTGCTGCTTATGCAAATTTTTGCAGCTGGCTTGAATTTCTCCCCAGAAAATGGGGGTTCCTTTTCTGTCGCATAGTCAGGCTGCAAATTTTCTGAACTTTTATGCTCTATTCCCCTTTTAAAACTGAATGCCTTTAACAGTACCCAAGTCACCTCTTGACTGCTTTGCTGCTTAGAAATTCTTCCACCAGGTACCCTAAATCATCTCTCTCAAGTTCAAAGTTCCACACATTTCTACAGAAGGGGCAAAATGCTGCCAGTCTCTTTGCTAAAACATAACAAGAGTCACCTTTGCTCCAGTTCCCAAGAAGTTCCTTATCTCCATCTGAGACCACCACAGCCTGGATTTTTATTGTCCATGCTACTGTCAGCATTTTGGGCAAAGTCATTCAACAAGTCTCTAGGAAATTCCAAACTTTCCCACATTTTCCTGTCTTTTCTGAGCCCTTCAAACTGTTCCAATTTCTGCCTGTCACCCAGTTTTAAACCTGCTTCCAGATTTTCGGGTATCTTTTCAGCAATGCCCCATCTACTGGTACCAATTTACTGTATTAGTCCATTTTCATGCTGCTGATAAAGACATACCTGAGACTGGGCAATTTATAAAAGAAAGAGGTTTAATTGGACTTACAGTTCCACATGTCTGGGGAAGGTCTCACAATCATGGTAGAGGGCAAAAGGCACTTCTTACATGGCAGCAGCAAGAGAGAATGAGGAAGCAGCAAAAGCAGAAACCCCTGATAAATGCGTCAGATCTCGTGAGACTTATTCAATATCATGAGAATAGCACGGGAAAGACCAGCCCCCGTGATTTGATTACCTCCCCTGGGTCCCTCCCACAACACGTGGGAATTCTGTGAGATACAATTCCAGTTGAGATTTGGGTGGGGACCCAGCCAAACCATATCACACATACATCCCAAATCTGAAACATCATCTGACACTCTGCCCCCATGTCCAACATACATAAGTTAAAATAGACCTACTTGTCTGCTTTTTAAAATGAAATTATGAGAGTATTTTGTTTCTTGTGGGTTTTTTTTTTGTTTTTTGTTTTTTTTTTTTGAGACAGATTCTTGCTCTGTCACCCAGGCTGGAGTGCAGTGGCACCATCTTGGCTCACTGCAACCTCAGCCTCCGAGGATCAACTGGTTCTCCTGTCTCAGCCTCCCGAGTAGCTGTGACTCTACAGGTGTACGCCACCACGCCCAGCTAATATTTGTATTTTTAGTAGAGATGGGTTTTGCCATGTTGGTCAGGCTGATCTTGAACTCCTGACCTAAGGTGATCCACGCGCCTCAGCCTCCCAAAGTGCTGGGATTACAGGCATGAGCCACCATGCCCGGCCTGTGAGAGCTTTTTGAAGTAGGGTCAGTGTGTGTTTCTTGTTGCTGTCTCCCCAGGCACATACTCCTATTTGATCAAAAATGGGTTGTATAATTAAAAACTGTTATGTCTGTTGGGGAGCCTGCCCAAATGCTGGTTTCCCAGAATTTCAGAGCCAACAGTAAAAGGGATGTGATTGGGGCATAAAAGGAAATTATATGTTTTAGTTAGACCTGAATATATGTTGTTGGTTTTAGAAATGGAAATGTAAATTGTTCTGAGTTTTAAGCAGCCCAAACAAAATCTCCTTTTGTCTCCTGTACAATACATTCTCCCTCTCCTTCCAACCCTAAATTGCCAGGTCCTGCCAAACTCCAGGTTATCACTGTCTCAGTCACTGTCCCTCCAGTTCCTTTTCTAGGGTCATTATTATTTTCTGATTTGGAGCTTTCTGTGACTCCTTTGGTTCTTCTGTTCCTATGAGACATACAGGATTACTGAATACCATGGGTTATTGGAAAAAACTGCCTAGCAAATTCCCCACCTTCCCTTCCCATCCACCTGGACAGGGTGTTCCCTGAATATTTCTAAGGTCCTATTTGGTGATATCACTTTCATGCTCCAAAACCTTAAGAACTTTCACCCTTACTCTTTCTGGGGCAGTGGGCTCTTCATTGTTTTAGAATTTGCTCACAAACTTTCCCATCATCTGATACCCTGTGTTCTCCATTCTGCTCAAGTTTAGTAAAAGCCCCACATGTTGGAGCCTTTGGGTACTGGATCCCAGAATTGCTTTTTGTTAACAGTCAGTTTTGCTGACTTTCGCTTTCTCCTATTAAGTATTATTTATTCAGCCCAACTACTTGTATTTCCTTTGGGTTAAGAGGGAAGTGTTCCATTAAACATTTAGCTTCTAGATTTTGCTTTATTTGAGGCATTCATGGGATTGCCACAGAGTTGTTCTCTCGTAGCAGATTCTGCGTGTATAATATGCTGTCACACAGGCCCACCACAGGAGAGCTATTATGTAAAAGCTTGGTGGGACCCCTAGGGGAGGGGCGGTTTTGGGGCAATTTCTTCAGTTTACCCCTAGGGTCATGTCTTGCTCCCTCTGGCCTCTTTCTCTTGAGGGACACCCGTACCTTTGCCATTAAATCATCTTGAAAAACAGTAACATTTGAAGCCTTCTTGCATACCTTCTCCCCTGCACCTCCCCCTCTTTAGCCTCCTGAATTTGTTACACAGGATGGATCTTGGCTGGCCTAGTGCTATAATAATAGCCCCTCCTGGCTTGGTCACCAAGTCCTGTGGCACCTTCCTCCTCCACATCTCTTGGTTGGCCACCTTCCGGCCTTTCTAGCTGTGGCTCAGATCCTCCGTCACCCCTCACCACACTGATCTCAATGGCCTTTTGACCACCCTGTCCCTTGGCCTCTTTCATTCCAGTATGAGCTCACCACTCTCCTACTTAAGAACCACTTAGGACCATCTCCTTTGTGTAACCTAAGAGGGCCTGGTTCCTTCCTAGCTGCATCTTCTGCCCACTCCTCCCCAGGCCCCAGCATACACCTCTCTCTGTGTGTCTTGGCATTACTTTCCGTCTGGAATGCCTCCTCCTCTCTCTCTTCTGTCTCCAGAGTCTTAGTCATTCTTCAAGGACCCATTCATACATAACCTCCTCAGGGAAGCCTCCCTGATTCCTCTGATGGAGCCTGTGGTTTCCTGCCCAGGATGCGCAAGGTCTACTGTAGCTCCTCTATCACAGCATTAGTTGGTATTTTGAGTATTTGGGCATTTTCAGTTTTCCTAGCTGGATTATTCATTTAAAGAGGAAAGTGGCTGTGTCTTATTTATTTTTGTATTCCCAGTGCCTGGTGTATGGAAGAAGCTTTTGAAATTTTTATTTAAAGGATTGTTAGGTAAACAAAGGAAATTAGACAACCATACAGGCCAGCTCTCCTCAACTGAGGTTCTACAGGAGACTTTTGCCCCAGTACTGTCAGGCAACCATTGTATGTTATGAATTAACTTCTCTCCTTGCTTCTGGAATGATTCTAGTTATAGATCATTCCTGGGAGAATTGAGAAAAATCTATCCTTTTTTGTAGGACTTCATTCCCGAGTGGAATGCACTTTGAATGAGGCTGGTGTAGATAGCATGATCCCCGTCATGGTAATATATCTATGCAGAGAGCAGAAGCTGACAGAATACAGACCAGAATGTTAACAGTGAGTATCCCTGGGTTGTAAGATAACAGTGATTCTTAAATGGTCTGTTCTTACATTATTTTCTGAAATTTCTATTTGTGTGCTAACAGGGTTTTAAAAATATTTCTTGAATAAGGCAAATCAGAGTTTCTAAACCTGTTCATCAGTTGAGAGTAGAGTTCTTGTTTTTAAATGTAGCACCCTACATTGTGCCACCGTGAGCCGGGAATCGCCAAGCTGAGCCACACAGCGTTGCCCTTGGAAAATCAGGCATTGGTGTGAGGATGGCTCCAGCTGTTAGCTCTCTGGACCTGGGTATCTCTTCTTGCTGCCACTGGACACTTTGTGAATTGAAGGGCTAAGTTTCTAGCAGACATGGAAGCACCAATAGAGAAATTACCATACTCCCAACTCATATATACTGTATTCTCAAAAGCAAATCTGGAGGTTATTTCTTTTTTTTTTTTTTTAATAGCTAAGAGTGAACATAAACGGGGGAATTAAGTCTGGTATGAGTCTTACATGTTAATTTTTGTTCATCACCTACTGTTTTATCTAGCCCTAGTTTCATTCCTGAGGTTTGAATTTGTTTGACTTCACACAGTCATGTCCTTCTCCTGCAAGAATCTACCAGTCGATACCGAAACAAGTAGATTTGACGATAAACAGGATATTTACTTAGTCTCTAAGTTTCTCCCATCAAGTCACTATTAATTATGAAGGGAAAATAGTTAACTCGACAGTGGAAAAACCTAGCGTCTACCACCTTAACCCTTAATCGAATCAACATCACATGCCTCCTGAGAAGTGCTTTGAGAAGGGCACAGGATCACTTCTGTGATATTCCAGCCAAAAATGCATAAATTGAATCTAATCATGAAGAAACATTAGACAAACTCTAGTTGAGGGACTTTCTACAAAATAATTGACCTGTACTTTTCAAAAATGCCAAGGTCGTGAAAGAAAAAGGAACTGTTTCAGATTAAAGAAGGCTAAAGGAACATGACAGTGAATGCCAAACGATCCTAGACTGGACCCTGTAACAGAAAATAACATATATACTTGCTGTTTTTGTTCTAAGGCCGTCATTTGGGCTAGTGGAGAAATTTATATAAGGTCTTTAGGTAACAGTACTGAATCAGTGTTAATTTCCTAATTATCATTATGCTGTGGTTGTTTAAAGGGGATGTCTTTGTTTTTAGGAAATACTGAAATATTTAGGGGTAGGTGTCATCATGTCTTCAACTTTCAAATGGTCCAATAAATATGCACACAGTATACTAATGGAATGGCAGCACAAATGTGATAAAATGGTAACAACTGGGGAGTCTGGTTAAAGGGCAAATGGAAATTCTTTGTACTATTTTTGCAACTTTAAGTTTGAAATTATTTCAAGATAACGTTTAAAAACTGCAGCCTCCAGGTTGTGGGTGCTGTGGCCAATCTAGCATCGGAAGCTACTGTGGGGCTTCTCAGTGTCTGCCCTTTCCATGGTCATTACAGAAGTCATGCCCACAACACTGAGCTTTCTTGCAGAATTTGTTTTGTCTCCTCTGGTACCATCAGAAAACAGGGTGGAGGGCCAGACGCGGTGGCTCACACCTCCCAGCACTTTCGGAGGCTAAGGTGGGCAGATCACTTGAGGTCAGGAGTTCAAGACCAGCCTGGCCAACAAGGTGAAACCCCATCTCTACTAAAAATACAAAAATCAGTTGGGTGTGGTGGCGCACACCTGTAATCCCAACTACTCAGGAGGCTGAGGCGGGAGAATCGCTTGAAACCTGGGAGTTCAAGACCAGCCTGGCCAACAAGGTGAAACCCCATTTCTACTAAAAATACAAAAATTAGTTGGGTGTGGTGGCGCGCGCCTGTAATCCCAGCTACTCAGGAGGCTGAGGCGGGAGAATCACTTGAAACCTGGGAGGCGGAGGTTGCGTTGAGATCGTGCCACCTGGCTGCAGCCTGAGCAACAGAGTGAGACTCCATCTCAAAAAAAAAGAGAGAGAGAGAAAGAAAAGAAAACAGGGTAGAGGAACACTAACAGTGTGGCTTTGCTGGACCAGAAGGTTCCTTCTAGCCCCCAACCACGCATTGTCACTGCTATTTTAGGGGACTGCAGTCCTTGTAGCTGCCAGGCATCTGGTCAACCAGCTCTGACCCATACATTTACCTGGTTTAGACTAGCCCTACAGCTGCCCCGAAAGAGGCTTTCCAGGCAGAATATAAGTTTTAAAATATATTTAAACACATGTGAGGGCGTTTATGCACAGAGATCAGTGCACTTCACCAAGGTGCTTTGGTGGAGCCCTTGGAGGGTGTGTTTTATCCAGATCCTCAGCATTTGCCAGTTAAAGATGGGTCTCTCCGCCACCTTGACAGAACTCAGGTTGTATGTTTTGGCAGAAATCGTGAATTTACTATGAATGATGAAGAGGGTCCTTCCTCAGCCGCACTTTTAAAATCCAGTTTAGGGCAACCTTCTACACTTCTGGCTGGAACCTCTCCTGTGGGGAGGGGAGCGGGTGGCAGGGGCAGGTCTTGGAATCAGAGGAGGATCTCTGAGGTGCTGCCTGTAATCATTTTGTGGGTAGGTCTGCTTGTAAGAATTTATAAAGAGGAGTTCCTCCGAAACTCCCCAGCCCCGGGAAGCAGAAGGAAGAACAATGCTGGGCTTCTCTTCCTGTTCCTGGCTTTTCTTTGGAGTTCTCCCTTCCCAGAATTTCCTGTCTCTCAACCTCCACTCTGTTTTCTCCGCCCCAGTGTTCCCCCACTGTCTTTCATTTTTATGTCTTAAATCCATCTTCTCCCACTTATTCCAGCTTTCTGGTTTTCTCCCCTAGATGGCTGTAACATATTACATCCATTGAGTAAGCTAAGCTTCATGTTTCTTGTTCTTCCTTTGAAATGTAGATGAGTGAGAATCATAACATTTTACTGGAGGAAGGGGCCATAGAAATCTTGTCACCCAACCCAGCTTTTTACAGATCACCAAACATCCTCAAAGAGATTGAGTGATTTGCCTGTTATCAAATAGCCAAACAGTTGAGTATTTCATCTCTTTTCTCTTCTCTTAAAAACAAAAACAAACAAACAAAAAAGGCAAGTGTGGTAACTCACGCCTGAAAATTCCAGCACTTTGGGAGGCTGAGGTGGGAGGATTGCTTGGGGCCAAGGGTTTGAGACCAGCCTGGGCAATAAAGCGAGACTCTATCTCTACAAAAAAATTAAAAATGTAGCTGAGTGTGATGGTACACACCTATCATCCTAGCTATGGGAGGCTGAGGCAGGAGGATCACTTGGGCCTAGGAGTTCGAGGTTACAGTGAGCTATGATCATGCCACTGCACTCCAGCCTGGGTGACAGAGTGAAACCTTGTCTCAAAAACAACAAAAAAGAGAGAGAGAGAGAAAAAAAAGATCCATTTGCCATTTTCTTCTGTGGTCGGGGGGAGGGGGTGACAGTCATTTTATACTGTTCCCCTAGCCTTCCCTCAACAAACACATACAGTGGGTCTTGTTTGAAAAAGGATCTCAATCCCTGTTTTCCATGTGCCTGGTGCCATCTGGACATTTAATAAACACCCAATGATTATGATACTTGGACACCTAAAAGGTCTGGTCTTCACAGTGGTCTCTTGTTAGGACCATGGTGAATTTGGGTTAACTTTGTGTGGGGAGATCTAGTTGCAGGCCACTGATCATTCATTCTTCTGTTCATTCATTCTGCAGGTACTTGTTAAATGCCTTTTATATGCTAGGTACTTTTTAGGTTCCTGGATTACAACAGTGAACAAAATGGACAGTCCCTACACTGGGAGTCTTATATTTTAGTAGGGAGAGCAGAGAAGAGGCAAATATGTGTCAGTGGCAATGAATGCTATGAAGGAAAGCAGGAAAGTGGGGGGGGTGGAAGTGGTGTTTTACAGAGGGTGGTCAAGGAAGGCAGCTTTTGAATGAAAACCAGAATGGAGATAGTGAGGGGGGAGCCAACCAGAGGGGCAGCAGAGGAAGGGCAAGTCGAGCACGAGGCACCCTTGGTTGACATGGAGTGAGGAGGAGAGTGTGAGAGAGGTGGAAGTGGAACTGGGCTCTGAGAGTAACCGCCCTTCTGACATCTTTACCACTTCAGTAAAGTCTTGGCGAAATCCCATCATGTGTGCCGGGCACATTACAGTTTTAGAGAATGTTCATATAGTCCAAGAGCTCAGAATTAATTGCCTTAACAGTTTTACATTTATAAAAAGCAGGTAATGATGTGTTCTCAACACTAGAGGAATAGTAGATTTGAAGTAGATTAAAAAGCATGAGAATCATTGAAGTGCTTGCATCTTGGTTGATGGTCAAAATTAGTACAGTGTTGATTGTGCATTCACACAGCAACATTTTAATTTTTTTCATTGCAAAAGGTAGGTCCTTGTAACTCTGCTCAGTTTGTGGGAGAATCTGAAAATATGTAGGCTAAAAATCTGTTGTTAATTACACATGCTTTCCTCCAGCTGTGAGAAACTTGCTGGTGGGCAGGATTTCTCAAAGTGCTGCACCCACATAACACTGGGGAACTTGGTTAACATGCGCAGTCAGCGTCCTCACCTGGAACTACTACCAGGTGGGGCATTCTGGGGATGAAGTGTGGGAATCTGCATGCTTTTCAGCCTCTTCCAGTGTTGTGGGGTTTTTTTGTTTTTATTTTTGTTTTTTTTTCTCTTGAGACGGACTCGTTCTGTCGCCCAGGCTGGAGGAGTGCAGTGGCACGATCTCGGCTCACTGCAACCTCTGCCTCTCGGGGTTCAAGCAATTCTCCTGCCTCAGCCTCCCAAGTAGCTGGGATTGCAGGTGCCCAGGCCGGCTAATTTTTGTATTTTTAGTAGAGAGAGGGTTTCGTAGAGACAGCCATGTTGGTCAGGCTGGTCTCAAACACCTGACCTCAGGTGATCCACCTGCCTCACCCTCCCAAAGTGCTGGGATTACAGACATGAGTCACTGCGCCTGGCCCTCTTCCAGTGGTTCTTGTACATGGGGAGGTTGGAGAATTCCTGGTAGAGATAGTGGTGAGGGTGTTTATAATTTAAACTGAACAAATACTAGGAGCTAGTGGGAAATGGTTGGGTGCGGTCTCAGCACCAGCACTTTCTCAGTGGTTTTGATTTCATGGGTGATATTTCACACTCGTAAGAGACAAATGAGACACTGCCCACTCAGTTGAAATTGGAAAGTACCGTACAGTGGGAGTATTTTTCCTTTTGGTGGCAGGAGTGGCGTGAGATGGTTATAAAGAGGCCCTGCTGCGGGTGCTTTCCTCCTACGTCCGTGTACAACTGTGCACAGCTGTGCACTCTGCATGGGCCAGCTGCTCTGCCTGGGTCAGTGTGTGGATTCAGGCCCATGTGTGTCTGTTGGCTTAGGCACCATTATACAGGTGAGGACACAAACACGTTTTCCGATGAGTCAAGAATTTTTGAGATTGTGCAATCCAAACAAACCTAGAAAAAGATTAGATATTAAAATTTGTATTATCCATGTTTATACCACAGGCAATATTGCGTTGTCTCATTACCCTCATTGACTTTAATAATAAGGCCATGTGGAAATTTTAAGGTATACAATGACTTGATCCCAGTGGTTAAAATCAGGGGTGATTTTGCCCTCCCCCGGGGATACTTGGCAATGTCTGGAGACATGTCTGGTTGACAAAACTGGAGGGGAAGAGAATGAGGACCAGAGATACTACTAGCATCTAGCGGGCAGAGGCCAGAGCTGCTTCTGAACATCCTGCAATGCGCAGGACAGCCCCTAGCACAAACAATTACCTGGTCCCGATGTCATTAGTGCTGAGGTTGAGAAACCCCACAAAAAGATCAATTGAATACCATATATCTGCATTATGATAGATTAGGATTCTAAGTGAGTTTTGATGTAAAAAAGAGTTCCACTGCTAAAACGAGTTTGAAATTAGCAACCTAGATTTTACAAGGATGACAAGCTTCTTGGGAGGACAAGGGAGGACAGGTTGACTTCTGGAATCATAAGAGAGAAGTAACGTGTCAACAAGAGCTCAATAAGCCACAGAGAAGGCCCGGGGCTGGGGTGCTCTTGAGCATTTCCAACTAGAGCGTTGCCCCCTGCCCCACCCCAAGCTGCTGCTCCCTCTTGAGTAGGGGTAGAGGAGAGTTAGGTTTAGAATATGCTTGCACTCCCTGGGTCCTCGCCTCTGGGCCCCAGCCCTGTGGCTGTTGTGGCTGTTGTCATTATACCCATGGGTGGCGTCGGTGAGCCCACCTTGGGAACACGCTCTCTGACCTCACTGTGTGGGTGCTGCGTGTCAGACATGCTTCGGAAGGTCCCTTTTCCATAAAGCTCTCTCCACACTGCTGTAGTTACAGTCTCGTTATTTCTCAGGACCTTGGGTTTCTGGAGAGCTGGGACTTGGTCCATCATCTTGTCTCTACGTCCTCACATAGAGGGCTCCACAGTATGTTGGAGGAATCAGTGAAACTTCTAGAAATTACACTTTTTTGTGGATACAATGGGGGTACCCGTGTTACTTATAATTGGGTTAAAGTGATTTTAAATGCATTTTATTTAGGAACTAGTGTGTTGCTTTCTTAAATAATGGTCATTTCAGAGTCTGAAACTAGACTTGAAATCGGCATATGAGAATTCCACATTTTATTTAACGCTTCCTTTCTTTCTCCTCTGCTCCTTCACGGTCAGTTTTCCCAAAGTCAAGATAGGCCTGCACTTTGTTCTTCCACCTGGGGATCTTACCTGTTTCTAGTAGCCGTTAACTGTCTTCTTTATTCAGATAGCCCCAGGTCCTTTCCTCCAGCTGTGGCAGACCCTACTAGTACCTTTTAAAGCTGCTCTCTCTCTTCCTTTCTTACTGACAGAACCCTAACTTTGGGCAAGCAGCCTGCCCAGCTTATAAAAAGTTCCCAGCCACTCTGCAGCTGGGACAGCCATGTGATGGGGTTCTGGCCAAGGAGATGTGAATGGAAGGCCATCAGGGGTCTCGGGAACAGTTTCCCAGATAAACTGATCTAGGAACTGCTCCCTTCCTGCATCTTCCTTTTTGCCTGATGTCAGAGCCACCCCTCTCTTCCTATGTCTCCCTCTCCTCCAGCCTGAATGGGGCAGAGGTTGGCCACGTGCTGATGCTGGAAGAGCAGAAGATGCCAGGAGCTGGGGACTTCCTGACGTTGCAGATCTGCCGCACCAGCCCTGGTCTGCTTGTCCCCAGACTTACTGTTCTGTGAGAAAAATAAACCTCTTCTTGGTTAAAGGCCGCAGCAGCCAGGTTTCCATTACCCAAAGCCAAGTGCAACCCCTGACTGATGCTCCAGCTCAGGTCCCTCCTGGGGTATCAGGCCTGGTTCTCAGCTGTTTGTGGGATTTACCAACCTAGCAGCCCACAGGCTTTTGGGACTCTGCAAGGCGAAGCTGAGCTTAGTGTCTCCGTGGCGTTTTCTCCTCGTGGCCTCTTTCTACAGAGGGCTCCTCTGCCCTCCTTGTGACCTGAGTCATCCTCTCCCTTGACTCTCGCCTCATCTGTTCCATCCCAGGTCCTATCCATGCTGAGCCTATGGTGCCCAGAGTGCTGTGGTAGTCCCTCAGCAGCCTCCCTCCTCCCTTGTCCCCGCTGCTGCCCCATGATTTTCTCCACGTTTCATGTCCCCTTCCTGAATAAAATCCTCCAGGGCCCCTCATTATCCATGATCTTCCTGAGCTTGACCTTGATCTACCTTGACCTTGCTGACCCAACTTACCGTCCTAGAAGCAGAGCCTGGGACAGGGGTTCAGGGACTCCTGATTTGCTGAGGGAGCTCCCAAGATGAAGAGAATAGGGCCAGGCAAAGCTGAGCAAAGCTGTGATCTCAGCCCAGACCTCGGGAGCTTGAATTGCTCTCACAAGGTGGTCCCACCTCGAGGCAAGGGGGCCAGCCTTTAACACGTCAGTCATTTAGTGTCTGGGGATGGAAGGTAGATGTGCAGAGAAGGGGACACCCATGTTCTAGTAGCAGCCAACATTCAGTGGCCACAGCAGGGCCACAACACTGCTCTCGTCCTGCCTGCACCCCCCAGCCCCACCTTGGGGCAGGACTTGCTTGGCCCCTTCATTCTGTCTGCCCACAGCGCACCACGTCTTCCCTCCTCTCGGCCGCCCCCTGTGCCCCTGCTGTAGTTGTAGCTGCTGCATGTTGTCGCTAGGCGACTTTAACCTGTGTGCATCCCAACGCTGTCTTCTTGGCTGAGGTAAGGCTTCCTGCCTTGTCTTCCGTTCTCCTTTGCCAAGTGGAATTCTTCATCTCAAACACAAAACTCCAGCGGTGACTTGAATGGCTGTTTTCTCCCTTCCCCATGGATGGTAGGTCCCTAGTACCAGTCTAGGTGCATGGGAGAGGGCAGTTCATTTGTTCTGCACAGTGGGTGACCTGCTGCAGAAGTTCCAGCCGGCCCCATGCATGTTCCCGAGTACCATCTGGACTTTTTTTTTTTTTTTTTTTTTTGAGATGGAGCTTTTCACTCTGTTGCCCAGGTTGCAGTGCAATGGCACAATCTCGGCTCACTGCAACCTCCGCCTCCTGGGTTCAAGCAATTCTTCTGCCTCAGCCTCCCAAGTAGCTGAGATTACAAGTGTGCACCACCATGCCCAGCTAATTTTTGTATTTTTAGTAGAGATGGGGTTTCACTATGTTGACCAGGCTGATCTCAAACTCCTGACCTCAGGTGATCCACGTGCCTCGCCTCCTGGACATTTTCATGTGGTAATTTATCATCTCAAATTCATCATCTCCACTCAAGGACAAAAATTGACTTCCATTCTTATTTATTTCTCTGATTGGGACCAAGGTTTGTCCCTGTGTGCTTCTGTTCATCACCAGTCTTGCTTTTGTTCTGGCTCAGAGACTTCTGTCGCCATTCCTTCCCCGTCCCCCTCACCAGGGTAGGCCTCAGGCTCCCCTCCTGCCTGGACACCACAGTAGGGAGGGCCTAGGATCCTGCCTTGTTGCTCACCCAGCATGCAGCAGACTAGGCTTCCTAGGCTTCCTTGTCTCCTGCTGTGCTGGGAAGTCCTTCTGCTCTTGGAATCCTCCCACCCCACAGAGTATTCTCTGCTGGCCATATTAGCCTATAAGCTGCACCTGCTCGCCTTCCCGCACAGTCCACTGCAGCCATGTTGGTTTATTCTCTGCTTTCCCAACTTCAGATTTTTGTTTATAACCATCTGTGCACTGGTGTGACTTTACTATTTTAAAATGCAGCCCCCTCCCGACATTACGAATACCCTCCTGTTGTTCCAGGTCCTCCCCATCCTGACCACTTTGCTGCTGGAAAAGCATGGGTGTGGAGGTGGGTAGATGTGGGCTGGAGTTCTCAGCTCTATGTCTACCCATGTGTATCCTCTGGCAGGTTAAATGCGGATAGCAATCCAGTGATATAAGTTTTTTTAGGGTGTGGTGAGATCATATGCAGGCTTATCCCTCTCAATAAATATCAGTGTGCCTTACTCATGCACCAGTAATTATCTCTATAGTTAATTTGGCAATACATCATGTACTGCTTTATGGCATTTATTATACTCTTATATTAAATGGTTAATTCTTCATTTTGAAGAAGTTAAATGTCTTACAAATTGAAAGCCCAAGTTTGCCCTTATATTTCTTCATTAGGGCCTTAAGAATTATTGAAAATACAGAAATAAGTTCTAGTGTTTGATAGCACAGTAGGGTACCTATAGTTAACAGTAATTTATTCTGTAATTCAAAGTAACTAGAAGAGAAGATTTGAAATATTCCCAATACGAAGAAATGATAAACGAGCCTCGGCAGCATAGCGAGACTTTGTCTCTACTAAAAATTTAAAAAATTAGCTGGGTATGGTGGTGCACACCTATAGTTCCACCTACTTGGAGGGCTGAGGTGGGAAAATTGCTTGAGCCGGGAGGTCAAGGCTGCAGTGAGCCATGATTGCACCACTGCACTCCAGCCTGGGCAAAAGAGTGAGAGCCTGTCTCAAAAAAAAAAAAAAAAAAAAAAAAAAAAGATAAATGGTTGAGGTGGTGGATATCCTAATTACCCTGATTTGATCATTGTAAATTGCATGCATGTGTCCAGATATCACATGTATTCCATAAACATGTAGGATTCCAGCACTTTGGGCAGCCGAGGCGGGTGGATCACCTGAGGTCAGGAGTTTGAGACCATGGTGAAATCCCGTCTCTACTGAAAATACAAAAATTAGCTGGGCATGGTGGCAGGCGCCTGTAATCCCAGCTACTTGGGAGGTTTAGGCAGGAGAATCACTTGAACCCGGGAGGCAGAGGTTGCATTGAGCCAAGGTGCCATTACACTCCAGCCTGGGCAACAGGAGCCTAACTCCGTCTCAGAAAGAAAAAAAAAAAGTGTACAACTATTTATCATTTTAAAAAACACACAAGAATTATTTCTTCATATGGGCTCTTTAAGAAGAATCTGTTACATTTTAATATGTGGGTAGAAAAATATAATTTTGAAAGTCAGGCCTTCTCTGCATAAAGGTGGTTGGTGAAACCATGATGCGGAGGCTGTTCCTGGAAACCTGAGTGAGAAGAGGATCAAATTGTTAAGCCCTGGGGATCCTAACTCTTAGGAGATGAAAAAGGAGAAAGAGGAGGTAGCCACAGGACAGAAGAAGACAGGGCAGCCTTGTGATGGTCTGCCAACAAAAGCCTTGGAAGAATGCCTATAACCGCCATCGCCTCCAAAACCCTCATAAAAGACTGCGTATTTATTCAGTAAACAGATACAGATGCCCTTTATGTAACTCTTCCCCATCCTAGGCACTATGAAGGCAGTGGTGTGCAAAGCAGAGACCCCTGCTTGCATGGAATCTGCATTCTAAGTGGGGGAGACAAGACAAACGTGTAATTCAAAAGTATAAACTTATGAAGAATCACGTGTCTCATGATTAGTGTTATAAAGAAAAAAGAAAGCATGCATACAGGAATATCCATATAAGCAATTTTGGTAAGTAGGGCACATCTGTAGTTTTATTATTCTAACCCAAGCATTCACATTATGTAAGTTAACTGAATTAAGGAGAGGGTCTCGTTTGCTTAACTGAACAGAGGCTGTGTGTGCATGTGTGTACGCACGCATCATTGACTGGGTGACGTTAGTGTGGGAAGGTGTTTGTGACACCCTGTGTCTCTAGCTGAAGCTGCAGTGCCAGAACAGATGAGGTGAGAGTGTGAGCCTTCTGAAGGGAGGGGCCTCCGTCATCCTTTGTCCATCAGGGATTCACTCACCATCTCTTTGGAAGCCCAGTGAGGCTTCCATAGAAAGGGAGCAAGCAGCCCAGTTTCTGCCCCCTGAGGCAAACTGGACTTGCTAAGTGCTGACATCCTTTATTTTGCATCTCCATAAATCTGTTTTTTTCCAGTTCAGCAAACGTGTGGTCCTTTCTTAGTGAAGTTCCTCGTGATTTGTTTCTGCTTTTTAAGTCTAAATGCTTAATTTTGGGGGATATTTTTGTCCCATACTAAAGAGATGATCAAGGGGTCCTAAAAATATTTTGTTTGGGTGATTTTCAAATGTCTTTTCATAGCTTAAATTTCAATCATAGCTTAAGGATTTCCTCCCTAAGTGAAGATAGTTTCAATTTTTCAGAAATAGAACTGGTAATGCGTGGAATTCAGGTAGTAAAAAAAAGGAATGCAAAAAGAAATGAGCTCACTCACAATTGCACCACCAGGCCACGCATGGTTACTCACGCCCATAACCCCGACACTTCGGGAGGTGAGGCGGGGGCATCGCCTGAGGCCAGGAGTTTGGGACCAGCCTGGGCAACAGAGAGAGACCCCATCTCTACAAATAAACAACTGGGCACAATGGCACATGCCTATAGTTCCAGCTACTGAGAAGACCAAAGTGGGAGTATTCCTTGAGCCCAGGAGTTTAAGGGTGCAGTGAGTTATGATCACACCACTGCACTGTAGCCTTGGCAACAGAGCAAGGCTCCATCTGTAAAACAACAAAAACAAAACAATTGTTACCACCTGTTGATGTCAGGTGTACTTTCTTCCAGAGGCCTCTACACCTATAATTACCTTAATTACCTATGGCTACATGAACACTCTTCCCCTGCAGTCTGATCATTTTTTACTGGTTAAAAGTATGATTGCCAGCCAGACAGGTGGATTACCTGAGGTCAGGAGTTTGAGACCAGCCTGGCCAACATGGTGAAACCTCGTCTCTACTAAAAATACAAAAATTAGCCGGGTGTGGTGGTGCATGCTGGTAGTCTCAGCTATGTGGGAGGCTAAGGCAGGAGAATCGCTTGAACCCAGGAGGCAGAGGTTGCAGTGAGCCGAGATCACTCCAGCCTGGGCGACAGAGTGAGACTCCATCTCAAAAACAAGCAAATAAAAAAGTATAATTGCCAGCTGGGAATGATGGCTCACACCTGTAATCCCAGCACTTTGGGAGGCCAAGGCTGGTGGGTTGCTTGAGCCCAGGAGTTAGAGACCAGCCTGGGCAACATGGCAAAACCCCGTCTATACAAAAAAAAGAAAAACTAATAATAATACAAAAATTAGCTTGGCATGGGGGTGTGTGCCTGTAGTCCCAGCTACTCAGGAGGCTGAGATGGGAAGATGGCCTGAGCCCAGGAGGTCGAGGCCGCAGCAAGCTGGGATCACACCACTGTACTCCAGCCAGGGTGACAGAGCAAGACCCCGTCTCAAACCAAAAAGCAAAAATATGATTGCTATTGAAATTTATGACACAGTTATTCTAGCAATTAACAAAGCATGTCCCTGATTCAATGTTCGTATAATCCAACCTTCAATTGCCACCTTTTCACCAAACAGAACATCGCAAACAAGAGAAATGAATGAAAACAGTCCAGATGGTGCCAAGGTGATCATGACTTTCAGCTGATAAGCCCTGGCTTCTCCAAGGGATCATGGAAAGGCCACTCCGCTGTTTGTCTGTTGTACCCAGCTTGGCCCTTCTCTTGTGACGCTGAGGGACGTGGAATCCACATGGTCCCTTGCAAATCAGAAGAAGTAATACCTGCTGAGCTGAAGTAGAGGGATTTGGGAAGTCAAACTCATACTGTGGAGGCTAAAGCAACCCCATCTTGGATGCTAATCTGGATGTTGACTTCTGACCCCAGTCCCAGGAATGCTTCTAAGGTTTCTACATTCACATACTTACTGTAAATCTTGCCCTTAGGTCAAAATAGTCTTGCAATTATACCATAAGTCCTGCCCTTCAGCAAATTCTTGCATTTTCCTGAGGGTTGGATGTCAATGTCCTATACATTCCTTCAGTATGGTATATAAGACCTGGATGTATAAGCCCTCATTCTGGGGAGTAATAGCATGGGCAACCATTATGCTGTCTTGCCGTCACCCAGGACATGGCCTCTGTTTGTAAGTCCCCATCACGGGTTTCTTCCTGAGAAACTAGATTTGTCAGCCTCTTCCTTGGCCTATGGGGGTGGGCTTGCATATGCCTGCCCACCACAGAGCACATACCTTTAATAGATATATGCCAGGAGATAACTACATGTGTAGATGCATAGATTTTTATAAAACTGCCTTTTTCTTATATTTTTCAGTGTCAATAAATGTAAGTACTGAGTACTTTAAGCTAGTGCTTCTCAAACTTTAATGTGCACAGAAATGTCCCGGGATCTCATTAAAATGCTGAGTCAGCAAGACTGGGGCGGGGCCTGAGACTCTGCATTTCTAACGGGCTTCCAGGTTACACTGATGCTGTCTGTCAGAGACCCTGCTGTGTAGCGAGACCTTAAGTACTGGAGAGTATTCATGTAGTTTGTGCTGTAATTTACCAACAAATTTCCTGCTGTTGGACATTTTAGATGTTTCATTTTTTTTTTTTTTTTTGTAGAGGCAGGGTCTCACTAGGTTGCCCAGACTGGTCTCAAACTCCTGGCCTCAAGTGATCCTCCCATCCCAGTCTGCCAAAGTGCCAGGATTACAGGTGTGAACTACCACACCCGGACATTTGGATGTTTCAATAGAGCTTATGCTTTATTCTTGCCATTATAATTTCTGTTAACCTTCAGTTTTAGTTTTACTCTTAACCAGTATTGAGAAAATGCTTTTCTTGGAAGTTTATCTTGTTTGATGTCAGGCTACAGACATGTAATGCACGTTTCATTTCATTTGAGATGTTTCTTACCGGGCTGCTGTGTGCCGATCTCTGTCTTAGGTGTTAGGGATACAAAGGTGAACAGAGTTCTGGCTCTGCAGCTCATTCCTCCAGGAGTCTGCAAAAGAAAATTCAGTTCATTTCGGTAAACAGAGATAGGGACGTGCCCAGGGATAGTTGTGGTGTTGAAAAATGACCTCAGAGATAAGGAAAGAGATGCTTGAGCTGGGTTTAAGGATGAAAAGTAGTTCACCAGGCAGATTGTTGGGTGGGATTCCAGATTGTGGGCACATCATGTGCAAAGGCACTGAAGCGACAATTTGGCACATCCAGGTTTCTAACAGTACTTCTTTGTGCAGTGTGATAGACAAGTTTGTCACATGGAGTCACAGAATCTGAAATAAGCTGGGAACCAGTAGGCAAAAATGTATTTTTGAAAGATGGCTTTGAGAGGACAAAATTGAGATCAGGGCATTCCAGGTGAGTGATTTCTATTAAAGACATGTAGTGAACAGGAGAAATTCAGGAGGTATTATCGGCAGGCCCTGGGGATTGACTAGGATTGCAAACGAAAGTCTGGTTGACCTGCAGGTTTTCATCTTGTGGCTGAACAGGTGGTTCAGATGCCAAAGAATGAAAGGAATAGAAGAAAATGCCAGGTTCTGTTTAGGAATGTTGCCTGAGGTGAGGATAGCAAGCAAGTCATTAGGTATATGGGTCTGGGCTTAGGTGAGAGGTCCGCGTTAGAGAGATGGATTTGGTCTTCAGGAAGCCATTGTCACCCCTAGTCTGAAACTTGTACTTGTCACAAAGTTGCTGGAAGTGCCACGGCATCTGCTGCCTAAAAACCCAAGAACCCAAATGCCCACGACTGCTGCAGGAGTCACATGTAGACACCTTCCCTTGCCTGCTACTACTGCTGTCCAGAGCTTCACCAAGTCAGGGGAAAAGAAAGATTATCTCCCAGTCTTTCACCAGCACATCCTAGGATCACAACTTTATGAGAAGCCAGCTGGTAAGAGAGAATTTGGAAAATATTTACAGGCTTATAGTCTGACGGGCAGAGTAGAACAAGAGCCAGAGCACTGTATGGCTCAGCAACAGAGCACCTGGAGGCGGAGGCCCCAGAGTCTTTCTCATACTCTTACCACAGTCATCTTTGTTCTCTGGAGGTCCACTTTGGTGTGAAGTGAGTATCACTCCAGTCATCTCAGAAGCTTCCATTTTAAATATGCATAGGCTACAGGTAGCCTGCTGGTTCCCACCACTTGGCTGACCATACATGAAGTAACCACAGAGTTGTGGTGTTTGAAAGCCTTCCAGGATCTCAGTTGTTCTAACTTCTCATTTAATAAATCAGCAGATTCTTCAGCAAAGGTTTATTATTAAGGCCCTCAACATTTACTGAAACTATTTTGATAGAATTATACATAATGATAAAAATTCTTGCTACACAGAATTAGAATTAAAGAGTTAAGTTATGTATGTAAACATACAGTAGCAGAAAAAAAAAAAAAAACTTGAATTTTTTTCAAAGAAGATGGCAAAACCCTAACGGGAAAAATAAAGTGATTAATGAATGAGATATAACTTCTTCCATCCAACTAAAAACTATAGTGAAGACATTATTTCTTAAATTAATATATGCATTTATTATAATAGTAACTAGTGCCTATATTAGTTAAGATATAACTTTGCCTTTAATTAACAATTCCTTAAACAAGACAAAAGCTTATTCCTCTATCATAGACCAGTCCAGAAGTAGAGTGGCAGGTTTCTGCCCTATGGGGTTGTCCCAGGGGCCCCAGCTCCTTCTCTTGTTGTTCCACCATCCTTGAGTAATGTCCTGTCTGTGTGGTCCAGAGTGGCAGATCATATGTCCATATTTCAGTCAGGAGGAAGAGGGGATAAAGGAGAAGCCAGAGTATGCCCAGGGATGCACCTTGAGAATTGCATAGGATGCTTCTGCTCATATCCCATTGGTGAAAACTTAGTCTCGAGTCCTAGCTCCAGGGAGGCTGGGAAATGTAGTCTTCATTCTGGGAGGTACTATGCCCCCACTAAAAATCCAGAGCTCTATTAAGTTGAGAGTTAGGGGAAAGTGAATATATGGGAGAGACAGACCAATTTCTACTACAGTACCCTTTGGAATATTATTTAGAACTTGAAAATTGTGAATAAAATTATTTCAAAAGAATAAATAGGCAGGCACAATTAACATATTTTTTAAGAAAAGTTTTTTTAAATTGCCATATTCTCATTTTTTCTTTTTTCTTGATGTAACACTTCTGCTTTTAATGTAACTTTCTTTTTAAACTTTTTTATTGTATGAATTTTAACCATACACAGAAATGGGAGAATCGTGTAGTGAGCCCTAGTCCCCATCTCCCAGCTTTAGTAAATTATCAACTTAAAGTTAGTCTTATCTATTCTCCCCGGCCCTCCACTTATCCCCTTCCTGAGTTTTTGAAGCAGATCTCATTTTCGCTCTTTGATCTGTAGATATTTCTGTATGTAGCTCTAAAAAGTAAAAGTCCTTTTTTAAAAAAATAAACTTTAAAGTTTAGGATAGTTGTATTCACATGCAATTGTAAAACATAATCTAGAGAGATTTTGTGTACCCTTTACTCATTTTCCCCCACTGGTAGCATCCTGCAAAACTATAGTATAATATCACAGCTGGAGTCTGACATGGATACAGTCAAGATGTAGAACATCTCCATCCCTTTGTGTTGCCCTTTTATAGCCACATCTACCTCCCCTGCCACAACCCCTGACACTCACTAGTCTGGTCTCCATTTCTATAATTTTGTCATTTTAAGAATGTTAAAAATCAGCTGGGTGCAGTAGCTCACGGCTCTAATCCCAGCACTTTGGGAGGCCAAGGCAGGTAGATCACGAGGTCAGGAGTTCGACACCAGCCTGACTAACATGGTGAAACCTGTCTCTACTGAAAATACAAAAATTAGCCGGGCATGGTGGCACACACCTGTAATCCCAGCTACCCATGAGGCTGAGGCAGGACAATCACTCGAACCTGGGAGGCAGAGGTTGCAGTGAGCCGAGATTGGTGCCACTGCACTCCAGCCTGGGCAACAGAGCAAGACTCCATCTCAATTAAAAAAAAAAAAAAAAAGAATGTTGTTAAAAATCATACAGTATGTAACATTTTGGTTTCAGCTCTGCATAGTTCCCTCTAGATTCATCCACTTTATTGCATGTAACAACAGTTCATTCTTCTTTATTGCCGGATAGTATTCCATGGTATGGATGCAACATATAAAGGCTCTTTGAAAACCATAATCCATCCTCCTAACTCTCCCCTCTCTTTCTCCCCACTGCCCTCTTCCCTCTTCTCCTCTCTTCACAGCAATGCCAAGTGAGTACACGTATGTGAAACTGAGAAGTGATTGCTCGAGGCCTTCCCTGCAATGGTACACCCGAGCTCCAAGCAAGATGAGAAGACCCAGCTTGTTATTAAAAGACATCCTCAAGTAAGTACCGCCCCTGGGACTGTAGATCCCCCTGCTTTGGGTCAACTGTGTAGAAGTAGGAGAAAAATTCAATGAGAGCCTCAAGATGGCTAATGTTGGAGAGGCACACTTGGTCAAAGGCTCATTCAAAGGCACGTCTGAGTGAAGACTGAGTGCACAGCTGGAGTGGGCCTGAACAGCTGACTGTATAATTGGTAAGTGCACAGTGCCCAGTAGCTGCTCAGGCCCTGTACCTTGGCCTGGATGCCTGGGAGAGCAACTCTCACCGTGCACTGCTCTTCATGCCCTTATTTAACAAAAGAGGGCTTTTCCCTTAGCTATTGTAAGTTAATCTAAAATATGGTTAATTAAATTTCCCTGAAGGCACTTGAATACTATTAAATATCGAATACTAAAAACGATAACAAGTGTTTGAGCCAGGTCACCCTTACATGCCAGTAAGTGGTAGAATTAATCAAGGAGGAACTTGGCAGGTTTTTTTTTTTAGCATGTATACCAGTCAAACCCAGTTGAAAATTGCCCTTTTTTCATGTCTAAACATAGAAATCCAACCTTGCAATCTAGTCTTCTGTCTCACTTTACTGACTTAGGAGGTGTAGGAAAAAAGGAAATTTATAAGAATAAAGCTTATGTGATATTCAGCCTCCCTTTAGTCACCAACCAGTATTTATTGAGGCCCACAACGTGCCTGACATGCTGGGCGCCAGCCACAAGGCAGCAGGGGAGATAGACCTGCGTCCTGTGCTGCTTAGGCTGTAGGTGAGGTGGACTCACACCGGGAATTAAGGCACAGTCTGATATATGCTACAGACACTGGGCTTGCCTTCACGCCCTTTTCTTTTCTTTTCTTTTCTTTTTTTTTTTAACTAAAATAAGGGAAGTATATTCACTGAATGTAACACCTTTTCTGGGGCTGAAGAGAAGAATAGGTAATATTAGGTTTACAAGATTAAAAATTCAAAAAGTATTAAAGAGTCTCAGTGAAACAGCTTCTCATCCCTGCTCCCCATTTCCCCTCCATACTTAAAGATAACCAGTGTCACCAGTTTCTTGTGTATATGAGAAATATTTTGTGTGTGTGTGTGTGCTCTGCCATGCCCCCGCCCAAATCCACTTTTATACAAATTGATAGCATCCTGTTCACTTATCATTGTATACAATCCCATTGTACACAAGGGAAGAATTAAGATGCTTGTCCAAGTTATCATGGGAAGCCTGTTTAAATGAGAATTTTAAAGTTTTAAAAATGCTCCCACCAACACTTCATTGTATTCTCATCCTCAAATATTAAGAA
>NW_012107997.1:889247-891662 GCF_000951045.1 Mandrillus leucophaeus | reverse complement strand
ATCTCCATCTTACAGATGATGGCTTGAAAGGTTGAGCTGCTCACCCAAGTTAATGTCTAGTTTAGCTTGCTAGTTTATAATGTAGTTTAGTGCTCCTTTGTACCAGGAGGTGTTCTAAAAGTGTATTAGCAATGTTAGCTCATTTAACTCTCATCACATTCCTGGGGATGTAGTTGCACAATCATCCCCATCTCACAGGTGGGGAAACTGAGGAGCAGGGAGATTTAGTAACCTGCCCAGGGTCACCCGCAGCAGTACGTGGTGAAGCCCAGGCTTGAACTCAGCGGTGTGGTTTCAGAGTCTGAGCTCCTGACCACTCTGCTGTCTGCCTGGGTAGGGAGTGTCCACAGAGAAGCCCAAAGTTAAAAGCAGCATGGTGCAGAGAGGAAAGAGCTGAAATGTTTTACCTCAATTCAAATCTAACTGCTACTTAGTAATGGTGAAACCCTACGCAGGTGACTTGATTGTTTTGAGTCCCAGTTTTCTCAGCTGTGAAATGTAGAAGTTGAGTAAGACAATATACACAAAATTCCTTTCTTGGTCCTAATTTTTACTCTTACGTTTCTACGTTAATTTGTGCATCCTTTGAAGTGCCTCCAGTTTTGTTTTGTTTTGTTTTCTTTTGTTTGTGGTACAGACAGGTATAAACAAATAAATGAAGAGCTTAGTTAGCAAAGGCATAGCTTGGCTTCTGCAAAACTATTGAGTCTTGGATTCTCGCTGGTCGCAGGGCCAGCCTTCCTGGCATAGGTGTCCTCAGGTGTCTGTTGGCTCATGTCATTTCATCAGCATTAACACATCTGCTTTGGTCGAGTAGGATGTGCCCAGTACCCTCTGCTCAGGTTTCTGTCTCCTCCTGCACTGTCTGGCCTTGCAAACATACCTCCCCCCATCCTTTCCAATTCCACGTCCCTTCACAGCTCTCTTGGATAAAGGTTTTAGACATCCGGTCTCTGTTTTTGTTTCCTGAGAAAGTCTTTAAACGATGGCACTTGGTATGGCTTACTGGTGGGCTGGGAACTCTTCCCTTTGTTTCTTTGCTGCTCTTCTCCACTTTCTGTATGCATCCTCTTTTTCCTGTCCATTACCATCTGACTGGCTGCAAAGTGATTTTTCTAAAGTCTGGGTCAGTTGAGGAGAGAGGTGAGCTTTCCTGTACAAGGCCAAGCAGACTGTTCCACAAGCACAGGGTGGAGAAGGTGTGTTTTAGTAATACCCTGGGGGAAATCAACTTGGTAGTTTTCCTGTCCAGTCAGGGCCATGTGTCAACCTGTGCCCCAACTTCCTGTGATCATTTTGAACTTAAGCCATATGGTCTGCTTGTCTTTGCAACGGTCAGTCAAGTGCTCTGGTTGTTAGGCTGTTACTTGTTAAGCCTCCCCTAAGGAATCCTAGTGATTTCTGAGAATGAGCAGAGGAGAAACTCAAGATCACCTCCCTGAGGAATCATGGAAGGGATAGGAACATCTGTGTAGCCTTAAGGAGAGAAGACCTGGTGCAGGGCACATGGCAGTCAGTGTCAATGAACTGCAACCCCCGAAACAGGCCACAGAAGGATGGGCGTGCCCAGGTGGCCTTAATGGCAGAGCTCTGTATCGGGGTGGCAGCCAAGCTCAAAGGAGAAAGGTTTGACAGTCCCAGGCATCCAAAGATGGGATAAACAGACTGCTTTTGTGGTGACTCTCTGGAGGTCTTTAAGAAAGTCAGGGGTCTGGCCGAATGTGGTGGCTCACAGCTGTCTGTAATCCCAGCACCTTGGGAGGCTAAGGTGGGTGGATCATGAGGTCAGGAGTTCAAGACCTGCCTGGCCAACATGGTGAAACCCCATCTCTACTAAAACTACAGAAATTAGCCAGGCGTGGTGGCAGGCACCTGTAATCCCAGCTACTCAGGAGGCTGAGGCAGGAGAATCACTTGAACCTGAGACGGAGAGGTTGCAGTGAGCCAAGATGGTGCCATTTCTCTCTAGCCTAGGTGACAAGAGTGAAACTCTGTCTCAAAAAAAAAAAAAAAAAGAAAGCCAGGGGTCCTGTAGGTAGAATTCAGACATCAGACAGGGAGGGGCTCAGGGACCTTTCTGATCCCTTCCAAGTCTGAGATTCTATGGTTCTCAGCAATTCGCCAGGGCCTGACTGGAAAATGAGGCTGGTTTCGTAACCTGGGGCTTTCCCAGTTCTGAATTCTGGGTGGAGTTGTCTCAATCAGAAGGCTGTCAGAGAACACCTGCATGCAGCCCCACCAGTCCCCAACTCAGTGACTTTCAGACTGAACCTCACTGCTACTGCCAGGCTCCTCTGAAGCTTGCCAGAGTCCGTCGGTATTATCCTAATTCATGTGAGCTTCTCATCCTGCCATCTAAAATATAAGTTACTTGAGAGTAGGGACTGTGTCTGTAAAAATACATAGTTCCTGGCA
>NW_012107997.1:885810-887007 GCF_000951045.1 Mandrillus leucophaeus | reverse complement strand
TTTTTTTGGGGAAAAAAAACTGCCCCTTGATTTAGCAAATGGATTATTTTCTCTTTAATTATTTCTTACATTTGTTTTTTCAAGAACAGAATTGTTTAAAGCAGTGGTTCTTAAACTTTGGTTAGAACTTTTTAGCTTGTGGTTTGTGTCACTGGAGAACTTAGTAAAAATGAGATTTCTAAAACTAAGACTAGACTCAGCTCTTTTCTCCAAGTCGTGTGTATGTGTGTGTGTGTGTGTGTGTGTGTGTGCATTAAACCATATAATAGTGTGAATTTATCAGATGTTTTAAAATATTTTTTAGGTCATCTTAAGGGTAACTAATGATCTCACTTCCCAGTCAGCCTCACTTCTGGGTAGAATTCTTTAGAAGTACTATGAATAGACTGTTTCTTTTCTTTTTCTTTTTTTTTTTTAAGGACTGACAGAATTTTAAAGTCACAAAAGATTGAAGCCAAGATTCTATCGCTCAAGTCTATTACTTGATTTGAAGTTCAATAATTGGCATTGTGATTCAGGTTTTGTTACAGTGCCCTTGCAAAAAAAAAAGGTTATTCTGTGTTTGCTTATAACAAAGACAGTCATAAATGACTAGTTTATCTTGTCAGGAAAATAGGAAATGGCCCCTTCCTTTCACCACAACGTCAACGTAAAGATTGTAGTTTTATGCTGCATAGCAGGCAGACTCATTTAGGATTCCGTTTTCAGTTTCACATTGCATCTCATGATTCTCACATGACTACATCATAATACCTAATTGATTTTTTTCCAGATGTACATTGCTTGTGTTTGGAGTGTGGATCCTTTATATCCTCAAGTTAAATTATACTACTGAAGAATGTGACATGAAAAAAATGCATTATGTGGACCCTGACCGTGTAAAGGTTAGATATCCCATTGGTGTGGTTTAAATGAAAACATTGCCAAGCATATGCTTAAATTATAATATCATTAGTCTACTGTGTTACAAATATATGTTAATAAAAGTTTGAACACAGAGGGGAAAGCACTTAATCTCAGCACTCCAAAACCAAAGACAACTTTCTTCTAAAAACCTACCACTAACTACTCCACAGTAGCCTTCTCCCATTTACTGCAGCTGGGATGTGGGATGAGGTAGGCTCAACCCAACAGGCTCTAGGGCTCCTCTTGGAATTAATTTGTCCTGATGCTGTAAACAACAAAGAAATTCTCTTC
>NW_012107997.1:875801-880825 GCF_000951045.1 Mandrillus leucophaeus | reverse complement strand
GTACTCAAGTGACTCAAGTGATCCTCCTGCCTTAGCCTCCCAAAGTGCTGGGATTATAGGCATGAGCCACCATGCCCTGTCCTCAAAACACCTTTATTGAGATGTAATTAACACACCGTATACTTCACCCATTTAAAGCATACAGTACAGCCGGGCATGGTGGCTCTTGTCTCTAATCCCAGCTTTTTGGGAGACTGAGGCAGGAAGGATCATTTGTGGCCAGGAGTTTGAGACCAGCCTGGGCAACATACCAAGGCATCATCTCTATTAAAAATAAAAACATTAGCCTTGTGTGGTGTCTCACAACTGTAGTCTCAGCTACTCCAGAGACTAAGGCGGAAGGATCACTTGTGCCCAAGAGTTTGAGGTTACAGTGAGCTATAATCACGCCACCGCACTCCAGCCTGTACAACAGAACAGAACGAGACACTAAGAAAAAAAAGGGAGACAGTGCAGTGATTTTGTGCAATACACTGTGGTTTTAGTGATTTACAGAATTGTGCAGCCATCACCATGATCTAAGTTTAGAAGGTTTTTAGTATCCCAAAAAGAAACTCCATATCCATTGGTAGTCACTCCCTATTTCCCCTTCCCCACAAATCCTAGGCAACCAGTAATCTACTTTCTGTCTCTGTAGATTTGCCTATTATGGACATTTCATGTTATCCATTTCATGGTCTCTTGTGACTGGATTCTTTCACTTAGGGTAATATTTTCAAGGTACACCCACGTTGTAGCATGTATCAGTACTTCATTATTATTTCTGGATAATACCTCATTGTATGGATATACCACATTTTGTTTATCCATTCATCAGTTTGTGGACGTTTAGGTTGGGTCCACTTTTGGCTATTATGCATAATGCTGCTGTGAACATGTGTATGTAAGTATTTATGTATCTGTTTTCAGTTCTTTTATGTATATACTAGGAATATAGTTGCTGTGTCATATGGTAACGATGTTTTGCTTTGTGAGGAACTGCCAAGCTGTTTTCCAAAATGGTTGCATTATTTTACATTCTTGTGAGCAAGGTACCAGAATTTCAGTTTCTCCGCATTTTTATCGACATTTGTTATTATCTTTCCTTTTTTACTGCTGTCATCCTGATAGATGTTAAGTGATATCTCATTGTGGTTTTGATTTGCCCTTCCCCGATATCTAATGATGCTGAGCATCTTTTCCATGTGCTCTCATTGACCATATGTGTGTCTTCTTTGGAGGAATGCCCATTCACATCCTTTGCCCATTTTTAAATTGGGTTATTTGACTTTCTATTCTTGAATTGTAAGAGTTCTTTCTGTGTTCTGGATACCAGTCCTGTATATCTGGTATGTGATTTGCAAGTATTTTCTCCACTCTCTAAGTTGTCTTTTCACTTTCTTGATGGTATCATTTTTAGCACAAAAGTCTTTAATTCTAATTTACCTATTTTTCCTTTGGTCATTTGTGCTTCTGGTGTCATATCTAAGAAACCATTGCTTAGTCCTAAGTTTTCTTCTAGTGTGTTTATAATGTACTACCGCTTACATTTAGGTCTTTGATTCATTTTGCATTAATTTTCGTATGTGGCATATTAGTCCATTTTTTGCTACTGATAAAGACATACCCGAGACTGGGGAATTTACAAAAGAAAGAGGTTTAATTGTAGTCACAACTCCACGTGGCAGGGGAAGCCTCAAAATCATGGCAGAAGGTAAGGAGGAGCAAGTCATGTCTTACATGAATCGCAGCAGGCAAAAGAGAGAAACTGTGCGGGGAAACTCTCGTTTTTAAAACCATCAGATCTCGTGAGACCCATTCACTCTCACAAGAACAGCACAGGAAAGACCCGCCCCTGTGCTTCAGTCATCTGCCACTGGGTCCCTCCCACAACACATGGGAACTATGGGAGCTACAAGATGAGATTTGGGTGGGGACACAGATCCAAACGATATCAGTGTGAGGTCAGGGTCCAGGGTCATCCTTTTGCATGTGGTTCTCCAGTTGTCCCAGCACCATTTGTTAAAAAGAACTTTCCTCTATTTACTGCATTCTTTCTTTCTTTGCTGCCTAGAGCCTTTCCCTGCCTTTTGCCCTTCTGTTATTCATATTTTAAGTCAAATCTCAGCTCAGGGGTTACCCTTTCTAAGAGGCTATCCCTGATTATCCCTCTCTGTGTGTGAGAGAGCCCCCTCATGCCTTAATCCTGATGTTTATAATTGTAGGATTTCAGCTGTTCATCTTCCCGCTTGTTTTCCAGGCCAGGTCTTGGGAGACAGGGGTTGTGTGCTTAACATTTTACATTACTTAATATGCACTTATTTATATTCAGCTTCAGGGGGAAGGGGAGGTAGTACTTGAATCACAGTGCAATCTTCCATTATCTGTGAACTCTAGATTGTACAGAAAATCCAGTTATAACATGTAATTCTTTGAGTACATTCAGTAATGCACCTTAGGTTTAATGTGAGGAACAAGACTGATAGTTCTCTTCAACCCTAAACATCCATTGGTAGACAGGGAAAATCCCAGCACCAGCTCCCTGCCCCTTCTCCCTGAACCATGGAATGTAAGTCCTTTCATTAGGCTACTGGGCCAATGTTTAGACCTAAACTCATGGCTGGACTGATAGCAGCCCTCATAGATGCCAATGCCCTGCCTTGATGGGCCTCAGTGAGGACTCCTAACCAATCACTGACGAGGGGGATGGGAGGACTTCTGACAGGGGAGTTGGCCTCCGCAGTCCACACCTGCCTGGAGAAGGCCAAAGCCACTGAAGCAAAACTGAGCAGCAGCCCACAGTGTCCATCTACCATGTCACCCCAGTGCTGAGTGATTTCTAAAAGGTTACTTTTTTCAATTATTTTAAAAATACTGAAAATTCAAGTAATACAGAAATAAGTAAAGGAGAAAGTCCCCTGTAATTTTTCACAGGGAAAGAGGAAGGAATGGGGGGCAGTTTTGTAAATCAAACATGTTTGTAAAACTCTGTGAGTTTGAAATTAGTAAAACAGAAAGTGAAAGCCTGCTATAATTATGGTGGAATTGAGGATGTCTTACTGTGTTACTGGAAACTTTTTTAAAGTAGGTTTTTAACATTTGACCTTGTTAAATGCTCCACTTTTCAAAACAGTCCTGACAAGATGTCCTGCTTCCTTCTATGCAGAAGAGGTGGTTTGTGCAGAAGTGCAGGCCTCAGAAGGCTTTGCACATGAGGGGAATGGCAAGAGTTGCCTATCACTAAGGATTTGAGGAGGAGGGATCACAGGATATGGGACTGAAAATGAGACAGGGCCAGACAGCGGAAGGCCTTGAATGGTACACTAAGCACGAAGCAGCTCCTTAATTTGATATCTGGTTGTGCGTCATTGAAGCATGAGTAGAGTGGAGGACATGGCCTGTGTAGTCCTCGTGTTCTGAGTAACTGTGAGATGGAGTTCAGGTGTGAGTGCTCTGTAAAGAAAATCCTGTCTCCAGGCAGTCAGTGGGATTTGATCCTTAGCACAAGAGCACGTGGACAAATTTGAATTATTGTGGATGTATATTGGCAGAAGAAGGTCTCAGAGCCATAAGGGTGGGGCCCTGTTAGATCTGTTGGTTCCACTCAGCAACTCTGTGAGTGGGACCCTGCCAGCCCTGGTCGACATGAGCATTGTCTGGTGACACTGGTCCCCGCCTGCATGACTGCAGCAGAGGAGGTGTGGCTGTGACAGTTGTGAGTTTTGTATTTTCTATTTAAATATGTCCCTTAGTGTGCCAGTTGTTAAAAAGACTACCAGTGGGCTCTGAAGGGATGCCTGCACACTTTGAAAGTGTGGTTCAGATGTGAAATTGCACTTAAAAGATGTTGAAGAGAGACAAGGGAACGTCGACGTCAGTTTCGGTTTGGGCTGTGTAGTAGCAGCATTTTGAACTTGGCCCTGTCTCCTCTCTGAGAGCTACAGACCTTATCTCCCTGCGGATGGCATTGCGTGCAGTTAATTATGGCCAAATGGACTCAGCCGCTTCTTCGTCGTCTTCTCTACACCGTGTCTTTAAAGGAAGCGGGGCCCTCCCTGCTGAGGCGTTCAGTTAGCCCAGGCACCAGCACCTCCAAACCGAGTCTTTTCTCTCCTTAGTGCTGCTTCCCCCTCTCCAGGTCTTCCTGGGATGTCTTAGAGGTAAGAAAACTGAAGACTTGACCTAGGGAGAAAGGCTTTAACAAAGACAATGCTGCTAGTTAAATCAATCTAGAACTGAGTCCAGCCTCCAGATCTCCTGATTATTTTTTTTCTAACAGTTGATGGGGTGAATCTACGTAAGATTTATTCCTTTGAAGCCCATTGTTTGATGAGTATTAAAAACTTATGCAGCCACGCCTCTGTCACCACAATCCCACTTTAGCACATTCCCATGGCCCAAGGGAGTTCCCTGGAGCCCCTCTGCACTCAGCCCCCACCCCAGGCTGCCACCGACTGGTTGAGTTTATACTGTAGTGTTCTTTCTGTGACTTGGTTATTTAAATTTTTCTCTGCTTTTAACTGGGTAAAAGTTACAACTTAAATGTGAGTAAAATATGTCAATCACTTGACCCTCAGTTACTGTCCTTGTGTGATATCATACAAGTCTCCACACACGCCACGAACTGGGCAAAATGCTTTGGGCATCAGAGCAGCCTGCAAGGAAGCGACCAGCGCCAGCATTTACAGGTGTGGGAAATGAAAGTTCCACAAGGTCACTGATGCCCCCGGATCACTCAGTCTGTGACAGAATTGCGCTCCTTCCCACATCTCATTAACGCCAGACAGGAGTTTTCTTTCGATCTGAATGCTCTGCCCTGTTCCGGATTTTTTTAAAAAAAATAATAAGTGCAATAGAACATTGTCTTTTACTAAGAATTATGCCACTTACTTGTATATTTGAGAAGGGTTGTCCTTAAAATTTCAGAGTGGAAATGAAAGTGGGGATTTTGCTGAGGAAAATTACTTTGTTTTTAATGCCCTTCTGTGAATTTCGCATGATGTTTTTATGGCACACTGCCACAGCATTAACAATTGGCACTACCA
>NW_012107997.1:872159-873156 GCF_000951045.1 Mandrillus leucophaeus | reverse complement strand
TCTCAGCTCACTGCAAGCTCTGCCTCCCGGGTTCATGCCATTCTCCTGCCTCAGCCTCCCGAGTAGCTGAGACTACAGGCGCCCGCCACCATGCCTGGCTAATTTTTTTTGTATTTTTATGGAGACGGGGTTTCACTGTGTTAGCCAGGATGGTCATGTTTTTGTTTTTGTTTTAGAGACAGGGTCTCCCTCTGTCACCCAGGCTGGTGTGCAGTGGTACGATCACAGCTCACTGCAGCCTCAATCTTCCAGGTCGAGGATCACTCGATACTCATGCCTCAGCCTCCCATGTAGCTGGGGCCACAGGTGCACACCACCACACCTGGCCTATTTTTTTAAAAATTTTGTGTAGAGGTGGGGTCTCGCTATGTTGCCCAGGCTAACCTCGAACTTGTGGGCTCAAGCAATCCTCTCACCTTGGCCTCCCAAAGTGCTGAGATTATAGGTGTGAGCCGCCGTGCCTGCCTTTCCTCTGAGGTTTGGTACATTCAACTGGGCTAATGAACTTGGCATTTAGTGGCAGCTCCTGGCAGAGGCAAAACATTAAAATGCATATGGAAATGCAGGCTGGGAAAATGCTTTGAAACCAATGCAATTTCTATGTCAAGGGGACATTGTTCCCTGATTTTATTTCAGGTAATTTGCATTGTAGACTGTGAGGTTCTGTACCTCAACTGATAAATAAGCCTGTTCGTCATCCTGCTAGATGAGAACCTGATATATGAAATCTTTTTTTAATCGTGGCTTAAAACAAAACATAAAATTTACCATCATAATTATTTCTAAATGTACCATTTGGCAGCGTTAAGTATATTTACACTCTTGTGAAACAAATTTCTAGAACGTTTTCATCTTGCAAGACCGAAACTCTGTACTCATTAAACAACTCCCTTTTCTCCCTCTCTTCAACCCTGATAACCACCATTCTTTCCTGTTTTTATGAATTTGACTACTTTAGATACCTCATATAAGGCAGGTCAGACAGTATTTGTCTCTT
>NW_012107997.1:866594-868759 GCF_000951045.1 Mandrillus leucophaeus | reverse complement strand
AGATGCCGGTTCAACCCTATTTTAAGATATGGGACAAGCTCTGAGGAAGCCCCCAACACAATATCTGGTTGTGTGCCATTGAAGCAAGAACAGAAACCATCCCAGAGTGGAAGACATGGCCCATGTGGTCCTCGTGTTCTGAGAGGCCGTGAGATGGAGTTCCATGTGAGCTCTCTACAGAAAAAGCCCTGTCTCCAGGCAGTCAGTGGAGATTTGTTAAACAAGTTGAAACAAAAGAGGACAAGGAATTGCTGTGGCTTTAGACGTTGCCGGGGCATGTAGAACACTCACTCAGGATTTACTTACTGCATCTGCTGTGAGTTAGGCGCAGGAGGGGTCACAGTCAGAAGGTGACTGCTGAGACATGTGCCCTGCCCACAGTTTAGAAAATTAAGTTTGGGCCGGGCGCGGTAGCTCACGCCTGTAATCCCAGCACTTTGGAAGGTGGAGGCAGGTGGATCACTAGGTCAGGAGTTCAAGACCAGCCTGACCAACATGGTGAAACTCTGTCTCTACTGAAAATACAAAAAGTAGCCAGGCATGGCGCGTGCCTGTAATCCCAGCTACTCAGGAGGCTGAGGCAGGAGAATCGCTTGAAACCAGGAGACAGAGGTTGCAGTGAGCTGATATTGCACCACTGCACTCCAGCCTGGACAACAGAGTGAGACTGTCTCAAAAAGAAGGAGAAGGAGAAGGAGAAGGCGGAGGTGGAGGCGGAGGCGGAGGCGGAGGCGGAAGCAAGAAAATTAAGTTTGAAGCCTGAAATTGACCTCTTGGTGAGAATGGAAATGGAATGAAATTTCATTCCTTTCCAGATGAAGCTTCTGAAGAGGAGACCTGACTGCCTGGCGAGCTTCCAGCTCGCTCATGCACCTCTTTCTAGTCCTGTGGCCATCAGTGAGCTTCTCCAGGTCCCTCTTGCCACTTCTCAGATGTCCCTTTCTGTCCTAGGAGATTTGTAAAACCAGACACTTGGGATATGATTCTCTAGTGGAGAGTTAGGCCTCTAGGTCTCTAAAAATTGCCATTCATGACCTTCGGGCCTAGGGTTTAGAGATGAATGTGCAGTGTGGGTGGCTGCTCTGTGTGTCGTGCCTCCACCAGCTTGGCATTAAGCACCCAGAGCATCGCCTGCTGGGCAAGCCTGGCCGGGGGTGAGCCCCTCCACTGGGGGCTCGGGGCCAAGGCAGATTCCTTGCTTGGCTTTCCCGCTGATGCCTCATGAAGATGCCGATTCGTATTTAAACGTTTGTTCTCAACGGTGGTGTTTGTGTGCTGATTTCTATAGGTAGAGGCTATTGTTTTAGGAGCCAGGTTTGCTGTGCTAGCTCAGACCTCTTACAAAGTGAAGATACTAATGATCATCTTGCAAGGTGCCATAGTGTCATGAGGGTGAACTGAGGCAGTAGCTATGCATGGTGTCTGCAGCAGCGTTTCTGAGGCTCCAAGAATATCAGTTCCTTTTTCAGAAATGGGGTCAGATCCTTGGGATGTAGACAGTGTTCTCTTCACAGATGCTAACAACTTATCAAAGCTATAATATATTGTTTCTGCTGTAATAGGATAGATGCATTCCTAAAAAAACGTATTAAGCAAAAATCACAAAATAAAAATAACAAGACTTTGAGGAAAAACACAGTTGGGGCGAACATTTAAACCTATACCCCAGTAATAATCCTCATAATGAGACTGACAAAATTGAAAAGATATGTTAAATTCCGAATAATAAATATCCCAGTAAACATAGGATTACACACATACGCGCGCGCGCACACACGCACACACGTTCTTCTGCCTGCAAGAAGGTAGTGAATAGGAGGGGTAATGCAGGGCCAAGGCTGCTAAATATGGAGACAAGGACAAAAAAGCACAAAGATTAGGAAGAACTACCTGATGGGGTTCTGAGGCAGCATTTGTCCAACTGAGCCAGGAGGAAGACTGGGGTGAATGGACACGCATACCATATTCCCCCAAGGTTGTGTTTTTGTTTTTGTTTTGTTTTGTTGTTTTTGTTTGTTTTTTGAGATGGGAGTCTCACTCTATTGCCCAGGCTGGAGTGCAGTGGCGCGATCTCAGCTCACTGCAAGCTCTGCCTCCCGGGTTCATGCCATTCTCCTGCCTCAGCCTCCCGAGTAGCTGAGACTACAGGCGCCCGCCACCATGCC